>NC_081415.1:68076917-68413917 GCF_030272615.1 Cryptomeria japonica | reverse complement strand
GGATCTAACCCTAAACTACGTTTTATTCATAAATAAACTTAAAATTTCAATCTCTAAGCCTATTTTATACAAAATATACGCAAACATCGAATATATCATATTAATGCTCATGAATAATACAATATCCAATATAAAGAAATTCAGATTTTCTACTTAGGCTTTCAATTTAGCCTTAAGATTATACAAGAAGATACATCCGTCGATCTTCAGTCTGAGTCGCTTCCTTCTGTCTTTCGAACGCAGACGAGAACAAGAGTCAGGCGCTTTTTCCGCCCAACCTTGAAGCTTACGCTTCCCCGGAATTCTTGGTCAATCAAGAATACCCGACCCTGCACGAATTGGTTTAACCAAAGAATTCGAAAGCAAGAGGGAATCCCGTGCATGCCTAGATGATATATGCATTTTCATTTTTCCTACTTCATTCTAAGAAACAAGCATTCGCTATCATACTAGGATGTGGTAGAGAGTATAAATAAGGAATTTCCATCTTTTTTCTACGGAAAATTCTAACAATAACTCGGCCGAGTATATGCCATGCATAGCAAAATAATAGTTGGAAAAAGCAACTATTCTCTCTAAAGCATCCACATTCGGCACCCGTCCCGAAAGGTAAATTTTTCCATCTCAAGCTTAACCCTAGCTTGATTCCCACAAACACAAATTCTTTTCAGAATACAATCTTTCTTTTAAAATAAAAATACAGTTATCAATTTTGTCGATTACTAATCATTACTTGTCTAATCTATCTTTCGAAGACAATCTTTCAAAAAAATGATAATAAACCTTTTATAAGCAATAATCGAAAAATCAATCTTTCGTCTAAAATAAAGTACATAAAATAGAATTAAAAACTAAATATTTCTGTGCAAAGTACGATATTAACTACCTCTTTCCTCTAAACTCTATTCTTTTATTCCATAATGGTTTACAAAAAAAACTTTCCAAATACAATATTAATAATCGATACCCAATTGGATGTACGTATCTATTAACTAAGCTTCCTTTTTTTTAACACATTTTATACCAAATTTTAACGAATAAAGTAAAACGAAATGAAAAACAAAAGATGCTAACCTCTTAGAAACTTAGAATGGAATTTGAGCTTTCGACCTTGACGTTCTTCGTCAAATGCTTCGAAACCTTAATCGTACGTCTCTCTTTCTCTCCAACTGTTCTTCTTATCTATCAACTAATCTTCTTATCTATCAAACTAATCTTTCTAACTCTCAAACTAATCTAACTCTCTATCAAACTAATCTTTCTAACTCTCCCTTCAAGAATTTCGACCTTCTAACTTCGTGTGAGAAAAGAATGTAAATGTAAGAGGGTGCCTACGTCTATTTATTCAAATTTGCTGCTAAGTTTTCTGCTATCCTCTGGGTTATATTAATTGTTCCACGATTGGGGTTGCAACAATATTCTCTATGCATGAAATTTGTTGACTACTGCAGTAATGTCGCATACCAAGTCATGAGAACGTTTAAGTCTCCATCGAACTGTATTTTGTTTTGGCTATCGTGGATGGAGGAAGTGTTTTGCACGTTTGTTTACGCTGTAAATGGGAGTAGTGGTGGTACTATCTCCTACGCCTACCTAAACACCCATGCCTCCACGTTAACCTGTGTTTAAAGCTCTTAACAACAATCACCGTGGGTGGAAGGGGGTTCTACGTTCAATACGGCTATCATGGTGGAGGAGTCTTTACTGACTAAGTCGGCCACTGTAGGTGGAGGGAGTTTGTTAAAACACCGACCAAGGCGGCTTTTATCATTTGCTTTACACGTTGATTTGGTTTAAGACTTGGATAGCAGCTATCGTGGGTGAAGGGAGTGGTGGTAGGCTCTCCCTTAAGCTACGCCCACTTAACTAACTCTGCCTCCCACCGTTTTCTCTATGTTTAAAGCCTCTAACAGCAGCTGCCGAGCATGGAGGAAGACTGTCGTGGGTGAAGGAGTTTACACCGACCCAAGCGGCTATTTCATAAACGGTCGACCTCCTTTATATCTCGCCACCTTACGTTATAATAAAAGGATATAATATGGTGTTTTATTAACTTGCTTAATAAAGGAATATGTAATATGGTTTACATTATAATTTATTTATAATGACACTCTTTTTCTTTTTATTAATATTAAACAATAAACTTGCTTTTTTTTAATAAAAGGATATATATAATATGGTATGCCTTATTAATTTATAATTGACTTTTCTTTATTATATAACATTAGACTTTGTTTTTAATATATTCTTGGATTAACCTTTTCTTTAATGACAAATACATATATCGGGTTTTTATTTACTTATTTTAATTCCATAAATACAATACATTATTCAATATTTACGAAATTTAAACTCGTAAGTACTCTTTTCATATATTTACCTACCTAAACAAGAAGGACATAAAAACCTAAAGTCGGTATTCATTTTCGACACATTTATCTCTTTTAACCATAAAACATACTATTTCACAATTACTCAAGACAACTTATATTTATTTCAAACACTAGTCACATCATGCAATTAATGCACCTATATAAACATTTAAATTAATCTACTACTTATTCGAATTTCATCATTTTAGTTTGAACAAACACTTAATTAGGATCATTTAAATCATCCACACTTTCAAGATGCAAAATATAAAATCTAATGTGGTGTGTGAAAGATTCCCTTTTCTATCGAAGTCATTTAGTTAAAGCAATTCTACCTGATTCGTGTTCTCGCCTTCGACCTCCTTCACCTCATCCTGCATTACTTACACTCAAAATTTTATCAGCAATGACAAACCCCAAAAGAATATCGAATTTCTTATCATTTGCAGGAGTAAGAAGCATATTATATTTCCTCATAATAGATTATGAAAGATCTAATCTATTTGAATTTCAAAATCACATTACATCTTTAATTTTCACAATATTAAATAAAACGATTCGTGACATCCTTCCCCTCTTGGAAGAGACATCGTCTCGATGTCTTGCCACTCCTCAATATTCACCAAAACCATAATATCTCACAAAATGTCAATCTTTACCTCAAATTCAAATAATAATACCAAGAGCACATAGGCTATCCAGGTTTACATCATAAAATAATAATTGTTTCAAAATATCCAAAATTAAATAGTAGTTATTTTCTAAGAAAGCAAATGAGGAAAATGACGGTCAATCGTCTCAGCATCCTCCCATGTAGCACTATCCTCAGAATATTGGTCCCACTGGACCTTATACTGAATGAAATCTCTGCTACGTAGCTTCACACTACGCTGATCAAGGATTCGGATGGGCTCCACTAGCACCACCCCTGGATCCTGAACCTGTAAGGATTGCCAATCAAGAATATGAGATGCATCAGCATTGTAAGGTTTCAATAAAGACACATGAAACACATTATGGATTCGAGCTAGAGTAGGGGGTAAAGCTAATCTATAAGCAACTGGATTGATAACTTCCAGTACATCAAAGGGTCCCACATATCTTGGAGCCAATTTTGATGATTTTCCAAATGAGATAGAGCTCTTATGAGGTTTGACTCTCAAAAAGACTTTATCTCCTGCAGTGAATTGTCTAAAAGTTCTATTTTGGTCTGCATAACTCTTTTGTCGGTCAGCTGCTTCCTTTAATCTACTCTTAATCAACACCATCTGCTCATCCATTTCCTTAAGTAAATCTGGACCAATAATGATCCTATCTTCTAGTCTATCCCAACTGATAGGTGTGCGACATTTTCGTCCATAGAGTGCTTCAAAAGGTGCCATACCTAATGATGCATGAAAGGAGTTGTTATAAGAAAATTCAACTAAGGGCAAGTACTCCTCCCATTTGTACTGCTGATCCATGCAATACATTCTTAAAAGATCCTCCACTACCTGATTAACCCTTTCTGTTTGGCCGTCAGTTTGAGGATGATATGCTGAGCTAAAATTCAACCTTGTTCCCAATGCTGCATTCAATGTTGTCCAAAATCTTGAAGTCATCCTAGTATCCCTATCAAATATAATAGTTTCTGGAACTCCATGTAATCGAAAAATTTCTTGCACAAATTTCTTGGCAAGAACAAATGATCCATCTTTTAGATTACCAGGTATGAAATGTGAAACTTTAGTCAACTTGTCCACTACTACTAAGATAGTGTCATGCTTATTCTTACTCATTGGTAATCCTTGGATGAAATCCATACTGATTACCTGCCACTTGTATTCTGGTATAACATGTTGAAATAGAAGTCCTGCTGGATGAACATGTTCAGCTTTTACTCTTTGACATTCCAGACATTGTGCTACATATTCAACCACTTCTTTTCGGAGTTTAGGCCAGAAATACAATGTTTTCAAATCGGCTACCATCTTTGTTATTCCAGGGTGTCCTGAATAAGGTGTATTGTGCATCTCATGTAAAATCAATTTCCTCAACTCTCCTCCTTCTGGTATATACATCCTTCCTTGATATCTCAAAATACCTTCAGGTTCTATCTCATATCCATCATAGCGATGGTCTGAAGAGTCTCTTTCTAAGGCTTGTTTAACTCTTATATAATGTTCATCTTCAGAAAGATTCTGCAACACTTGTTGCTTCAAATTTGTCCTTGTTGTGACCATTGCAGATAGGTGTCTTCTTCTGCTGAGAGCATCAGCTACTCTATTTACCTTCCCTTGGATATATTCAATACCAAAGTCATATTCACTTAGAAATTCAAGCCACCTTCTCTGTCTTGCATTTAGATTAGGTTGTGTAAAAATATACTTCAATCCTAAATGATCCCTTTTAAGCTCAAAAGGTTTCCCTAAAAGGTAATGCCTCCACATTTGCAATGCATGCACAATAGCTAGTAGTTCTAAATCATGCGGAGCATAATTCATCTCATATTTCTTTAGCTTTCGTGATTCATATGCAACCACCTTTCCTTCTTGCATCAATACTGCTCCCACACCTTCACCCGAGGCATCTGTAATTACTACAAAATGTCCATTGGGATCGGGTATTGTTAGAACTGGTGCTGTTGTCAATTTCTACTTCAGGAGTTGAAATGATTCCTCACATTTCTCAATCCATTCAAACCTTTTCTCCTTTTTCTGAAGTGAGGTAATTGGTGCCGCTATCCTAGAAAATCCTTCCACGTATTTTCTATAATATCCTGCAAGTCCCATAAAACTTCAAACTTCTGAAACATTATGGGGCGTTGGCCAATCTACTATTGCTTCTATCTTTGCAGGATCAACTGAAATTCCTTCGGCGGATATGACATGACCTAAGTATTGCACCTTTTCCTGAAAGAAGGCACACTTAGAGAATTTTCCATAAAGTTTACGATCTCTCAATTGTTGCAAAACTATCCTCGGGTGCTTCTTATGTTCTTCTTCATTCTTAGAATAGATCAGTATGTCATCAATGAAGATTAAAACAAAGTCATCCAAGTATTCTCTGAAAATACTATTCATGAGGTTCATGAATGCTTCTGGGGCATTAGTTAAACCAAATGGTACAACTGTGAATTCATAGTGCCCATATCTTGTTCGGAATGCAGTTTTAGGAATATCTTCATCCTTAATCCTTAACTGATGATATCCGGATCGAAGATCGATCTTGGAGAATACAGATGCACCTTTCATTTGATCAAATAATTCATCTATCCTGGGTAGAGGATATCTATTTTTGATGGTTACTTTATTCAACATCCTATAATCAATGCATAACCTCAAAGTACCATCTTTCTTCTTGACAAAGATCACTGGTGCACCCCATGGGGATACGCTTGGTCTAATAAAACCTTGCCTAAGCAATTCTTGCAATTGAGCCTTAAGCTCATACAATTCTGTCGTTGTCATTCTATATGGAGCCTTAGATTGTGGCTCCGTTCCAGGTAAGAGTTCTATAGAAAAATCGAACTCCCTCTTAGGTGGTAACTTGGTAAGATCTTCTGGAAAGACATCTAAAAACTCTGCAAGGACTGGATAATCTGTAGGACCTTTTTCTACATTATTCAAATCATTAACCATGACGGCAATGATGGAACATCCTTTTCTTTGGGCCTTTTTGAGTTGCATTGCTGAAATGTATCTTAATTCAAGAGGACTTTGAGATCCGATAATTTCAACGGAATTCCCAAAATCATCCATGCAACTAATGACCTTATCTTCACAGTTCACTATGGCTTTATGATCAGTCAACCAATTAATACCTAAGATCACATCATATGATCCTAGTGGTGCAACATAAAGGTTAACTTGGGTTTGGAAACTAGGAAGTTCTAATTCACTGCAAAATAGACAAGTATCTACCCTCTTTTCTGCTCGATTTCCATACTGAACCATCCATGAATTTGAAATATAACCAAGTTTAATAGATATTCTAGAAACTACTTGTGGATCAACAAAACATTCAGTAGCTCCCGTATCTATTAAAATAGAAACTGTTTGTCCAAAAAGCTTACCCGTGATCTGGATAGGTGCGGCTTGGAATTCAGCTTGACGATTGTCGACAGCAGCGTGAATCTGATGTTGAGGGGCTCCTTGCTGATATGATCCTCTCTGTGCTGGTGTACGTTGTGGACAATTGGAGGCGTAATGATTTCCTCCACAATTATAACACCCATCCCTAGGACCAGGATGGCCACCTGACCTTCCTCTGTCCATGTTTTGTCGAGCATTGGTGTTATAGTTTGCCTTCTTATTTCCATACTGATTTGCTTTTCCTTTCTCCTGGGTGTTGGGTCCCCTCTTAAGATTTCTTATCTGCTGATTGTTTCCATTGTGATTCCTTTGGAAATTTCTATTTCCAAAATTTGGTCAGTTGTTCTCATTCTTTCGGAGGTTCCCCAACTGTTGTAACTTCTGCTCTTGCTTAGTCGCCTTTTCAAATACCTCCTCCATGGTTAATGGGTTATGGATGTCCACCTTCGCTCCTATATGGGTTCTTAATCCCAAAATGAACTTCCGAATGCGGAACCTTTCATCCATCTGGTATTGCGAAATGTACTTAAGGAGATTAGTAAATTTCTCCCAGTACTGTGTTACCGACATACTACCTTGAGTAAGGTTTTGAAATTCTGTCATCTTCTTATCGAAGAATAATTGTGGAAGCCATCTTTTCCTGAAGGATTGTAAAAACAAATCCCAAGTGATCTCTCCTGGTTGTAGTTTCCTTTCTGACTTTTCATTTTCCCACCAAGTAGCAGCTTCACTAGACAACTGATAAGCAGCCCAAACTGCCTTGGTTTCATTTGACATATTGCGGAGACCAAAATATTTCTCCATTTCAATGACCCATGCCTCTGCACCATCGCCAATTGTTTTTCCATCAAACTTTGGTGGGGCTATCCTTTTTAAATCCTTTGCTAGCTCTTCCTCTATTCTGGCTTGGTTGTCGGGTTGCTCCTAAACCCTTGGTGCTTCCTGTCGGACTTCTCCGACCCTTCGAACCTCTTGTTCGAGATTATTCATCCTTGCACTTTGTTGATTGAGTAGATCAAGAATTTGATCGAACCTTTCGTTCCCATTACTTGACCCTGCCCTTGTGGTTCTTGAGGCCATTTCTAGATATTAATTCTGCAACTGGGAGATATTGATAATTCTTAGCGATAAGAGACATATTTGTTATGTTACATCTTTCCTATTAGGATTTCTAAAAAAAAGAAAAACTGCAATCATCCAAATTTCAAAAAAAAAAAAATAGAAGTGCACATAATAGAGATTAAAAATTCTATCAAATTCTCCAAATCATCTAAAGATGCAACTAAATAACACATTAGATGTTTAGGAAACCTAAAAGAATATTGATTATCCCCATCCCTAGAGAATTTTTCCAATATGAAAACTAAAGATCTATCCTAGCACCAATCTTTCGTAACTTTTATAATATTCCCTAACCTTTAGCCTTATCAAGAAACTAGAGAGTTTAATACTCCTATTGAATAATTAAGAAAACAATTTAAAACATAACAATATCAAATAATTTCATTCTACTTCTTTCCTGTTTACTATATAAGTTAGGTTCCAAGTATATATATATAGATATCATTAAGGAATACGCAATTTTAACTCAAAATAGTATAGGAGACATCTTTATTGATAATAGTAGAAGAAAATACATCTTTATTTCATAGTAGAATGGATTACATCCTTATTTTATAGTAGAAATGGATTACATCCTTATTCTTATAGTAGAAGGGAAGACAATTTATTGAAGTGTTGTAACACGTTACATCACTTATTGAGAGGAGTCAGGGAAGTGGATTCTTCTGACTCATTCGGACTTAATGGGGTATATCCATCCGATTCAATCTCACTTAGAGGGGTGTAGCCCTCAGATTCCTCAGAACTGATCACTATGGGCCTGATAGGTGAATACTCCAACTCGGGCTCTTTCTCTTTTTCAAGGATATTTTTCTCAGTATGACATTCTGTAGTGTCCTTTCCTATTACAATATTCTTTTCCGGAACTGGTTTTGCTTCCAAAGGAGCATCATCCAAAATCGGCTTAGCAGGTGATTGAGGATCCTTCTTAACCCTCAAGAACTGGGCAAATCCTCCTACCGACTTTCTGGCTGTTTGCTTGGTGCGAACCATTTCTCAAAAACATAAAGCTATTAATTTCCAGATTTATCTTAGCGAAGTGACTCATATAGGTCCTAGTGTTATAAAACCTGGCTCTGATACCAAAATGTAAAGACGTCAGTTTGGGATCTAACCCTAAACTACGTTTTATTCATAAATAAACTTAAAATTTCAATCTCTAAGCCTATTTTATACAAAATATACGCAAACATCGAATATATCATATTAATGCTCATGAATAATACAATATCCAATATAAAGAAATTCAGATTTTCTACTTAGGCTTTCAATTTAGCCTTAAGATTATACAAGAAGATACATCCGTCGATCTTCAGTCTGAGTCGCTTCCTTCTGTCTTTCGAACGCAGACGAGAACAAGAGTCAGGCGCTTTTTCCGCCCAACCTTGAAGCTTACGCTTCCCCGGAATTCTTGGTCAATCAAGAATACCCGACCCTGCACGAATTGGTTTAACCAAAGAATTCGAAAGCAAGAGGGAATCCCGTGCATGCCTAGATGATATATGCATTTTCATTTTTCCTACTTCATTCTAAGAAACAAGCATTCGCTATCATACTAGGATGTGGTAGAGAGTATAAATAAGGAATTTCCATCTTTTTTCTACGGAAAATTCTAACAATAACTCGGCCGAGTATATGCCATGCATAGCAAAATAATAGTTGGAAAAAGCAACTATTCTCTCTAAAGCATCCACATTCGGCACCCGTCCCGAAAGGTAAATTTTTCCATCTCAAGCTTAACCCTAGCTTGATTCCCACAAACACAAATTCTTTTCAGAATACAATCTTTCTTTTAAAATAAAAATACAGTTATCAATTTTGTCGATTACTAATCATTACTTGTCTAATCTATCTTTCGAAGACAATCTTTCAAAAAAATGATAATAAACCTTTTATAAGCAATAATCGAAAAATCAATCTTTCGTCTAAAATAAAGTACATAAAATAGAATTAAAAACTAAATATTTCTGTGCAAAGTACGATATTAACTACCTCTTTCCTCTAAACTCTATTCTTTTATTCCATAATGGTTTACAAAAAAAACTTTCCAAATACAATATTAATAATCGATACCCAATTGGATGTACGTATCTATTAACTAAGCTTCCTTTTTTTTAACACATTTTATACCAAATTTTAACGAATAAAGTAAAACGAAATGAAAAACAAAAGATGCTAACCTCTTAGAAACTTAGAATGGAATTTGAGCTTTCGACCTTGACGTTCTTCGTCAAATGCTTCGAAACCTTAATCGTACGTCTCTCTTTCTCTCCAACTGTTCTTCTTATCTATCAACTAATCTTCTTATCTATCAAACTAATCTTTCTAACTCTCAAACTAATCTAACTCTCTATCAAACTAATCTTTCTAACTCTCCCTTCAAGAATTTCGACCTTCTAACTTCGTGTGAGAAAAGAATGTAAATGTAAGAGGGTGCCTACGTCTATTTATTCAAATTTGCTGCTAAGTTTTCTGCTATCCTCTGGGTTATATTAATTGTTCCACGATTGGGGTTGCAACAATATTCTCTATGCATGAAATTTGTTGACTACTGCAGTAATGTCGCATACCAAGTCATGAGAACGTTTAAGTCTCCATCGAACTGTATTTTGTTTTGGCTATCGTGGATGGAGGAAGTGTTTTGCACGTTTGTTTACGCTGTAAATGGGAGTAGTGGTGGTACTATCTCCTACGCCTACCTAAACACCCATGCCTCCACGTTAACCTGTGTTTAAAGCTCTTAACAACAATCACCGTGGGTGGAAGGGGGTTCTACGTTCAATACGGCTATCATGGTGGAGGAGTCTTTACTGACTAAGTCGGCCACTGTAGGTGGAGGGAGTTTGTTAAAACACCGACCAAGGCGGCTTTTATCATTTGCTTTACACGTTGATTTGGTTTAAGACTTGGATAGCAGCTATCGTGGGTGAAGGGAGTGGTGGTAGGCTCTCCCTTAAGCTACGCCCACTTAACTAACTCTGCCTCCCACCGTTTTCTCTATGTTTAAAGCCTCTAACAGCAGCTGCCGAGCATGGAGGAAGACTGTCGTGGGTGAAGGAGTTTACACCGACCCAAGCGGCTATTTCATAAACGGTCGACCTCCTTTATATCTCGCCACCTTATGTTATAATAAAAGGATATAATATGGTGTTTTATTAACTTGCTTAATAAAGGAATATGTAATATGGTTTACATTATAATTTATTTATAATGACACTCTTTTTCTTTTTATTAATATTAAACAATAAACTTGCTTTTTTTTAATAAAAGGATATATATAATATGGTATGCCTTATTAATTTATAATTGACTTTTCTTTATTATATAACATTAGACTTTGTTTTTAATATATTCTTGGATTAACCTTTCCTTTAATGACAAATACATATATCGGGTTTTTATTTACTTATTTTAATTCCATAAATACAATACATTATTCAATATTTACGAAATTTAAACTCGTAAGTACTCTTTTCATATATTTACCTACCTAAACAAGAAGGACATAAAAACCTAAAGTCGGTATTCATTTTCGACACATTTATCTCTTTTAACCATAAAACATACTATTTCACAATTACTCAAGACAACTTATATTTATTTCAAACACTAGTCACATCATGCAATTAATGCACCTATATAAACATTTAAATTAATCTACTACTTATTCGAATTTCATCATTTTAGTTTGAACAAACACTTAATTAAGATCATTTAAATCATCCACACTTTCAAGATGCAAAATATAAAATCTAATGTGGTGTGTGAAAGATTCCCTTTTCTATTGAAGTCGTTTAGTTAAAGCAATTCTACCTGATTTGTGTTCTCGCCTTCGACCTCCTTCACCTCATCCTGCATTACTTACACTCAAAATTTTATCAGCAATGACAAACCCCTAAAGAATATCGAATTTCTTATCATTTGCAGGAGTAAGAAGCATATTATATTTCCTCATAATAGATTATGAAAGATCTAATCTATTTGAATTTCAAAATCACATTACATCTTTAATTTTCACAATATTAAATAAAACGATTCGTGACAAATGCTTGTTTATATATAATTTTAGCGCTCAAGGGACGACGTCGATAGGGTATGACCCTGAGCATTCGATCGAGTGGGGGGGAAAAATAGGAGCATGCATAGGGAAACAATGCCTAACTGGACATGTCAGAGCCAACGGTTCGTCATCGTGACGAGCAGAACGAGAAATTGGCCACGCAACAACATTCCATTGAGTGAGACTGACAATTTTTTTGCCAACCGAAAAATTGCTGCCGTAATAAAACCGTAGGGAAACTTGAAAAACCGAGATAAGCTTTTGTAGGGACCCCTCTCGTGGCCTTGTAGGTTCAAACGGATCATTCGCAGGTTCCATGGATTCCGAGTTAGGGCCCGTCAAAGTTTGACAATTTTGAGCACTTAGGGCGCTCAAGGGACGACGTCGGTAGGGTATGACCCCGAGTGTTTGATCGAGTGGGGGGGGAAATAGGAGCATGCGTAGGGAAATAATGCCTAACTGGACATTTCAGAGCCGACGGCTCGTCATCGCGACGAACAAGATGAAAAATCGGCCACACGACAACATTCCATTAAGTGAGACTGACGATTTTTTTGCCAACCAAAAAATTGCTGCCCTAATAAAATCATAGGGAAAATTGAAAAATTGAGATAGGATTTTGTAGGGACCCCTCTCGTGGCCCCATAGGTTCAAACGGATCATTCACAAGTGCCACAAATTCTAAGTTAGGGTGCGTTAAAGTTTGACAATTTTGAGCACTTAGGGCGCTCAAGAGACGACGTCGGTAGGGTATGACCCCGAGCGTTCGATCGAGTGGGGGGGCAAAATAGGAGCATGCGTAGGGTAATAATACCTAACTGGATATGTTGGAGCTAATGGTTCATCATCGCGATGAGTAGAACGAGAAATCGGCCACGCGACAACATTCCATTGAGTGAGACTGACGATTTTTTCACCAACCAAAAAATTGTTGCCCTAATAAAACCGTAGGGCAACTTGAAAAACTGAGATAGGCTTTTGTAGGGACCCCTCTCGTGGCCCCAGAGGTTCAAACGGATCATTCGTAAGTGCCATGGATTCTGAGTTAGGGCCCATCAAAGTTTGACAATTTTGAGCACTTAGGGCACTCAAGGGACGACGCCAGTAGGGTATGACCCCGAGCGTTCAATCGAGTGGGGGGGAAAAATAGGAGCATGAGTAGGGTAATAATGCCTAACTGGACATGTTGGAGCTGATGGTTCATCATTGCAATGAGCAGAATGAGAAATTGGCCACGCGACAAAATTCCATTAAGTGAGACTGACGATTTTTTCGCCAACCGAAAAATTGCTGCCCTAATAAAACCGTAGGGATACTTGAAAAACCGAGATAGGCTTTTGTAGGTACCCCTCTCATGGCCCTATAGGTTGAAACGAATCATTCGCAGGTGCCACAGATTCCGAGTTAGGGCGCATCAAAGTTTGACAATTTTGAGCACTTAGGGTGCTCAAGGGACGACGTCGGTAGGGTATGACCCCGAGCATTCGATCGAGTGGGGGGGGAAATAGGAGTATGCGTAGGGTAATAATGTCTAACTGGACATGTTGGAGCCCACGGTTCATCATCGCGACGAGCAGAACGAGAAATCGGTCACGTGACAACATTCCATTGAGTGAGACTAACGATTTTTTCGCCAACCAAAAAATTGTTGCCCTAATAAAACCATAGGGAAAATTGAAAACCTGAGATAGGCTTTTGTAGGGACCCCTCTCGTGGCCTCGTAGGTTCAAATGAATCATTCGCAGGTGCCACGGATTCCGAGTTAGGGCCCATCAAAGTTTGATAATTTTGAGCACTTAAGGCGCTCAAGGGACGACGCTGGTAGGGTATGACCCCGAACGTTCGATTGAGTAGGGGGGGCAGAAATAGGAGCATGCATAGGGTAATAATGCCTAATTGGATAGGTCAGAGCTGACGGTTCGTCATCGCGACGATCAGAACGAGAAATCGACCACGCGGCAACATTCCTTTGAGTGAGACTGACGATTTTTTCGCCAACCGAAAAATTGCTGCCCTAATAAAACCATAGGGCAACTTGAAAAACCGAGATAGGCTTTTGTAGGGACCCTTCTCATGGCCCTGTAGGTTCAAACGGATTGTTTGCAGGTTCAACGGATTTCGAGTTAGGGCCCATCAAAGTTTGACAATTTGAGCACTTAGGGCGCTCAAGGGACGACGACGATAGGGTATGACCCCGAGCGTTCGATCGAGTGGGGGGGGCAAAATAGGAGCATGCATAGGATATTGTTCATTAAATGAATTGTATTGTTCATTGAATGAATTGTATTGTATTGTTGATTAAATGCATTGTATTGTTCATTAAATGAATTGTATTGTATTGTTCATTAAATGAATTATATTGTTCATTATAAAAACAACACTTACGATGAAATGAAATGAATTGTATTGTTCATTAAATAGCCATTATTAACCATTGTTAATTATTGGAATGAAGATTAACGATTTCCATGATAACACCACGCACAGATGAGCAACAATTTATATGATCGAATATCAACTTCTGTATATATAAAAATGTCAAATGATTACAAATGTATGTCCATACACAAATATGGCATAAACGCCAACTGAAACAAAATGTATGTCTAAATACGTGAATGTATGTCCATATACAAAATATACATGCCAACTAGACATGTAAGCATCCCAAAACTATCTATAACATCCTAAGCTGCTGATGGATCATTAAAATCGATCCTCTTTGCTACACTGCTTGGCTCTAAAGGATCTTGCACAAGAAAAACAAACCACGATTAATATTAGTTATATTATATAATTCACATTTGAAAAGTTAACATAAAAATGAACTATAATTGAACTATTCATGTTTACCTCATCTCCACGTTTTCTCTTCAGCTTTGTAGGACTCTTGATGTATGTCTTTAGTAGAGGAGGTATGTTTTGAATATTTTCATACACAACCTACATATGTTCAGAAACATGACTTTGATACAAGTTAGCATATAATTGTCATTGATAATAACAAATTATATCTACTAATCAAAAAATAAAATAAACACACATCTACTCGAGGCATCTTTTCTTCTTCTTCAGGTATACTGGGTGTAGTCATCAAGGATGTGAAGCCAAGAATTCTCTGTATATATACACAACAAGTATATGAAACTATCAATCTATGTCTAGACATGTATAATCACTATAAGTTATTTAAACTATTCATTCAATCATATTTGCATTCAATTACCTTTCCCTTGTCTCCAACTGGACTACCAGATCCTAAATCACACTGCCCCGCACTCGTGTTGCTTGTGCCCTACAAGAGTAAAATAAGATATATATGCAAGTTACTACATAATCTAATTAATACCAATATAAATGATGAGCATGTATGTACAATAAAATACAAACGACTAGGTGCAATAATATATGTACCGTCAAGCTATCAAGGCCAAATGAAATGGCCGACAAGGTGCCCTCCTGAATCTGTCTCAACTTATCCTCGGTCATCAACTATTAAATAGACCATGTAAATAAAAATTAGTACTTAATATTATCTAATTTATAAATATTTAATTAAAATATAACATGAAATGTGAAAACACAAATCTTACCAATACATCATCAATGTATGATGATGGTGCCTCCTCGCCTCTAGCATGTGAGGACTCCCCAGGGTATCCTCTAGTCTATGTAATAACATTTGGTGCATCATGCACCTCATAATCTGCACTGTCCATAGGAGGATCAACTGGCTGTCCAACTGGACCCAAGCATACGTGCCCACACATGACACAACTATGGAGCACGCATATGTGTGGAGCTGAGGATGACATGTCACCGGCACCGGATGCACCACTACCATCAAGAGTAAGCTGAGCTACTGACGCAGCCTGAGAAACCAAAAGGCTACTCAAAGAGTGAATAGTCGATATGGTCCGTGAAGCCGCCTCACAAATGATATCAGGATGCTGAACTGCAGGTGGGGGATCAACAGGAGGGGGGGGGACATATGAGCCCTGGACTACTCTGACTGCCCCAAGTCTATTTTGGGGCATACCTAAACCTACACCCTGGAAAGGTTGGATGTCAAAGTAGTTCACATGTTTGTGTAAAATAAACTCAGCATACAATTTTTTTATGAAATAGAAGGGGATATCAAGATTGTTGTTGGGTGGTTTGTCGAAAACCATCCACCAATGATCCCAAAAGTTTTTCACAATCCCATCATTTTTGTACCATTTGATAGAAAGTTTTATTTTTTTGGGATCTACGGGCTGACCAGTACGGGGATTAACAAACAATGAGGCGATTTCGGCTTTGGATATCTCAAGATCCTTGATATCCTTATACGACAAGCCATCTGCATATTTTTTCTTCATCGAATCTCGCCACAAAAGGGTGGCATCGTGCTCCTCGGTCATGGTTTCCATACTTTTTATGATCGACGTGAGAGGATCAAACAATGGTTTTAGACGAGGGATCCTACGATATACTTCTGCAATCCCCCTCAATTCATTCAAATTTTGTGCAATCAAATCTTGAATTGAGGGGGGGTTTGGCAAATGAGGGTTTGGTTGTTGTAGTTGTGGTTGGTCAGTGTTTTCATTATTATCCCCCATTTTTAACCTAATTGAATGTAAACAATTAAATTTAGTTAACAAATTTAAACAATTAGGTATTTGATTTAAAAAAACCTAGTTTTCATGAAAAAAACAATATTTTCAATGAAAAATCAAATAAACATTAAAAAAATACAAAAAATGAATGAAAATGATTCAAAACGATAAAATTCTTACCTCTAAGTCTATTTTTTACCAATTTTTTGTCAAAACACCAGATATTAGATGGAGCGGATATCGGATTTTGATGAATTCGCGCAGCCCGTGAGTTAAAAATGACTCACGGGATTGTCACTGTCGAAATATAAAAGTCTCAGAAAATCGGATATCCGATTTCTATACTTAAATTATTTTTAAATAACATATATAATATAATAATATATAATAATATATTATTATATTATATAATACGTATTGTATTATATTATATACATTATAATATATAATATAATATTATATTATATTATATTATATTATATTATATTATATATTATATTATATTTTATATATAATATTGTATTATATATATAATACGTATTATATAATATATTATTATATTATATAACACGTATCATATTATATTATATTATATTATAATATAATAATATATTATATTATAATATAATAATATAATATAATATAATAATAATATATTATTATATTATATAATACGTATTATATTATATTATATTATATTATATTATATTATATTATAATATAATATAATATTATATTATAATATAATATTATATTATATTATATTATATTATATTATATTATATTATATTATATAATACAATATTATATTATATTGTATTGTATTATATTGGGTGTATCATTCTTGGTAATAAACAATACAATAAGAATTTATTTATAATTACATAATTATGAATGGTATACGTAATAATACAATATGTATTATATTACATAATATATTATTACATTATATATATTATATAATACGTATTATATAATATATTAATATATTATATTATATTATAATATAATAATATATTATATAATACAATATAATATTGTATTATATTATATATTATATAATATAATATTATATTATATATTATATTATAATATAATAATATATTATATAATACAATATTATATTGTATTATATCAATATTATATTATATTATATATTATATAATATTGTATTATATAATATATTATTACATTATATATATTATATAATATAATAATATATTATATATTATATAATATGTAACATATAATATATTTTTTAAATTAAAATTATAAATAAAAATCGAATATCCGATTTGCATAGGTAATTACCAGGTCAAGTTGTACTGACACCTAGGCCAAGCAAAAAGTCAACACGAATTTTCGCATTTTTAGGTGAGTGAAGAAGACTATTTTTTTTATATTGCCACTTTTTGGCCCCCCTTGATCCTGCACTAACCCAAAACATGAAACTTAGTTTCTAGAATAAAACAAATAACTAAATATAAATATAAATTTAGATATACAATTTGAAAGGTAAAAGTTTAATATAAAAAAGAAAACGTTCAATATTAAATCTAAAATATTAATTTAAAGTTTAACAAAAAAATTTAAAAATATGTTTACGATATATAATTTTAAAAAATAGTTTAAAAATATATATAAAAGTTCAACATAAATTTAGTGTATTAATTTAAAGTTTAACAAAAAAAATTTAAAATATGTTTACAATATATAATTTTAAAAAATAGTTTAAAAATATATATATATATATATATATATATATATATATATATATATATATATATATATATATATAAGTTCAACATAAATTTAGTGTAATATAAATTTTAATTTAATAAATAAATAAAGACTAAAAATATATATAAAAGTTCAACATAAATTTAATTTAATATAAATTTTAATTTAATATAATTAAAATAAGTAAGTTTAATATAATTAAAATAAGTAAATTTAATACAATTAAATTTAGTTTAATATAAGTAAGTTGGAGTTTTAGTTCAAATCTTAACTATATATTTATAAAATTATAATCAACCATAATCAATGTACAAATAATTAATGGAACAAAATGAATTTTTAATATATATATTAAATATAGAGGAAGAAACATTACATAAAAAAGATCACAGTATTAAATTTATTTCCATTGTTTAATAAATAATTGAAATAACGTAGCGCATATACAAAAAACATTTGAAAAAAATTAATTAATAAAAATGAAATAGAATTATAGAAAACATTTTTATATCCATAAGACTCTAAGAGGCAAACTGAAACAAACTGGAATTTGAAAAATTATCATTAATATTTATGCTTTGGAAATTTACAACTTTTACGTCTGAGACTTGAGTCCCTCAAAAACTTAAAAGCCAAAATGAGTGAGCCACTGAGCCTGATAGGTTTCGAGGACATAGGAAAAAAAACTACTAGGGGCCCTGGGGGCAGGGCTAGGGCACAAGTAGTGGATGGTTTACAACTTTGCCCTAAGAATCTGGCCCTCCTTCCATGTAGAATTCTTCAGACAACATAAGTTGAGAGAATTCTTAAAGCCACATGTAGTTTGGAAAGTCGTCCAGAAGCAACCATTTATGGAGGAAGTCCCTGTCAATCCGTGCCCATTTTCTGTGACACGTCAAGTGCTCCGCATTCAAGTTCAGGAGAAACGGTTGCCTGGCCACTGGCACTGTTTGGTCAGGGAGGAGAAGCTTAGATAATTCACTCACCCAAGGGATCCCCACCCCTACTTCTATAAGGACGACAATAGTAATGTCGTCTCCAAGGAAGTCTTCCTTAAAAACCTTCCTCAACAGCATCAACATATCCACCTTGTCTCCTCCGAGGTCCAAAAGAGACACTAAGAACCGAGATGTAATTTCTGTGTTAACACGATATCTATTTTCGTTTCGCAGAAACTCTCTGCCCAACACCATTTGCACAGCCTCATTGGTGAACGACCCAACCTCCTTGCAAACTGATTGGAGGGTTTGGTCCTTAACGGAGCCCAGAAAGGCCCTCTGGTCCTCTACAAAAATACTTCTCAAGCGGATGGGAGTGCCCATCTTGAGAAAATAGATTAACAAATTAAACAACCTAAGCCTATAAACCTAAACCAGAGGAAGAATTTAAATACCATGAGCTCCAACGATTTATCTACCAAATGGCAAAGGCTGATTGAAGATGAAAGAAGCAGAGATCGTATATAAATAAAGCTCTTGATTGTAATAATTACTTCTCTAACCGTATTAATTGCTTTAAATTTTTTAAAATCTTTTGTATCTCTGCAAATCTTTCCTATAAATGCACGAGTGTGAGAAATTGGAAACAGCTATAAACCAATACCAAGTTGGCAAGTACTACAATGGAAGTCGTGGGGACAGAGTGGATTGCAGTAAGTGTATAGATATATATTAAATGACCGAAATTATCGATCATGATTCATGACATTTGATACATGTCTATTGAATCCAATTCCATTCCGACCACTTTCTGGTGAGCTATGTTCTCTTCAGAAAATTAGGCTAAAATAAAACTTCATCCATTGATCTACGATCATCAAACGGTTTAAAATCATTGATGGATTTTAGGTTTGTGTCACCCTTCACGTGTCAAAGAGGCCACGCTTATTGATACATCGTGCAGAGTCCGAACTCAATGTGATGTACTGGTGTGATGTGATGTGATGTGCCTTGTCTATTAATGGCAATGAATTCATGAAATCGCCAATAAATTATATATTTTTCCATAAATAACAAAATATTCGTCAAAACAAATTCAATAATTTTCAAGCGGTGGATAAAAATCGCCAATACATTTAAATAATTTTTCCTTCGGAGTAAAAATTTTCGCCCATACAATTATATATTTGTTCCTTTTAACAAAAATTATTCGCCTCCTACAATATATATTTTCCCCATAGAACAAGGTATAATTCGCCATAAATTTGTGGAATTTTCATACCCTAGAAAAAAATCACCAATACAAAATAATTTTTTGACCTATTTGGAAAAAAAATTTCGCCATCCATATGAAAATAATGTCTGATTTGCCAGGATTTTACATAGTTGCCCGGGGGTTGGTTTCTTAAAGTTATCCCTGTTGGTCACCACATAAACAAAAGGCACAACTTAGCCAAAAAGGATTTTGAACATACTAAGTCAACAATTGATTAGATCACTAGTGCATGGAATAAGCAAAATCTGTGTCATGAAATAGCATGCTACCATGAATAAGACCTTATAGCTTGTTCAACTCAAAAGGACGCAAAACTTGTAGAAGGGTTGAAGAGATAAATGCATGTCATGACTTGAACACTTGATAAGCCTCTTGAAGCATGATAAGATAATCCAATGGGGGCCATTAATCCTTAAATTCAATAACAATCATGTAGGCCCATAGCACTAGGGGATAAAATGTGAAGCTAAAACTCAAGTGTATTTCAAGGCAAGGGCCAACAAGCATTGTGATCAACATTGAGGGCCACACTTATTCAAAGTTAGTAAGTATGGCTTCATTTGCATAAGGAAAGATTTACTTGATGCCTTATCATTATATTCTTTCTCTTTCATATGGTGTGTAGACTATTGTTAAGAAGGTTGAAGTCATCACTTTTGAGCTCAATCTTCCAAATTTTGGTAATCATTTTGTTTACAATGTTAAAAAACATTTTTTGTCCACCTTTAGTAAACATACCAAGTGCAATTAAAATACAAAAAATCAAATTGTCTAACTTATATAACACAATCTTACATTAAAATTCTAACATGGTGGTCCCCAGCTTTTATATTTCATATATCTCAACAATATGATTATTGTGATCCATTTTATTATTCATTAACACATAGAATTTGTATTGACATGTCTCATTTAAAATATTCTTAGGCCCTATATCACATTTATTGATGGCCGATCTCACAAATTAATGTTATTAACTATCATTCATATGAATTCAATTGCTACAACTTTCACTTAATTAAATTTCTTTTTAAATTAATTGAATTCATAAGATCGAATTGATAGAAAAAAAAATGGGCTTGCAAACTAGATGCCCTGGTTGGGTACCTTGGGACTCTGGCCTGCTAAATCCCAATCTTTTGGGCACTCTATACTTCTAATTTATAGTTCATAGCCCAAATTTCCATTTGAGTTTTATTTAAATGAGTAATAAAGCTTACAACCTTTTGAGAGGAAGACTATAACAAGACATATTAAACTACATATAAATATTATATGTATAAAAAATAATCGAGAATGGACGATAATAAGCTTTACAATCAATGAAATATTAAATTTAATATTCAAATTTATAAAATCTGAAAGATTGATTTTTCCTGTGATGTAAACAGATGGAATTAGTCTTCAACTGTACATTCCCTAAAACCAGGGAATTCGTCGATTAATCTACAGATTCCATCCAACTCATCAGTCTCGATGTCTTATAAAATCATCGTGGCGTATCAGTACTCCACGAGTATGGCATGTGAGATCTCCTCTTGAGAAGAAGTGATTTTCACTCACTTCGACCCACTAGAGTGTTCAACTTTTGTATTCCAATGGGTTATAATCACATGAAGAAACTCATGAATAAACCTAGACTTGCCAATCCACCCATATCAAGAGTACAGTGATGCACCCTGTCCACTTACATGTATCAGCTCAACTACACTCTGGATCCATTAAACTCTCAACAACTTCTCAGGGCATGTTATATGGATAAGTTTTCAGCAAGGAACCTGTACATATTTTGAAAGGATAGGAATCTCTTTAAATCCCCTGTAGTTTTTCCCCTGTCAATGATTTTTTAGATGAATTCGGTGACATCATGGCAGTCAACATAAGCACGAAGGATTTTCATGATACGGATGGCAGTTTCAGCTCGTGTTGAGAAACCCAAAAGCAGTTTCAAGCTTCTCACTGTGACTGCAGAGTAAGTTTTAGTTTACCTCTAGTCTACATTATGCAGCACAAAGTTGATATTAGGGACACATCCTGATGACTCCATTATCAACATCTTTAACATTTTATTAATCTCTTCATTTTGAGGATGCAAACTGTCTGCTGCAAGGAATGCATGAATATTATTGGCTACCTCAATTAAACTGCAGCCTGGTCTCTTTTTCAAGCCCCTGCCTTGCATTGTCGTTCTCAACTTATCTACATCATCCCACCTTCCAGCTGCTGCATAAATGTTTGATAATAGAATATAAGAACTATCATTTTTAGGCTCTAAGACGAAAAGGCATTCTGCTGCAAGTTCTCCTAGCTCAATATTGCCATGGATCCTGCAGGCATTAAGCAAGGCCCCCCACACACTTGGACCTGGTTTAAAAGGCATGTTTTTGATAAAGCATTCTGCCTCGACAAGATTTCCACAGCGCCCAAGAAGATCAACCATGCAGGAATAGTGTTCCATGCTCGGTGTGATACAGTATTCTTGAACCATACAATCAAAATACTTCCATCCCTCCTCCAACAAACCTGCATGACTACATGCAGACAAAACACCAACAAAGGTGATGTGGTTTGGCTTTGTGCCTGTCCGTTGCATTTGATGAAATAGTTCAAGAGCATCTTCGACGTGTCCATGCATACCATACCCACAAATCATCGCACTCCATGAGACCACATCTCTCTGCAACATTATATCAAACAATTTTCGTGCGACAACTATGCTCCCACATTTGGCATACATGTCAATCAAGGAATTCCCAATAGGAAGATTCATCTCAAATCCGTTTTGAACTATATAATCATGGAACCACTTCCCTTGATTCAGGAACCCTAAGTGAGCACATGCTGGGAGTAGACTCACCATTGTCACTGAATCAGGTTCAATGTTTCTTTGTTTCATTTGACCAAAAAGCATCAAAGCTTCTTTGGCATGTCCATTCTGAACATATCCAGCAATCATTGCATTCCATGTTACTAAATTTTCTTTTGACATTTTGTCAAAAACCTGACGTGCACTCTCTACAACCCCGCACTTTGCATACATGTCGATCAATGAATTTAATACAAAAATCTCAGAGTCAAACCTATTTAGAATTATATAATAATGAATCCACTTGCCCTGTTGCAAATTGCCTTCACGGGCACATGCCTGAAGCAGACTCACCACAGTGATGGAATCACCTGCTACACCTGCCTGCTGCATTTGATTAAATATTGCTAAAGCCTCATTGGCACGTCCAGTCTCAGCATACCCAGCAATCATAGCATTCCATGAAACCAGATCTCTTTTAGACATGTACTCAAACAACTCACTTGCAAGCTCCAAATTCCCACATTTAGCATACATGACAATAAGGGAATTCTCCACAAAAATGTCCAACTTCAATCCACTTTGGATTATATAATCATGGATTTGCTTCCCTTGCACCAAATCTCCTGAATGGGCACACGCCTGGAGCACGCTGACCATAGTGACAGAATTAGGTGTGACATCAGCTAGTTGCATCTGAGCAAAGAGTTCCAAAGCTTCCTTGTCTTGCCCATTCTGCGCATATGCAGCAATAATTGCACTCCATGAAACCACCGTTCTTGTGGGCATCTTGTCAAACACTTGCCGTGCAATCTCGACCTTCTTGCATTTGGCATACATATCTATCAAGGAGTTCCCTACAAAATCATTGAACTCCAGCCCACCTTGAGTTACATATCCATGGATCTGCCGGCCCTTTTCGAAATTTCCCATATGGGAGCATGCCTGGAGTACACTTACAATAGTAACTGGGTTAGGCTTCATCTCTAACTGTTGCATTTGATCAAAGAGAACCAAGGCTTCACGAGCCTTTCCATTCTGAGCACACCCAGAAATCATTGCATTCCATGTAACAACATCTCTCACAGGCATTCTGTCAAACACTTGGCGTGCAAATTCTATCTCCCCCCACTTCGCATACATATTCACAAGGGAGTTGGCTACAAAAATATTGGCATCAAATCCAATTTTGACTGCATGAACATGAATCTCCCTTCCCTCTTGTAGAGCCCATAAACCCGCACACGCCTTGAGCACTGAACAAAATGTGAAATTGTCTGGCTGTATGCCTCCCTCATACATTTTGCAATAGAGTTTAAGAGCCTCTTTATAAAGTCCACTCCTAGCACACTCTCTAATCATCACATTCCATAAAAACGCATTCGGTTTACACATTCTGCGAACCGCTTGTGGTGCATTTGGTTCAGACATTTTGTCAAACACTTTGCGTGCATCATTCAAACTGCCAAACATTACATATGTAGTCACAAGCTTGGATTGTATGAATATTTCAAGGACTAGTCCAGTGATAATGATGTGGGCATGAAGATTTTTTACAGAATTGATATGTTTGCATGACTGAAACAGAGAATTCCAATTGTTGGCATCTGCATCGAGGTTTTCAATTGATTTTTCTGGGTTGCCATTTTGATTGGAATGTAAAATGTAGTTTTGGCTATCATTGGCACGGGAAACTGCAGTATGATGGCGAATTTGAAACAAATTAAAGAGTTTGTGATTTTCCAATTTGCAGTGTTCAAATGAGCTTACCAGTTTTGCTATTGTCATTATCATGGAAGTAGTCGCCCACCATGTTTGTCCACCTTCAGAGAATTTTACACAAAGATTAAAATTGAAGATTTGACGTAGTTCTAAGTTTAAAAACAACAATAAGAGCGCTTGCATTAGAAATTATGGGACTCATATACCTAAAGATTCATTAGCACTTCTTCACAAGACAAGCTAAAATGAAAACCCAAATTCAAATTTAGTAAACGTTGACTACACAATACAATGATTTTTATTTTTTTAAATATATTTAAGCCTATAGGCTTTTAGTGAGGGAAAGGCCCCGGAATATTGAAAGATATTCTGGCGATGCTGGAATGTCTTGTCGGCGACAGTAACCCTCTGATCCGTGCGTGGCGGCAGCATTTCTTCGGTGCGTGCGTGGTCTCCAGTGCGTGCGGCCTGTTTTCCAAAGGACGCTGCCTTTAATGATGTGTTTAATGATTTTGTCCTCGAGCCTATGCACGAACGCCGACGTTCTTTATGCGTCTTTCGAACCCTGAAATGTAGTTTGTTTTGTTGTTGTCGCTGTACAATTTCCGATCTGCAAATGTTCGCATAGATTGTTGGGTTTTGTCTGAATGTTTGGCTCTGCAATTTCCCCTCTGGAAAATGTTCACATAGATTGTTGGGTTTGCTTTGAATATCGTTCTACAGATGTTTGCATAGATTGTTCGGTAATGTTCTCGTTTTGACTGTTTTGTGACTATTTTACTGGCCTTGCTTCTGAGGTTAATACCGTTAATGGTTTGAAGTTGGAAGGTAAGCTTCTATTTTTTACAAATGTGCATTTCGGTCTACAAATGTTTCTCTGCAAATCTTGCAATAGATTCTTGGGTTTTACTGTTTTGCTGGTTACGTTTGCTTCACGTTCTGAGTATTTTGGTGGGCTTCCTTCTGAGTTTGACACCGTTAATGGTTTAAAGTTGCAACTTTTGTTGATTTCTTGGTTCTGTGTGATTGCAGGGTTGCTCCTTTCTTTGTGTTGTTTTATTGTTTGTGGGCGTGACTCCTTGGAGTTTGCAAGCAATTTTCCAAGTGGTTATGTGAGTTTGAAGCCGTGAAAGCTTTGAATTAGCAAGGTAGTCTTTGCTATTATTTTTCCCTTCTGTGTGCTTGCAGGATTGTCGGTTTGTTTCTTTATGTTATTTAACTGTATGTGGTCGTCACTATTGAAATTGCAAAGTACTTTCCCCTTTTATTTAGATTCTTTATAATGTTCGCATAGATTGTTGGGTTTTGTCTGAATGGTTGGCTCTGCAATTTTCGGTTTGGAAATGTTCACATAGATTGTTGGGTTTGCTTCGAATACCGGTCTGCAGATGTTCGGATAGATTGTTGGGTAATGTTCTCATTTTGACTATTTTGTGAGTATTTTAGTGGGCTTGCTTCTGAGGTTGACACCGTTAATGGTTTGAAGTTGGAAGGTAAGCTTCTGTTTTTTGTAAATGTCCATTTCGCTCTGCAAATATTCGGTCTGCAATTTTCGCTCTACAAGTGTTGTAATAGATTGTTGGGTTTTGTTCTCCTTTTCACTATTTTGGTGGTTGCGTATGCTTTGCGTTCTGAGTATTTTAGTGGGCTTCCTTCTGAGGTTGACACCGTTAATGGTTTAATGTTGCAGGTTTTGTTGATTTCTTGGTTCTGTGTGCTTGCAGGGTTGCTCCTTTGTTTGTGTTGCTTGACTGTTTGTGGGTGTCACTCCTTCGAGTTTGCAAGCAATTTTCCAGGTTGTTCTATCATTTGCAAGTTATGAAAGCTTTGAATTAGCAAGGTAGTTTTTGGTATTATTTTTCCCTTCTGTGTGATTGCAAAATTGTCGGTTTGTTTATGTTTTTTAGATGTTTGTGGGCCTGCCTACTTGCACTTTCAAAGCCATTTTTAGGACTGGTTTAATACTTTGATGTGCTTGCAGGGTTGTTTGTTTGTTTATGTTATTTAACTATTTGTGGCCTTGAATATTGAAATTGCAAGCTAATTCCCCGTTTTATTTACATTCTTTATGGACCCTTTGAACCATAAATTCTAATTGGTTTTATTTTTGTGGGCAATGTTTCGGTCTGCAAATATTCGCATAAGGTTGCATATAGTTGTTGGTCCTGAATCGTTTGAATTGTTAAGGTAAGCACTGATTTTATTAAATTCTTTTTCAGTTTTTTAATGTTTTTTTATTATAATCTGCTTATTTCCTCCTTGTGTCTGCATGCAGGGCTGTTACTTTCTCTATGTTATTTAACTGTTTGTGGTCGTGACTAAGTCCAATTTCGTAGGCAATCTCACATTGCTTTCGATATGGTTGTTGTGTTAGGTTTTGTTGTCACTCTGAGTGAATGGTCTGAATTTGCATGGTCAGATCTGCTTTTAGTTTGATTCTCTTTTCCTTGCATATAGCATTTTTCTAAAAGCTGCTTATTTCCCGCTTCTGTTGTCACTCTGGCTTAATGTTTTGAATTTGCAAGGTAAGTTCTATAGATTATTTTTTATTTTGTAATGTCTTTTTGTATAGTCTAGTTATTTCTTGGTTTCGTGTAGTGGCATTTGACTTCGGTTTTTCTATTTACAGATATTGATTGGTTTAACTTTTTTACTTTGTTTTGATCTTTTTGTCTCTGATGATGTGCACCAATGTCGGATGTTTTATTGGGCTTGTTTCTGAGCTAGTCAGCGTTAATGGTTTTGCATTTCCAAGTACTTGTTTGTTTTGTTTTTAAACTTTTCAAAATTTGTAATGCGTTGTTTCATACCGTCCTGATATTTTGGTATGTTGTCCTTGCAGGATTGTTACTTTGGTTATGTCATTTAAATCTTTGTGGACATGATTACTTTCAGTCTCCATCGTCTCTGTTCACTTTGAGAGGTATTTAGCTTTTCTGCATTCTATTAGAAATGAAATTCTAGCTTATATTAGAAGTGTTTTAGCTTGCTATTTAGAACCCTAAAATCTAATTTGTTTTGATGTTGTCAAGATTGTTTTGTTGTGGTTATCTCGATGAATGTCACATTCTTTATGTGGATACTCTATGTTGTAGTGTGAAAGTAGTCACATCCACAAATAGTTAAATAACATAAACAAAGTAGCAACCCTACAAGTACTTTGATTATGTTGTTAAAGTATTTGTCTTGTTTTAATACCTTAAAGAATATTTTGCTGTGGCCATCTCCATGTATGTGCTCTGTTTCTCAAACAACGATGTGTTTAATGATTTTATTCCCAAGGTTGTGCATGATTGTCAATGTTCTTTATGTCTGCAAAGATTGCAAAATTCTTACAGTATTAATATATGTATATAAATCTATATGTATACGTACAGACATGTACGTATATATATACATGTGTATATACAGTTTTATTAAATCTCTGTTCGAATAGGCTCATTGTAAACTGTCTAAGAATTGTTGATAGAAGACTACACTATAGTCTGAATGTAGTCACGTCCACAAACAGTTAAAAAACATAAACAAAGTCTATATATTTTTTTTTCAGAACACTTTCAAGTACTCATATCTGTATATGTGCATACACATATGTACATATATGTACATGCATGTATGTGTATGCATGTATACATGTATATGAATACACACATGTAGGCATATATATATATGCATGTATGTACATATAGCCATGTGCGTATGTATATATACATAGGGTGAAATATAGCTTACAACAATAAAACACATTACATTTTATGGTTGCACCCACTGGAACTTAAATTGCAAATTCATAACATGCAGCCCGTGAAACTCACAAAACAACCTGAAAATAGCCTTCGAAAGTGCAAGTAGGCATGTCCACAAATAATTAAACAACAGATAGAACAACCTTGAAAATCCTTAGCTTGCAATTTCAAACCATTAATGGTGTCAAGCTCACAAGGAAGCCCAGTAAAATAGTCACAGCGAGAACCAAATGTAACCACCAAAATAATCAGAACGAGAACAAAACCCAACAATCTATGCGAACATTTCAAGTACTATATCAATCCACATATGTACGCATATATATATGCATGTATGTACACATACCATCTGCGTATGTATAAATACATAGGGTACTCTATGTTGCAGTCTGAAAATACTAACCTTCACAATTAGCTTAATAAAATAAACAAAGTAGCAAGCCTACAAGTACTTTAGTTATGTCATTTTTTATAACACATTCAAGTACTGATATATATATAAAACCCAACAATCTATGCGAACATTTCAAGTACTAATATATGTATATGTCCATACACATATGCACATATATATACATGCATGTATGTGTAGGCATGTATACATGTATATCAATACACATATGTACGTATATATATATAGCCATCTGCGTATGTATATATACATACGGTACTCTATGTTGCACTCTAAAAGTAGTCACAGCCACAAATAGTTAAATAACATAAACAAAGTAGCAATCCTGCAAGCATAAAGGAATTTTTACAGTCTGAATACTTCTATATATATATATATATATATATATATATACATATATATATATATATATATATATATATATATATATATATGTATATATATATATATGTATATGTATATGTATATATATATATGTATATATGTATATGTATATATGTATATATATATGTATATATGTATATATATATATGTATATGTATATATATATGTATATATATATATATATACAAATGCAATTATATATATACATGTTCAGATATATAAACATGATGTACATATATATATCAATTTATCTTACTGAATAAAAACCTTTGTGTGCACATAGCGGTAGATACAAACCTAAATAACATAAACAAAGAAAGCACCCTGCAACATAAGCAAAAGAAACCTTAACTGAACCTCTTTATACAAACCCATGTGAAAAGTTAACAGACTGAAATAAAGCTTAGAACAATAAAACATATTACATTTGATGGTTGCAACCGATGGATCTTAAATAGCAAATTCATAGCATGCAGACCGTGCAACTCACAAAACAACCTGAAAAATGCCTTGCAAACTGCAAGTACGCATGTCCACAAACAATTAAAGAACATTACAATAAAACAGGCACAATACGCTGTGAAAGTCACAAACCAACCCTAAAAAAGAACATAAATAAACCGACAATTTTGCAAGCACATAGAAGGGAAAAATAATACCAAAAACTACCTTGCTAATTCAAATCTTTCACCACTTAAAACTAACACAACAACTTGCAAAATTGCTTGCAAACTCAAAGGAGCAACGCCCACAAACAGTCAAGCAACACAAACAAAGGAGCAACCCTGCAAGCACACGGAACCAAGAAATCAACAAAACCTGCAACTTTAAACCATTAACGGTGTGAACCTCACAAGGAAACCCACCAAAATACTCAGAACATGAAGCAAACGTAACCACCAAAATAGTCAAATCGAGAACAAAACCCACCAATCTATTGCAACACTTGTAGAGTGAAAATTGCAGACCAAATATTCGCAGACCGAAATGCACATTTCCAAAAAATAGAAGCTTACCTACCAACTTCAAACCATTAATGGTGTTAACCTCAAAAGCAAGCCCACTAAAATACTCACAAAATAGTCAAAACGAGAACATTACCCATCTATCTAGCTGAACATCTGCAGACCACTATTCGAAACATTTCCAGAGCGAAAAATTGCAGAGCCAAACATTCGGACAAAACGCAACAATCTCATAGGTTCGAACTCACAGAACAACCTGGAAAATTGCAAAATAATCAGAACAAGAACAAACCCAACAATCTATGCGAACATTTCAAAAGCGAAAATTGTAGAGCGAAATATTGGCAACAACAATAAAACAAATTCCATTTTAAGGTTGCAGGCAGCCATAAATAATGTCAACATTCATACACAGCCTCGAGGACAAAATCATTAAAGACATCATTAAAGACAACAATCCTTGAGAAACAGAGCATAAAACAATCACACAGAGAACAAAAGGTAATAACCTTATGTGGAAATTACCACACCAAAAACTGCAAACCAAAATATTGTTGACAACAACAAAACAAGTTAGATTTTAAGGTTGCAAGCAACCATAAAGAACATCAACATTCATGCACAGCCTTCAGATGAAATCATTGAAGACAGCATCTTTGCCCAGCTTAACGCAAATCCAATAACTGACTTTGTGCACATGAAGGCTTTTAGTCTTAAAGATAAATATAGATATATACGTATATATGTCAGATGTATATCTATAGAACTATGTACACTAATATACACATATCTACCTGTATATATACACATGGATATATATGCACACATACTCTAAAATAAATGCAACTAAACCATTCTTTCACAGAGTGAAAGCTTTGTAGTTTGAGTCATTAGACAATTTACAAATCTTAATGTATTGTGGTAATTATTACAAGTTTTTAGAGTTTGTTAATAGTAAATTCATCATCATTCACAAAAAAAAAGAGATCTACTTAAAGATTTGCTCTTTTATTCTTGTATGTTCACTTTTTTCAGTAATGCTTTTCGAATTTGTCATTCAAATAGAAAACAGCCACACTAACACAATCAAATTTCAAGAATGGATACACATTTGAAAGCAACAGAGGACATCAACAATGTAATTGATAGCATGTTGCAAGAAAGTAACAAGTTAAAGACTAAACTCAGAAAGATCATTGCCCACTATGAACATAAATCACCAAAGCAAACAACAGTCAACCTGTCTACATCTTGTAGTGTTGTAACAACCATACATAGTATTGAAGTAGCACCTTTGCCAATACCAAGTACTGAACAATTACTTGATCTAACGGTTATTTTCACATTGCAAGACAAAGAATTTAAATGGAGTGATAATGACCTCGGATGGGTTGCTTGGGTTGATCCTATGTTGTTGTAATTATTCAATCTTTGAAAAGTTACATTCATATTTTGGTTAGCATTCGAAACAGACAGAACCATATCGTATTTTGAAAGATCTTTGATTGGATAAACTCATATTTTGCTAATATGCTCTCAAATATATAAATCATTATGTCATATTTAATGTTTTTTGAGCTTTTCAGCATATGAGCAATTATCACTTTCAATGCATTTTCAATCACATTATGATCAATTCACTAGCATTTGAAAGAAAAAGAAAATCGTAGCAACATTACTCTATGCTCAGTTAATTTTACTCTGCTTGTGCATATATACCTTCGATAGGCTTAGATCATCTTGTGACTGTATTTTGATATAAGAACTAGAATTCATCATGCTTATAATTTACTTTTAATTCTCAAAAGGTATATATGCACAATGGCATCTTCAGCAGCTACCTCTGAATCCATAGACCATTCCACTATTGATAATTTGGTAAGCTAAATTATCAAAGCTTTTCAAAATAGAAAGCTTTTATGCTCTTTTTTTCGACAGTTCATTGCTCTTTTGCATACCATCCTTTTCATTACCACATGCATCCTTTTTTTATAGCATAGTACGAAACTAGATGCATACTGTATACATACCATACCTTGATTACATAGTTTACTAACACAAGCTTTACCTTGACAAGTAAGCAAATATATGAGCTGCTTCCCATTAAAATTAAATCCTCTATACTCATATTATTTTTTGTAGGGAAAAAACCAAGAGTATGTCCCTACCCCTTTTGCAATCCAATCTATCAATGCTGGGGATGACCTTCCTTCAGCATTGCTACAAGTTTTGTCATTTCAGAAAATGCAGAACACCACAGATGATACTGACAGACATAAATTAGTATTATCTGATGGCAAATACATGCAGTTGGCAATCTTGCCTTCTAAATATGCTACTCTGATAGATTCACATATTCTAAAAATAGGCACACTCATCCAGTTATCAAGCTATACATGTCGATACATATGGAACACAAGGTAGGAAATCAACTATGATTATTAAATACAATATGTTTCAACTTTTTTTAATTTCATTTATGTACAATTAATAGTAATTTAAGAAGAACTCTTTTGTTTTCATAGGACTATTGTAATACTTAGTCTGGAAGTGAAACAAAGTGTTTGCCCATTCTTTGGAAAACCAAAATATCTATTCAAAGAACAACAACCAGAAATTATGTCTGAGGACAGACCATCAACATCTAAACGGTTGCTTCAGTTTGCAACTGAATTGCCATCCCCACAAACAACAACTTTTGAAAATATAAGTCCTATAAAAACTTTGAATCCATACCAAAATAAATGGACAATCAAAGGGAAAGTTACTCATAAACGGCATATTAAGGCAAATAGCACAGCCACCAAAAATGGCCATGTCTTTAGCTTTGACATTGTTGATTGTGATGGTTCTGAAATTAGAATTACATGTTTTGATGAGATAGCTAAGTTACACTATAACCGTGTGGACATAGGTTCACATTATATTATTTCAAAAGGATCTGTTAAGGAGGCAAATGCAAGGTACAACAAACTAAACAGTCATTTAAAAATCACCTTGCCTAATACATCCATAGTAAAACGCTACACCAATGAAGAACAAGCACATCAACAAACTGCTCCTTTCACACCTATTGGTGAATTGTTTCAACTAACAAACAATACACTGGTTGACATTATTGGTCTTGTTCTATATGTTGGAGATATCATTCCTATTCACAGGAAAGATGGCAGTCAAACACAAAAACATGTTGTGAAAATTAATGATCTATCTGGTTCAACAATTGACATCAACTTATGGGGCCCATTAGTAGAACAAAAGGGCTTGGAATTGAAAAATATGTTGACCAATGATAGTGTGGTAATCCTTGCTTTCCGTAATGCTTGTGTTGGCTATTTCAATGGTAAGCTTGTGAACATAACAGCTGCAACAACATTACATATCAATCCAAGTTTCCCAGAAGCAGAGCTTCTAACATCAAGAGGAAGGAACCCTTTGCTTACTGTACCCTTTGTTGCAAAAACTATCCACATAGAAGACAAATATACTAGAATGACAATCTCTTTGATCCATGAGCAGATGAGCATCAAACCAGAAACAATTCAGACAACATTGCTAGCTATTCTACGCTATGTCAATGTCAATGACCAAAATTTCTATTACACAGCTTGCCCACTGATAGTCAATGGAAGGCCTTGCAAGAAAAAATGTACACAGCAAGCTGATGATTCTTGGTTCTGCTCTAGATGTCAAATGAGTATGCAAGACTATAATTATAGTTACCTCTTGCCTCTAAAGTTGCAAGATGCCACAGGTACTCTATGGGCCACTACTTTTGATGAGGGTGGCAATCACTTGCTACACAAAACTACAAGATAGCTCTATGCACTACAAAATGATGCAACAACAAAAGAGACACCTTCCTCAATGATCAAGACAGTACTCTCACATTACTATTCATTCACAGTGTTGGTTTCTACTGAGACTTACAATTCAGAATCCAAGATGAAAGTGACGGTCAATAAAGTTGCTCCTGTTGACTTCAAAGTTGAGTGCCATACACTGCTTGTAGAAATTAGCCACCTAAGTACAGACACTTAGGATTATAACGCATCTTCTCTAATTATTAAACTTTCCAGTTTACGATACAATTATACTATTAGCTATTTTTCATATTTACTATTTTTACATATACAAACAATTATATTTAACAGAAACAAGTATGCTTCTATAAATATCTGTATGGACATTTCTTACATCTGCCAATTATCTCTTTGAAAGTTTTTCCTCTTCACATAAGTTACTTTCAGTCATACTCATTGCTTTTAAATGTATTAAGACTATGTTATTTGCACAAAAAATATACATATTGTTGGCATATGGACACTCCAATGAGACATTGTGTGTGATTGAACGTTTTGTCATTGATGGCAACCTTGCAATCCTATGGCACCGGCAAGACATTATACAGGCAAAGCATTATACAGGCAACCTTGCAATCCTATGGCACCGACAAGATATTATACCAACAAAGTATAACATGGGCAAGATAGTGCACCGACATCAGAAGATCAATTTACACCGGCACCGACACAGAAGATGTACACCGACACAGAAGGAAATATGTATACCGGCACAAAGGCCGACAGGATTTTTGATATGTAATATTTTGTTTATTATTGTAAGCCGACTTGGCAAATTGTAAAATGACTCTTGTATATAAAAGAAATCATTGTAGTCATTTGTAGGATATGGATAGAATGCAATAAATAAATTATAAGGCAGACCTAATGTGTGAATTGTAGGTCAAGGGTATATGTAAAGAATAGAGCAAGAACCGGTACTGAATCTGGCATTGAAGATGCTATTGTAAAGCAGTACAGAATATTGGATTTGTGTAAATCCTCATTGTAAGTTAGTGTGACTTCTTACTGAGCAGTGAGCTCTAGGCAGTTGGCCTTCCTGCATGTGCAGGCCCCTATTGTAAGTAATATTCTCTTATTGGCCAGTAAGTGAATATTGTGGGTCACAAATCCCACCGAGGTTTTTCCCACACCGGGTTTCCTCGTTAAACATCTTGTGTTATGGTGTTCTTTTCATGTGGATGCTTTTGATTATGTTATTTGCATTAATTCTTGCATACCGGTATACTGTTACTTTATATTCTACATATTCAGTTTTAAGAAAATTTCATTACCGGTCAGATACTGATTCACCCCCCCCTCTTAGTATCTGTGGGAACCCTAACAATTGGTATCAGAGCCTGGTCCTCTATTTTCAGAAGCCTAACAGCTTGAGGAAGATCTTGACACCGGTAAAGATGGAAAATCTGATGAAGCAACTTGAAGGAGCTCTTACTGACTATGATGCAGAGAAGTTAAAAAATATCTATAGACACCTAAAAATGGTCAACGCTTGCGGAGTCATATTTTAACATTTGCACATTGCCTCATTTTAGGTTTTTGTGTCGCATTAGCATTTCTCCTATGTCACGCACTTGGTTTTTATCATTTGCGAACATCGAGTTATTCTTCTGCATTCTTCATTCGTCTCACTTTCGAATTTGGTCTTGTCGACAACAATCTTCAGTCATGATTTTGGTCAATCTTATCCTGTCGCATCAATGTGTGTGCTCATTTGTCATCATTTTGGACATCGTCAATCCTAATTAGGGTTTTGTCCTCTTATCAATCTTGTCATCTATTTTGTCATCAATCGTTGTCGTTTCAATATTATCATTTTGCGATCAATTTGTCATCGATCGTTGTCATTTTCAATCTTGTCATTTTGCAATCGATTTGGTCATCGATCCTCGCCCTCTTGTCAAGTTTTTGTCATTTTGCGATCGATTTGTCATCGATCGTCGTCCTTCTCAATCATGTCAATTGGCGCCTATCAATTTGGTCTCTTTATCAATCTCGATTAGTTTGTCAATCAATCGAATCATTTATCGCATTGGTCATTTATCAATTCGAAATCATGATCGAATCGATATCAACTATCCTTTGTCAAGACCTAATTGTCATCCTTGCATTTCTAATTCATCTTCCAAGGTTTTATGATTTGTTCATTTAATCTTGTTTGGCATTTTCCCTCTAGGTTAAATAATTTATTTATTTATCCTAAGTCTTCTTGTCACAATTAAATGTTTATTTAATTGGCTAATTAATTTCCTCCTATTTTTGTAAATTAATTAATGAATGAGAAATTATTAATTAATTTACCTATTTTTCATCAATTTCCTAATTTCCAAGTCATTATTTCCAACTTAATTTTCTAATTTCTCCTAAATGTCTATTTCTATTTCAAAATCTTGTCATTCTTGCATAGCAATTTGTCATAAATTGTCATAAATTGTCATAAATCCTTGCATAGCAACTTGTCATACACTTGTCATAATTTTGCTATTCTTGATTTGAATTTCCATTCGAATCACTATCATGCTAATTTGTTCATTTCTCCAATTTCTCTATAAATTGGATGAATTTCTTCAATCAAATCCCTAGCCGCTAATGAGATAATCGAATTTCTAGTCAATCACGCTTCGAGTACTTTTGAGCAATTTCCTTACCTACTTGCTTTCAATCATGTATGTGCACTTGTAGGTGAGATCCACAACCAAACTATTTGAAGAGGAAAGAAGAACAATGGAGCCGCATGAAGGAAGCATTCATATCCACATCTGGTTTGCATAATCTTTCTGAATGTTTTGATTTCATGTCTCTGTTGAATGTGTTTAGGATAGATTCATTGCAATTCGCTTTCATGATTGGGCTAATGACTAGTATTTTGACTTGTTTGTGATGATTCCTAATTTCCTAACGTACATTAATTGGTGAACCCGACGTGAACACTAACCATCTAACCCCTTAACTATGTTTTTGAGTGTTTTTGAGTTGATTTGCAGGCCAAAAAACCCAAAAACAGGGTCGTGCAGGGTTTTCTAGAGACTTCTGCGCCTGTGTGAAGCAACTTGCGCCTGTGTTGAGCATTCTGCGCTTGTGTTAATGACATTCTGTGCCTGTGTCATGGGTTCTGCGCCTGTGTCATGACTTCTGCGCCTGTGTCAAGTCCAGAACAGAGGTAAAAATGCAGTGTTTTACTTGAAAATTGTCTTGTTTTTGCATTATGTTTTCTGTGTTTTGGTTTTTGGTACTAATTATCTGTGCAGCATCTTGGCGTACGCATGGCAAAGACAACAAATCAAACTACTAACATGTTTTATGTAGAATCGATAGTCAAAGAATAAACTCCTCAAACTTCTAACTTGGGTTTTGCAGGTTGCCTTGGAGAAACAACTAAACTTGGTGTTTTTCTTTAATGTTTTAGGCACCTAGTGATTTCTAAATAGGTTCGAATGAACATGTTTTTGCTTTGATTGTTGAGTGTGACATTGGAGTAGGAGAGTATGCTCTCATCCTTCTTAGGGTGATCAGAAATCCAGATCTTCGATACCACACTCATGTCTTTGATTATGTGTCACCTTTAGAGGGCCTGCCTTCCCGACCATTTGCTTTCTTTTGCAAGCAAGTGATAATCGTGAGAAGGGAATGACCCAAAGTGAGTACGGCTAGAATACCTTGGCATTCTAACTCACTATAAACAAATACCTGATGAGCGAAAGCTTTGAAGGAAGGGTTACGTGGGAATTGCAGTTACTTGGGAAGTGATGACCCTTGAACTCTTTCCCATATCAACATCTAAGTAGGGCCTCATGGGTCTAAATCATACTTGTGCGACTACATTTTTTTGGTATCTTGGTGGGCTTAATGTCTCAATCACACTTGCGTGACATCAAGGAGTAACACTTTACAGAAATCCTTACTAAACACCTTGTTTTAGAGGCCAAAAAACCTTTCTAGTTGCTTGAGAAGGACAAGTTCGGATACTTGGAAGAGATACTAAGTTCGCCATGGGGAGATTTCCATGGGGACTGATGCTTGGCTGCCTTGAGAAGTGAGTGTCGTGGAGGGGAGCCCGTGGGGTCAAGCATCTATGTATTCTCCTTGAATCCCATAATGAGTCCACCTCTCAAGTACCTAATGTCCTTGCCTACCATAAGAAATGTGTGAATGAGCATGATTGTCTCGAGTCTAAGTTGAAATATCTTGTATTCTTTGCTTGTCAAAAGTTGAATTGTATCTCGTTTCAAGAACAAGGCAAATTGATCCAACATAAGATTAAACACAAGAGACATTCATCCAACAAAAGTTCAACAAAGTTCAAAAACACACCTTCAAACATGATTATCAAACATTGTTCAAAATCTTGTCTTAACATTCATGTCACTTACATTTAGGTTCATCCTAGGTTGCAAGGTTAGGTTTCACCTAAGTCATACTCCTTTGCATATCAATAAGAGTCATCCATTTGCATATGTCCTCTTGCATTAAAGTCATACCATTGTCATTTATTCATATTTGCATACCTTAGGTCTCTTCATTAAGCTTAGGTCATTATCACATCATAGTAAGGTCACTTGCATAGCCATTGTCCCTTTGCATATAGTGTCAAAACTAGGTTTTGTCATACTTGAGTAATCCAAATCTTTGATAAACCCTAAGTCATTGTTAAGAAGTCTAGACCTTATCAAACCTTTTCTCTTTTTGTCATTATTGTCATTTCGTCAAACCTAGCTTAGTATCCAAGCATATAGGGGAGACATTGTCATCTTGTCCTTTTGTCCTTTTGTCACTTGGTCCTTTTGTCCTTTGAGGTCTAGACATCATTTCAATTTCCTAAGGGTCTCTTTTAGATTTGCATTCAAAAGTTTGTCAAAATCTTCAAAAACAACCAAAAACATAGATTGCATTCTTGCCATAGATTGCATTTTCATCTATTTAGTTTGCATTTAGTTGCATATCATACATTATCCTTCAAAAATTCCAAAAAAAATATTGCATTGCATAGTGACATGTCTATTGAAACAAGGTTTCAAGCACCAATGATGCAACAAAGTTTGACGTATCAACTGACAATGCAATCACAATTCTATCCAACCCAACATCAAAGCAACATTGATGATGAAACAAGTCTCCAAATACAAAAGTTAGAGGAGAAGCTAGCTCAAGAAAATGAGATATTGGAACAAAGAGTGAAAAACATTCAGAAGAATAGATCACAAACGTCCAAAATGTTTCAAAAATTTCCAGGTCGAGATCCAAAGATTGAGCCAATTGATGTAAGATCTCTTATTGAACGATCAGACATACCAGCTCTCCTCTCACAAATAGAGATGATGAAACAATTTCAAGAAAAGAGACAACATCAATTTCAACATTATGTGCCTCCACAACAAGAACAAGAAGGTGTTTACTATCAATCAGATTTTCAACCAATACAACCAATGGTCCAATTTCAACAATATGTCCAACCAACTATACAATGTCAACAAATGGTTCAACCAATGGTGAAATATCAATATCAACAACCACCACCAAACATTCAAAAACAAAGGTTGCAACACACACCAAGCCAAATTTTGAACATGTCAAACCAATTTGATCAACATCTAGTTCGAAATCAAAACATGACATCAAACCAAGACCAAATTCTTGCCAAACAAGTTCAAATTCCAGATACAACTATGTCAAAACCTCGAAAGAAAGGTGGCTTTATTGCAATGATCTTAAGGAAACTACCAAGTGAGTTCTTTGAAGAAGATAAAAATAATACACTTATGTCTAGCAATGCCTCATCCCCCCACAAGCAAATTGACTCTCCAGTGGCATCTATCCCTACACCTTTAGAAGTTTCCCAAGAATCTTCTATATTGTCCTTATCAAATAATACACCCAAGGATGCAATTATTCAAGAGATATCCATAATTGATTGCCAAGATAATCCAATTCATGATGCACATCCTTGTCATGTTTCAGAAATACAAGACCCAAGGCCATCATGCACTTTATTTCCATTACCTGTTTTAGAGGACCCCCTTCAAAGTCCCTCTTCCTCATGTTCAAGCATTTATTCCTTGCCAGAATCCATCATAAATGGTCAAAGTGCATTTCCTTCATGCCAAAGCATTAATCCCTTGCCAAAATCCCCCATGCATATCCAAAGTCCAACCCCATGTCAAGAGGATAATTTAGAGCACGAAGAAACATGTCTTGAAATAGATCAAGATCAAGATCCTAAAACCTTATCATCCCATCCAGTTATTGACCAGGACCCCATGTTCCCAGACACTCATGACGATTCCCCTATTCTTTTCCATCCTATCCAAAGTCCTATTGACACTCCATTCCTTGAGCAAGATCAAGATATCCCTGTCCATCCAATCCCAAATGATCCCCTTCGATTTCATGAAAAAAATGTCCTTTCAAATCTCATTGACATTCCAGATATCCTTTCCATCCTTTCTGATGATCCCATTCAAAGTCAAGAGCAAAGCAACTTTAAAGAGGATTCCAATGATCTTCCTCCTTGTCAAGATCAAATTATTCCTTCAGATCCTCCACAAGATCCACTTGTTCCTCCATCTCCTTGTCCTAATGCTCCATATACACTCCAAGGTCTCATTTCTTTTGATGATCCCATTATTTCTCCCATTCCATCTCTTGAAGAGCCTATCATTGAGCCATGTCCACTACATAATCCTAATCCCCCTCATGATTCTAACGAGTCAGTGCAAGATGTTCATGAACCCTCGACATGCATAATGGGTTCTTCCACTTTGGTGCAATCCGATCCACTTCAAGATCTCATTATTTCTCTCATATCATATCCACCTAATAACAGACTCGCATCTTCTTGCCAAAGAAAAGAGTATCCTATTAGTCAAGATATTCATAAAGGCAAAGGAGTAGACCTTCATGAGCAAGAACCCCTCTATATCAAAGAGTATACTAATGGTCATGGCTACAGAGCTCACACTCAAGGAGTTGGTATCCCTTCAAAGTCAAAATCCAAATGTCCACCTTCCCCATCATCGCTTCCATCCATTCTAGGTCCCTATATCCCTCCATTTCCTATGCAACATCAGCAAAGGCACACATCTTGGAGAACCTTCCATCCATCCCACATGCCTCCATATCATTCCCATCCACACCGACATTCCTTTCCCCCTCCAAGCAATTTGGATGCCAAGTATAAAAGTCATAAGTCTAGCAATCCACATGTATTCAAGGATCAACATGTCCAATATAATCAACATGTCAAAACAAAGAACAATATGATATATAAAGAAAAAGAAATATCCAAAAGGCCACAAAGGCCCACTAAGCAAAATAAAGCAAATTTAAAATCTATATGGGTTCCTAAATCCCTTGTGTTGGCAATGCACTCCAAGGAACCACAAAAGCATGAAAAATCAAAAACCATGTGGATCCCCAAGAAGCTCCTTGAAGCACAAAAATAACAACCCAGATTGGCATCTAAAATTGTTTTTCCTCCATCCAAACCTTCCAAGTCTATTTCTCCACCACCTTCTTCATCCATTTTGGGCCCTTATGTCCCAAAATCCCTAGCAATTCCTTCATCAAAATCTCAATATCCAAAATACATTTGTCCTCCATCAATCCATCACCCCTCAAGGTGTGTGCCAATGTTGATCTTGCCTTCATTTCCATCCACTCAAGCACAGTTCTTCCAATACCCTATCCATTATCCAATGCATATTTTCTATCCTTCGGTCCCTTTGATCCAATCCTTTGCATAAATCCTTGCCTTAGTTTCATCTCATTTTCCATGTCCTTATCCTACCAACGTCTTTGAGCATACTTTTAAAGGTCATGGTCCATTTTTTTCAAGGTTACTATCCAAAAAAGTCGCTTGAGTCCTTCTTCCATCCCCTATCATGTGTCCATCTTCTATTGAAAAAGTCAAAATACAAAAAAAATTGAATAAAAAGAAAAACAAAGACAAAAGAAAAAAAATAAAGCAAAAATAATTCGTCCACTGGTGAAAACTTGTCAAACAGGCGCCTTGGGCAGGTACTGTGATGAAAACCTGGCAAACAGGCATCATGCATAATCTATAAACTTCTTGCACACCACACTTGGGGGCAGGTTTCCTCCTTCATATTGTATTGCCCTTCATTATCCTATCATATCATGTCATACTCCCTTCATATCCTATCATCCCTCATGTCCAGTTTCCCTTTCCACCTTTGATCTTGACAATGCTGAGGATCTTCATGAGCATCATGCATCTTGTTCACAGCTTTCAGTCTATCATAGCTTTTGGTCATTTATCCATTTGCTTATTGCAACTTTCTGCCACTATCCCGTATCCTATCCCGACCTTCAGTCCATGTCCCTTATCCATTCTTGGTCTTGCTTATCCTATCTGTATCTCATCACTATCCATACACTCTTTTTCATTCCTTGATCTTGATCTGACATATGGACGCAAAATTTAAACATGGTTTCAAAAACCTCTTGACATGTCCCTCATGCCATGTTCCTGTTTTACATTGTCATATCCAGTCTCTTGTCCCATCATGCCATAGCCCTTGAAAATTGCATCTGCATTGTCTCCATAATAAAAGGCCTTTGTCTTCCCTCTATCCACCATCATTTCAGCAAAGCCTATTTATTCACCTGTCATATTCCTTGCCTTGCTAGACACTGGGGGCAAAAATCATAAAAATTCGAATAATGTCTTGAAAAAAATTCCAAAAAAAATCAAATAATGTCCTGAAAAAAATAATTTAAAAAAAAAATTGAAAAATGTCCTGAAAAAATCATAACAAATTGAATAATGTCCTGAAATAATCCTGAAAATGAACAAAAAAAAATTGTAAAAAGCAAAACAAAAACAAGCATTTTGCAATTCAATAATCCCTCTATGCATAGACAGATCACTGTGCATACATCCAACGACAATCCATTCAACGTTGTGCTTTAATGAAATCATGCGTTAACAGATGAACTTTTTTTCATTCAAACCAAACATTCAACCTGATCAAAATTGTCATATCAATCGAACGTTACCATCAATATCATTTGTCCTTGTCTCTACTATCATGGGTCTTATACAGAGTGTGGTATACTCGAAACCAGACTATGTCCTGTCTTAGATGGGGTACCGCATGTCCTAAAACCAGACAGCATGATCGTCCTATTAGCACTTTCAACTTTTGACAACAAAGATCAAGGTGTTTGTTTGATTTGTTGGCATTTGTGCATCTTATCTTTTTGCTGATTTATCTTTGGCTTCAATCATGTTCCTATGTTGCTCGATGATGTCACTGAGTGATTTAGAGTGACCGGGATGGTTCATGGTCCTTTTCCTTTTTGTTGCGATTGTTGTTTGTCTGTGATGTGTCTGTCTTTTGCAAGAAGGGTTGCATTTCAGCTCTGGCCTTCAATGCCATGATGCTACGCATCCATTTTGCTACATTAAAATAAAGGTTCTCACCTACAAAGTGCATTAGTGAAAGCCATTTTTTCTTCATCTCTAATTGTCCTCTGTCTAATTTCTTCTCACTAACATTTCTTCCGTCAGTCATGGCAGTCCGTTCAAACCTATCATTTTCTATCATTCTTATTGATCAATTGACCTCTTTTTTGGATGTTTTCGGCCAATTCCTCAAGGGGGCATGCATATGTCATTATTATTATTGTTTGGGGCATTTTCATTATTGTTCTTTGAAACAACGCTTAAAATCACATTGTCTCAAAGAGGGGCAAAATGTAGACACCTAAAAATGGTCAACGCTTGCGGAGTCATATTTTAACATTTGCGCATTGCCTCATTTTAGGTTTTTGCGTCGCATTAACATTTCTCCTATGTCACGCACTTGGTTTTTATCATTTGCGAACATCGAGTTATTCTTCTGCATTCTTCATTCGTCTCACTTTCGAATTTGGTCTTGTTGACAACAATCTTCAGTCATGATTTTGGTCAATCTTATCCTGTCGCATCAATGTGCGTGCTCATTTGTCATCATTTTGGACATCGTCAATCCTAATTAGGGTTTTGTCCTCTTATCAATCTTGTCATCTATTTTGTCATCAATAGTTGTCATTTCAATATTATCATTTTGTGATCGATTTGTCATTGATCGTTGTCATTTTCAATCTTGTCGTTTTGCAATCGATTTGGTCATCAATCCTCGCCCTCTTGTCAAGTTTTTGTCATTTTGCGATTGATTTGTCATCGATCGTCATCCTTCTCAATCATGTCAATTGGCGCCTATCAATTTGGTCTCTTTATCAATCTCGATTAGTTTGTCAATCAATCGAATCATTTATCGCATTGGTCATTTATCAATTCAAAATCATGATCGAATCGATATCAACTATCCTTTGTCAAGACCTAATTGTCATCCTTGCATTTCTAATTCATCTTCCAAGGTTTTATGATTTGTTCATTTAATCTTGTTTGGCATTTTCCCTCTAGGTTAAATAATTTATTTATTTATCCTAAGTCTTCTTGTCACAATTAAATGTTTATTTAATTGGCTAATTAATTTCCTCCTATTTTTGTAAATTAATTAATGAATGAGAAATTATTAATTAATTTACCTATTTTTCATCAATTTCCTAATTTCCAAGTCATTATTTCCAACTTAATTTCTAATTTCTCCTAAATGTCTATTTCTATTTCAAAATCTTGTCATTCTTGCATAGCAATTTGTCATAAATTGTCATAAATTGTCATAAATCCTTGCATAGCAACTTGTCATACACTTGTCATAATTTTGCTATTCTTGATTTGAATTTCCATTCAAATCACTATCATGCTAATTTGTTCATTTCTCCAATTTCTCTATAAATTGGATGAATTTCTTCAATCAAATCCCTAGCCGCTAATGAGATTATCGAATTTCTAGTCAATCACGCTTCGAGTACTTTTGAGCAATTTTCTTACCTACTTGCTTTCAATCATGTATGTGCACTTGTAGGTGAGATCCACAACCAAACTATTTGAAGAGGAAAGAAGAACAATGGAGCCACATGAAGGAAGAATTCGTATCCACATCTGGTTTGCATAATATTTTTGAATGTTTTGATTTCATGTCTCTATTGAATGTGTTTAGGATAGATTCATTGCAATTTGCTTTCGTGATTGGGCTAATGACTAGTATTTTGACTTGTTTGTGATTATTCCTAATTTCCTAACGTACAATATCAAATTAGAAGATGATTTAAAAGCAGCTCAGGACATTATTCAGGCACTTCAAGAAAATCTTACTGTTACAAGAAATAAGAGAAGAGAACTTTGTGAAAAATTGCAAAATGAAAATGATGAAAAGGAATCACTAAATGATATGATAAGCAAATTGAAACAAGAGATCATGACAACAAAAAATGAAATGCAGGATATGACTATGAGATTCTACAAAGAGATTGAGGACAAAAAGAAGAATGAAGAAGAATTGACCAAAAGACTAAGTGATGCAGCAAATGAGAACACAAGACTTAGCTATGAAAATGATATGTTGAAGACAGATCTGATGCATACTCAAAATGACTCAAATGAACTAATGAGACAAAAAGAGATCTTGGAAAGGGAATAGGAAACTGCAAATCAATACAAAGAAAAATTCAAGAAAAGCTCAGAAAAACTTGGTACCTTATTGAAGAATCAAAAACTCAAAGGTGACACTTCTGGAGTTGGATTTGAAGTTGGAGAAAGCTCTGGTACTGCAAATACCCAGGATCAAAGCAAACCGGTAAGACCCTCTAACACTTACAAATTCAATGGAAAATGCTTTAACTATAATAAATATGGTCATAGGGCAAATGAATGTAGATCTAGGAATTATCAGAACATCAATCCTCCCACCAGTCAATGCACCAAATGCAACAAAATTGGTCATAACTCTGAAAATTGTAGAATTAATGTAAGATGTTATGTTTGTGGAAGATTTGGTCATTTATCAAATAAATGCTGAACACAAACCGACATAGGTTATGGGAAAGCTATTCAGAAAAATAATGTAACTTGTTATGCATGTAACAAGATTGGTCATATTGCTAAATTCTGTAGAAGTAAAGGTACACCGGTAGATAATAAAAGTACTAGCTTGAAAGGTAAACAAAAGGTTGAAGAGGTTAAGCAAGAATTTTCAAAGCAATGGATTAGAAAAGGTGATCTAAATATTGGGGTTACTCCTCCATCGGTAGAATCAACAAATGCTTCACTGGCAGGACAATATGATGCTCCACCGGCAGGATAGAGAAATGCTCCACCGACAGGATGTTCTTCATCAAACTGAAGAAAATTATCTTGAGGGTTTGGCAATTTAATGACACATGTGCTATTATTCCCTCGGTTAGAGAAAAGAAGTTGAAAATCCTTCATTACCGGCAAATAAAGTTGAGTTAATACATTAACGGCAAACAATTAATGTGGTAGGTAGCAGAAAAGACTTTATAAAATAAGGTTTTTGGCTCCATTTCACTTCACCGTGAATTCAAACTTTCAGAGAGCGCGAAGATTTCCGAGCTAAGGCATTCCGAGCAAAGAGGCAAAGCACTTCAGCAATCACTCCATCCAAAGGTAGAAAAAGGTATTTATCATCATGGCATCCTCCTCTGCACCTGAATTCATAGCAAACCCTACAGTAGTCGAGGTTATAAAATGACCTAGGCCCGTGTTTTAGCTAGTTCCCGAGGTAGCTAAGAAAGATGACAACACAAGTGCATTTTCCCAAATTCCAAAGGGTGTTGTTTATGCAGAAGACCCTAGAATGTATATTCATTGCAACATAGAGGAATTAGGTGATGAAGAAATCAAAAACATGTATAAATCTGTTATATGTGACAATGCCAGAAATGTGAAACCTGAACATAAAATTGTTGAAACCCTAGGATTCATTGAAATCCTCTGCATTCCTGAATTTCCCAAGGAAGTGGTTAGGATAGATCTTAGCAAGGTACATGGCTCATTCTTTTGGCTTGACTCAGTGCATAAAACTACCAAGGTAGCTGTGAAAGCAGTAACAGGGTTACCTTCCACTGGTACCAGACCCGACAAAACCAAGAAGGTCTCCAATGACCTAGTAACAAACTTAACTGGTGCAACATCCGACAAGAGATCATTGAGGGTTAATGATGTGACTGATACAAATGTTAGATTTGTTAGCATGATTCTAGGTTATAAAGCAACTCATGCAAATAGGCTCAACTCTATTTCCATTTTATGCATAAAGAGTGCTTATGACATGGTTAAGGACAATGTGAAAATTGATATCTATGAATGGTTAAAAGATGAGTTAATTGACAATTTGGCAAAAATCAAGAAGGATAAGAAAGGAACCTTTAGATTTGGAAATTTACTTGTATGCTTAATACTACATATAACCAAACAGGCTCCCGATATAGGCAACAAGGATTTTGGATTTGACATACCGGTAGGAAAACAATTGTCTGACTTATTCAACAACATGGGTGAAAACAAAGAAAAGAATATCCATGAGTATTTTCAAGCACTAAAGGTTAAAATGAATAAGAGGATCAAACTATCACAAGAAATTGTCAACAAATACAAGGATGATATATGCTTTGTAATCAAAAAGGATGAGATCTGGATGGAAGCAGTCATCCCAAGAATAATCTGGGTTACAGAGATGGGGTATGAAACAGATGACCACATAGTGGAAACTTATGCCAAAGCACTTCTGGAAGCCCCCAATGAACCAAAGGAAGAAGTATTTGGTAGTGTTGAGCACATCAAAAGTCAAATTCAATCTAAAAATAGAGTAAAGAAAGTTGAGGCATCTATGAGGAAAGGAACCAGGCAAGCAAAAGCCTTAAAAGATGATGTATTAAAGAAAACCGGCATAACAGAAGAAGAGTTGGCAGCCCAACAGCCTGAAACTCATCTATCACCAGTAGATACCTCCTCAGAAGGAGATATGCCAGCAACTTTCAAAAGAGTTGTTAGGAAAAGAGACCCCTCACCGGTATCCACTCCTTCACCTAGGACAAGACAGAAGCAACAAGCTATAAGGTCTCTAGTCAAGAAAGCCACACCTAAGAAAAAGTTGACCCCCAAAAAGAAGAAGAAGACAAACATTGACTTGGCCCCTTTTGACATATTGTTGAATGAGATCACAGAGGAAGGTAAATTGAAAAACATAGGGAAAATCTATGACACCCTATCAGATGATGAGAAAGGACAAGTTGAGGAAAGTGTTATACTACACATGGACATGTATAAAAAGTTTTTGATGCAAGTCCTAAATGAAATTCCTGATGAATTATATAAAAGACCTGAGGCCAGAAGGCAAGGAATAATTGAGTTAGATAAGAAAATTAAAATAGAAAAATTACTTGCAGTATACCCGGTCAACTCACCTAAGGAAATTGATGATTTGATAGCTCAGGCCAACCGGACAGTTTTTTCCACTGCACACCGGCAAATATCATTAATGGCAGGTAGAGCTACTGAAGTTTCAACTGAAACAGAAGATGGTTGGGATAGATTCTTGGTTGAAAAAGAAAAACAAGAAGAATATATGAATCCCAAGCCCATTCTGGTATATCAAAAGGACAAAGGGAAAGGTAAAGTTGGTGGACCGCCAAGTATCAAGATTAGAGACAACTTACCCCCACCTCCTTTAAATACTCCACCGGTAAAAACAACTGCAGAAGATCAACCGACAGCTGAGAGCATGGACACAGAGGATAATAATCCTAATCCTGAAGTCCTATATACTGTGAATGTTGATACTCAAAAAATCAACATAGTGGTAGATAAGGATACCACAGATAAATTTGATAACAAAGAGCAATCGGCAACAGGAAACAAAGAGCAACCGACAGCAGATTCAGAGAAAAAGATGGATTCTGGAACACAAACAGAGCAACAAACAGAGCTAAAGGCTCCAGAACAGACACCACCGGTAAGAAATGATGCAGGAAAAACTGTGCTTAAAGAGATGGAGACACAAACAGACCTACCAGAGGTCAATACCAGCATGGTCCCTTCCACCGGCACTCAATTTATTGGGTCACCATCAAATGTAACAGAGGTATTGCTCGAATCTATTAAGAAAATAACTAATTATAGCTCACAAGCCTATAAAGCGATAGATGATTCAATTCCAGTTTTGAAATTAATAGCTCCCAATTGTAATATAGCCAACAAAGATTCTTTAGGTCAGTTGGATACACTTTGTAAATATATTTCTGGAAATTTTGAGCAAACAAAGGTAGAAACTGTAAAGGAAAGTGTAGAAAAAGAGAAACAGAAATTCTTTGAGGAAGGAATAAAGAATTGTAACAGGGAATTTGACACACTTCTACCGGAACTATGCAATTTGTTGAAAGAATACAAAACTCTGTACAAAGACACCTGTAAGATAAACTTTTTGACCACGGATATAGACAAAAAGATGAGCAAGGTACAGGAAGAGATCAATAAACTTGCTGATAATTTTGTTAACTCACCCAATACATTATCAGTTTTTGAGGAAAAGATAACAAATTTTGAGGAAGAATTGCTCAAATTAGAGAGAGAGAAAGAGAAAACAATAAACAAGGCAAAATTTTTGAGATCTAAACTAAGTCCAAGATTGGACTATTTAGCATCTTTGCGTAAGGAAATCTCAGAGGCACTAACACAGGGTAGCAAGACACTAGTAGAGCATTTGTAGCATCTCACCAGTACAGTATACAGAACTGAGATAGCAATAAAGGAGAGCAAGAAGTTTATGGATGGTATAAACTTAATTTTGGGAGACATTCTTCAGATAATAACTACCCAACTACAAGGTTGAGGTTATGAATTGATACAATTACAAAATCTACTAACCTTTGTCATTGATGCCAAAGGGGGAGTAGTAGATGAGAAAATTCAAAACACCGGGATCACATGCTCAAGGGGAGCCTCACATTTTTGGTAACATTTTTGGTATACACATTTTTGGATACCTTTTTGAATTTCTCATGAGTGTTGCCATCAATGCCAAAGGGGGAGATTGTTGGCATATGGACACTCTAATGAGACATTGTGTGTGATTGAAGGTTTTGTCATTGATGGCAACCTTGCAATCCTATGGCACCAGCAAGACATTATACCGGCAAAGCATTATACAGGCAACCTTGCAATCCTATGGCACTGGCAAGATATTATACCGGCAAAGTATAACACATGCAAGATAGTGCACTGGCATCAGAAGATCAATTTACACCGGCACCAGCACAAAAGATGTACACCGGCACAGAAGGAAATATGTATATCAACACAAAGGCCGACAGGATTTTTGATATGTAATATTTTGTTTATTATTGTAAGCCGACTTGGCAAATTGTAAAATGACTCTTGTATATAAAAGAGATCATTGTAGTCATTTGTAGGATATGGATAGAATGCAATAAATAAATTATAAGGCAGACCTAATGTGCAAATTGTAGGTCAAGGGTATATGTAAAGAACAGAGCAAGAACCGGTACTAAATCTAGCATTGAAGATGCTATTGTAAAGCAGTACAGAATATTAGATTTGTGTAAATCCTCATTGTAAGTCAGTGTGACTTCTTACTGAGCAGTGAGCTCTAGGCAGTTGGCCTTCCTGCATGTGCAGGCCCCTATTGTAAGTAATATTCTCTTATTGGCCAGTAAGTGAATATTGTGGGTCACAAATCCCACCGAGGTTTTTCCCACATCGGGTTTCCTCGTTAAACATCTTGTGTTATGTGTTCTTTTCATGTGGATGCTTTTGATTTTGTTATTTTCATTAATTCTTGCATACCGGTATACTGTTACTTTATATTCTACATATTCAGTTTTAAGAAAATTTCATTACCGGTCAGATACTGATTCACCCCCCCCCCCCTCTCAATATCTGTGGGAACCCTAACACATATATGCACGTATATTTTTCTTTTCCTAGTCTTATATCTTTGTATATAACAATACAATACAGAACTATATACAAGTATTCATAGTTATAGTGTTTTTGAAATACACATGTAGTTATATATGTGTATATGTTCATATATAAAACTTTCATTTTTTTTATTATATGTATATGTACATGTGTATATGTGTACATACATCTATATGCATCAAAATTTACTATAGTTATGCATACCTATATTACAATCATGCTTTTCAAAACACTAAACAACTAAGAACAACAAACAATTATACACACACACACACACACACACACACACACACACACACACACACACACACACACACACACACACATATATACTATTATTATTCATAGTGTCAATTCTTCTGATATATACATGTGTAGTTATATATATGCATATGTTTCTATGCAACACTTCAAATATTTAATTGATATGTGTATATACATGTGTAAATGTATACATACATGTGTATATATCAAAAAATACTATATATGATGTATACCTCTATGATAATACTACATTTTGAAAAGCCAAGTTGCTAACAGCAACTTGTGTACGTAGTACAGCACTACAAAGTCAATTTATGACTTCCCACAACCCATAGTTTTCAACTAAAGTCATTTATAAATATATGAAAACCTAGACATATAAGTTCAGTCAACGACCGCAACAACACAACACAACACAACAAATCGTTAGAGTTACAAATAAACACAACAAAAGCAATTTACATATACAACAAATCCTCCAAAATCACATAACCATACATGAAGGAATTTCCAATTCTCATACATTCTTCATACATGCTTCAAAGTAAACTACCTTCAATTATAAAATTTCTGACATACATCTGCTCTCTTTCAAATATTAGATATCTATCCAACCTTGCCCTCAAGAAATCGATGCTATCAAATTGAAGAGAAGCCAGACAAATAGAACTTATTATGCAAAGAACAAAGACGATAGCTCCAAGAAATGCCAACTAAAGCACCATGCACTTCATAAATCTTCCAATAACTCAGGAAAGTTATTAGAAATAGAAAAGAGTGATGTTAAGCAAATTGATCTCAATCACACATTTTCTACTGCTCCTGAACTCACTATGAAGGGTGCTTCATTTCAAAAGACTTTCTCTAATTTCTGCAAAAAGATTGATATGTTGGAGATGACACAACCATGTTCTATTTGTAAAGAAATGTATGTGGCCATGACTATTAAAAAAGTCAATGATGTAGTTGTGTGCATGAGATGTTATGCTGAAAAAGGCCTCCACCACTTCTCGTTATCAAACAATATGGACCCAGGTGAGCAACCTTCTATTTTAAAGTGTCTCTCTCAAGTAGAAGAAATCCTCATATCAAGAATTGCCCCTGTTTTACAAGTAACACATGCAAGGGGAGGCCAATACAAATAATCTAGCCATACAATAAACTTTCCACAAGATATTTCTCATATTGCAATAACATTACCTCAGCACATTAACCAATTAGAAATTCTAATTGTCCGTAGAACTAATTTGCAAGGTTTAAGTTATGACTGTTACATGAATAGACTTCACGTCATGAATGCATTGACTTACAAAATGAAACATGATCAATACTACAAGGATGTAATCATTGATCCAGATGCAATACTTCTATTGCCAGAGTAGACCACTGACATTACAGAGCTCCTGCATGCAGTCCATTCTGTGCAAGAAGATGTTGTTGAAGATACCTCTATTCTACCGAATATTGATAACGAAGAACAAACCAGGGAAAATACTTCCTCATTTATCCCACAGCTACCATCATCAATACCTAAACTTGATGCAATCAAAAACATCCTCCATTTAGATAATAGCATCAACAACGTTATTCCTTGGCCAAAAATGAGTGCAACCCCTATTAATGAATACAATACTGAGGGCCTCCTTTCCATGGAATTCCCAACACTTTTCCCTACTGGAATCGCTTTACCGCTACAACAAAGAGAAAAGCAAGTACATTTACATGAATATGCTGTCCACTTGATCAAATACTATGATCAAAGATTTGAGCAAGATGTCTGCTTTAGATATTATATCTACAATCTCATGATGAGACACCAATCCCAGCAATCAACTTATGTCTTCATTAAGACTAATCTACAAGATAGTCTTCCACAAAATTTTAATGGTTTAAAGGAATACTTGCAGAACACATCGTCAAGTGAATTACCAAATCACATCATGCGGTATGCAACCTCATTGCGTGGTACCTAGGCATTTTGGAGCAAGTCCCGATGTGACCTTACATCAATGATACAACAGTTAGGTGCACCTACACTATTCTTCACCTTAAGCTCAACTAACACAAAATGGCCAGACTTGCATAAGTTATTTCCAAAGTCAAAGTCAGCTACAACACCTAACAACAGAAGACAATTTACCAAAAATTTAATGAATAATCCTCACATTACAGCTTTGTACTTACACTTAAGATTTCAAATCTTTCGAGATGAAGTGATTGTCAAAGAACTGAAAGCTATTGACCACTGGGACAGATATGAATGGCAACACCGAGGATCAGCACATATACATGGCTTCCTTTGGTTACCACATGCACCAAAGGTTGATAACCTTGACTGGTCAGATCCTGCAAATATCCAGTCAGTTAAACACTTCTTTGATCAGTACATCACAACATGGAATCCACGTTCTGCAGAAGCTCACTTGAATAGGCAATATATGCCTGCAATTTCAGATCCATGCCTTGCAGATACAGAGATCATATCCAAGATAGATCCTTGTAGTGATTACACTGAATTGCTCAATTTTGTTCAATGGCATACGAAATGTTCAAAGTCTACTTGCTTGAGGAAAAAAAACTCAATCCTTCAATGCCGATACAAAGCTCCTTGGCTTGAACAACCTGACTCCTCACTAGTATTAGACCAAAGCAATAACCCATCCTATAAACCAGCAAGAATTGATACCCACCTAAATGTACGTAATCCTACAATGTTCGCCATATGGAGAGCAAATGTTGATTGCCAGCCTGTCTGTTCCAAAAAAGCAATTCTACAATATATTTCAAAGTATGCATCAAAAATTGAATAAAAGTCAGAAAGCTATATTGATATCTTGAAACATATAGTTGACTCAACAACTTCAGATGATACAATCCTCTTGGCATACCAAAGGCTACTAATGGGAATAGTTGCTAATAGGGACATTAGCGCACAAGAAACTTGTCACATGCTGCTTAAATTCCCATTGATATCTTGTACACGCCAATTTGTGACACTAAATGTTGGTAAAAGAATCTTCCAACGCATAGCCAATTGTGATGACCAAACTCAAACAACAATATCGTACACCTCAAACTACATGAACCAACCACCAGAATTAGCAAACCTCACTCTGCTTCGTTCAACCCAGCTATATACATACTCTGAGCACCGTAAATCATGTAAATGGATGAAAAGAAAGCTACCTGCAATTGCAAATGTCTACCCACAACACAAATCATTACCTTTAGAAGAGGACAACAGTTTTGAAAGTTTCTGTTGGACAGAATTGCTTCTTTACAAACCATTTCAAATTATTCCTCTACATATAGGGAGCACACCTGAAGAAATTATCATAAATTGGAAACATCTTCAAAGTACACATTACATTCACTGGCATGTAAATGGTTTTGAAGAACACATTACCACAGAAAATGACGAAGCCCTACAAGTAGAAGATATTCATCAAACAACTCAAGAAGGCCTGTACGAATGGGAGTTTTTGTCACAAATGGGGGTGTCGAAGAACTTCAACGTTGCTGCTCTTCAACTCCTTGGCAAACGTGATTTTGATCTACAGTTTGATTGGACTGCTTCTATACCTGATGAACCAATCCATTCAAAAGCATTTAACTTTATTTTGACAGAGAAAAGCCATGTATCGCACTATCTTGCCAACCCACATTTAAATGCACCTGCAAATTATGAACTTGCACGAAACCAAATGATTGCACTTGATATTATTAAGGCTCATGCTGAACACAACCTGCATTCTTCACCATTACGATTAATTATTCAAGGCACTGCAGGTACTGGAAAATCATTTCTAATTGACTGCATATGCAAACAGTTAAACTCTAATACAGACCTTACACAATGCCCTTTGCTTGTACTAGCACCAACAGGTGTGTCTGCATATAATATCCAAGCAACCACAATCCATGCTGCCCTCTATATACCCATTCAATAATATAAACCATTAACAAGCCATTCCCTATTAATGTTCCAAGAACAATGCAAACACTTACATTACATTTTAATAGATGAAATGAGCTTTGTTGGCCCTCAATTACTCATCAAAATTGATAAAAGATTGCGAGAGGCTTTCCCCAGCAAACAACATGAATCATTTGCAGGTGTCTCAGTCATTTGGTTGGTGATCTTGCACAGCTTCCACCCATTATGGATAGGCCATTATATGCATCGCACTCAATGGCACTAGCTCTATGGCACACATTCAACACTGTTGTCACCTTGGATATTCCATTTCGTCAACAAGGCACGAGTTCTTCACACATAAGATTCCGTGAAATATTGCTTAACATCCGCAACTCAACACCATTGCAAATTGATTGGGAATCCCTGTAGTCGCGGTCAACCCATGCTTTGACACCTGATGAGAATAATCACTTCAGCCAACAGAAGCATTTGTTTGCAACAAATGCAGCTTCAAGTGCACACAACATTAAAATGTTAACACAATTGCACTCACCCATTGCACGTGCAATAGCAATCATCGCACATCAAAGAGATAAGCAGCCACACCAAGAACAACAATTGGCATTTGAAATTTTTCTTTCTATAGAGCAAGAAATTATGCTTATTGCAAATTTATGGATAGAAGTTGGCCTGGTAAATGATGCTTTGGGCCAGATTAAACAAATTGTCTACGATCCAGGTTCAAAACAACCTGATTTGCCAAAATATGTTGTTGTTCTTTTTGTATATGGTGAAAATGGATACAACAATATTGAAAGAGTAAATGAATTCAACCACAAAACCCTAGCCTAACAACAACAAAGATCCACCATAACATATGAAGATTACCTAAGACAATGCAAATCAAATGAAATCACAAAGATTATACCATCACATGTTCAATAGGGTTTGGATCTCCATTCTTCCTATCTCCATTGATCTTGCTTGATATATTTGCTCTCAAATTTTATATGTGCACAAGAGCTCAACAAAGAACGGAAATGTGGTTGCAAGTAGGCTTGCATATGTTCGAAAGTGCAATGTAGTCAAGTAGTCAATTGATCAAGTAGTTAGGGTTGATAATGAAGGAAGCATCTCCTTATATAGAAGACACTATAAGAAATGGAGGGATAAGACTAAGAGGTGTAAAAGATAAATGGTCGGCGATGATTAGAGGGTAGGTAAAGGAAATAATAAAATAATAAGAGGGTAGGTAGTGTAGGAATTAAGAGATGAATGACATGTGTCATAGGTAGAAAAGGTTAATGAATTAATTAAATAAATAAAGATTCATTTAATTAATAGAAGAAATGGGATCAATTAAATAAATAAGATATTTATTTAATTTAGGAAAAGGGATGATTTAAATAAATAAAGGTATTTATTTAAATGAGAAATAAGGCTAGAAGAGGATAAATGAATTAATTAAATAAATAAAGATTTATTTAATTAATAGAAGAATTAGGCTAAAATAATTAAATAAATAAAATATTTATTTAATTAGACATGACAATTTTAGGTGTCTACACTTTTCAAACATTATACTGGACCTTCATGGGATCCACAGAATGCAAAACATGTACCAATTGCACCAATTACTAGAGGAAACCGAACACAAATTCCACTGGCAATGGCATGGGGAATTACAATTCACAAATCACAGGGGTTGACCTTAGACTTTTCCATAGTTGACATCGAGAAAATAGAAAAACAAGGCCTAACATTCATAGCCCTTTCAAGAGTCAAAGCAATTGAACATCTACATATACAACCAGCATTCACCTACCAAAGGCACTCCCATTTGAAAGGTACCACATCAACAATGCTTCGGAAGACAGAGGAAGCCCACTTGCTACAGATTTCACACAACACAGAACAAGCATACCTGCAGATGAAACACAACCAGCTATGTCAATCAAATCATCATTATGTTTTCATGTATTGCATTTCTTCTACTCAATGTATCAACCCAAAAAAATCTTTCTGCTTTACAGGATCAACAACACAATGAATAACTATAACTTTTGCATCCCCAAACCCTGCAAGATAAAAGGTACACACGTAACACCTCCCCCCTATTCACCAATTCCATACATTTCATGCAGTAACACAACATTCTCTCTGCCATTTCACTTCTTCAATAGATTTAATATTAACTAATAATGCACTAATACAACATTCTTCTTTAACTACACCTCTTCCATTTTACAGGTTTTACACATTTATTTGTGCTTATGTTCCCTCGCACTACCACTCTTTAAAATGATTGGGTGCACTCCAAAGGTTTGGTCTTGCTATTTCCAGATGTTTATTCATTTAAGTAAACAACTTTTTTTAATCTTTTGAACCCAGCTGATGTGCACCACTGCAGGCTGTACGATTATTACTTTGATTATGTTATTTCACTGTTTGTGGACGTGACAACTTTTACTCTCCAAGCTCTATGGCCACTCTCACAGGTATTTGCAATTCAACCGTTCTATTCTTAATCAATATTTTACTTTGTTGATAGTACCATAATATCTAATTTGTTTTGTTCTTCTCAACAATACTTTGGCATTCAACCGCAATGTTCTTTATTACCAACATTAAACTCTGCAATTTTCAATCTCTCAATATTCACATAGATTGTTGACTTTTGTTCTCGTTGTCAGTTTTTCATGCTTAGGTTTGTTTCTCCTAGTGACTATTTTATTGGCCTTTCTTGTGAGCTAATTATTTTGTAACCTCTTTCCTTTATAGGCTGTTTATTTTTTGCTACCATGTGCTTGCAGGGTTCCTACTTTCTTTCTCTTCGTTACCTGTTTGACGTTGTCACTGCTTGCAGTTTGCAACCAATTTCAAAGGCTATATGAGAGGTTTGAATTTCTAATGTAGATTCTGGTATTATTTGTTTTTGGACTCCACATTACCTATTCTTTGCTCGCTATAGCACTATTTGCTCACTATTTAGCATTACAACATTCCTTCACACCTTACAATCATTTTCATTCAATAAATAAGCTTTCAGTAATGAATACCATCGCATCCACCCACATCATTGGTTACACGGTATGTAAACCTTACTTACTCATTCAATAGGTTGAAACCTAATTCTAGGTTTACTGCCTACTCTGCCTAACACCCGTCCAGTCTTTCAGGTTCTCTTCACTGCAAAGACAGCTTCAGATCAAAAAAGATCAGGTAAATGCTTATCACATTACATAAATACTATTAAGTTCCTTTCACATCTTAAACAAAACTAAATTTTTACTATTAAAATCCACTGTAGAGAAACTACCTCACAACAAAGAAGTACTCACATGCAACATACATGGCAGTCCAATTCAGCAATTACACAATCATCAGGTATTATATTGCTACAAAAAAATATCTTTCAATATTCAAGTTTTTCAAAAAAATTCACTTCACCACATTTTTATATTATCCAAAACTAAAATATATAAACGGAAAAATACTGCAGGTCTTTCACCATAAACATCACATGCAATTCAACAAAAGGCTATATAACATGTTGCTCTTAGCAGCATGGGGGATGGAGGGTGGATAAGAACAAGAATCTAGGTCCAACACAAAAATTGGTTGGGAACAATATAGCCTACAAATAATTTTGTATAACTATATTCATAGCATATTCTTCATGTACATCATGCTGCATATGCCAGCATGGGGGATGGTGGGTGGAAAACTGTAAAATTTGGGAACAACCATTGGTTGGGATATGTACACAAATAAATTATTGTTTCACTTTAATAAAATTTCCTTCTTCAAGTATGTAACGTCATGTCACTTTATTTCCCTATCTTCTCTAAGCACTTTCATTTATTCGACAACCTTACTTTATAAAAATAAATAACTATGTCATTCACAACATCTTGCTAATCACGGCTATTTCAATAACTGTATTAAAACCTTCGACCCTTAACTATATTATGTCGCTCATTGATTTTCCTTAAAGATCACACCTATCGGCCTCTCGTTGCAGGCACTTCCCCTGCAACTGCTAGTAAGTAAACGTTGGGCGAGTCACAATACATTAATTTTTCAGACAAGCGTACATGAATTATGAGTTGGAGCACATGTTTCTTCATGTGACATTTTCAATATGTTTATTCATTCAATAAATGTTTAAATATAAATTTTAGAGTGAGACAGGATCTCTCAAGAAATTTTTAAATGTTGTTATTTAATTATTTTTTATTTTTTTAATCTTCAGATTTGATTGGTTTTACTTTCTTTTTTTTTAAATGTTCAATTTATTTCAAAATAAATTTTTTTTCAGGTACTGACCACCTTAGTCTTAGAAACTAAAGTTGCACTCGTCTTCTTACTAAATATTTTCATGTCATACGGCTGGCCCATTCTGATTACCATTGTATGTGGGTTAGAGAAGGTTAATGCATTAGTCATCCTGATGAACTCTTGTCTTAAGACTAACTAAAAATCATCAATGTTGCAATAGAATTGAGAAATCCATGTGACCCTTCCTTCCATTCCCCGACAACTATAGGAACGCTCACGCCTGTTAAAGTGCTCCCACCCACCCAAGATGGGGGAACCTCGTAGAATTGTAGGTAGGAGTTTCAATCTTTAAAAAAAAAATCGGTCTCGCCCATGGAAGCTTTTCAATTCATTTCTATTTGATGAATTTTCTTTGGTCTTGAAACAAAATTATGTCAAATTGAAATATTTAATTCTTTAAAATGGCACATATATCACAATATTAAATAATAAAGTATGGTTTCTAATTTTTTAATATTTGTATCATTTCAACTTCTTTGTTTAAATGTTATATGTAAACTAGAAAATTAGATGTTAAATTGCCATAAAAATCATGTATTGATTTTTTTTTTTAAAATAGTCACTGAATTGCCAAAAAATGGTATAAGAATAAAATATTGTCGTCCACTCTAAAATTTTATTTCCAATATGAAATTATAGTTATTTATAATGGATTCACTAGGTTTCTATAGATTTTTTTAGAGGTTGTTTCTTAACATATACTTTGGTATTATTTATGTGTGAAATCATATAGCTTTCTCTTATTGGTACTTGTTGTTAGGATAGGTAACAATAACCTTGCATTCCTATGTCATCCATGTGTCTCTGCATTCCTTGAAAAGTGTTGTAGGGAACATGAGAGGAAAAACATTAAACATTTATTTCTATGAAAAATTGCAATTGCATCTCAAAAAGGTGAACATGTGTTGATGATGATTATAAATCAAAACAAGATAATGTACATCCTAGGCATCCAAATTTGAGAATATGAAGAGTCATGAATTGGGTGCCCAATATTGGAAGATGAAAGGTTGTTTGTTGTGTGATTAGAATAGTCATTGAAGAGTTATGGAGCATCTGAGAAGGTAAAGAGTTGAGTGGCTATGAGTTAGTTGCTCATGTTGGAGCCATCTGAACTATATCATTTTATTATCATGTATGTTTGGTCGTCCATTATCCTAAGCATGAGTTTTTGTGGGTGGTTCCATGTCTCTTGTTTCAAGTTATCATAATGGTTTTTCCACCCACAAGTTTCTATAAATTGGAGCCATGAGATGGTGTTTTTATGTTGAGTTCCTGTAGGCAATAGGTTATTGTCAAGTTGATCAGAGGATAGTAGTGAAGTGTATTATTGTATATCTCTTCGTTGAAGAGTAATCATATACTTGCCCTCTTTCTCATGTGGAATTTTTTCTCGAAAGATTTTATCCACATAAATTCAGTGTCTCATATGATTTGCTAATTTTTATATGAATGTTGAATGTATAATCACATAATCTTAATTCAGTAATCTTATTTCCAAATTTGCATACTCATTCATAAGTTAATATTGCAACTTTACATCACATTATTTTTGAACACTTGCAATTATATTGCAATGAGTTTTGCTTAACAATTATTATCAATTATATTTTTAACAAATAAGAAGTTCTACTTTTTATGATAATGAAATATTTGTCTATTCTAAAGTAAAGCAATTTTTTAGCTAAAATTATTTTAAAAATTAATTATTTAGAATTTGATTTGCTAAGATTTTTTTATTTTTTTTATTAGTATTGCAATCTCAAAAATTAAAGGCAATTTTTATTTTTAATCACCAATAATACTATTTATTATTATATTGGAATAAAGGCTTACATTGCAAATTTACAAAGAGTCTAATAAATTAGACACCACCATCCAGCACCCCTTTACAATTGTGAAGACACCACCACAAGACTACTAATACTATGACATTCTTACAAAATTTGCCAAGATTACATAATACGAGCAAAAATTGAGCAAAATGGGACCTCAAATATCCATTACAAACCAAAGACCATAAGCCTCGAAACACACTAAGCACCACCCCTACAGAAGACACCATTACCTACACTACTTACATGTAGCAGAGAGAACACAACAACAATAGATATACAAGACTATACACATAAAAAAAACATCATCCACAACCTTGCCATGCAGAACAAAACTAGGGCACATTCAAGGCAAAGCCACTCAGCCCTTCATCAGCATTACCATGACCACGACCACCCATCTCTACACCATCACCCACACACTCCACCATGCCCATCTTGGCCCTTCTCTTCCCTGAAAACTTCCTCTTGCCCTTTCCTTTCACTTCCATCTTCACAACACCACCCCTTGCAGACTTTCTTGCGATAGGGCATCAGGCCTCTAGCTCCTTCTCCCTTAGAAACATCTTGAGAGAATCCCAAGCAATAGTTCCCTTTGCTCGTCACTCATCTCTGTCCAGACTAAAAGGTCAGTGTATGTAGGGGACCAATTCACATAGTTCGTGAATACCATTAATGTCCAACCCTTCCCCAGCATTAAAACTAGCCTCCAACATTGCCATCGCCAAAAGTTCCATCAAGCCACCCAACTAGTCATCCTCCACACACTATCTCATAACTTCAACCAAAACATCCTTCCTCTCCCAATTCCAGACTCCATGACAAGACCATGGTCACCACATTGACATTAGTCCTATACTTATGCATGGTCTTGAGGAAACTCTCCCCCAACAACATTGTCACAATTTGAATGAACACATCCTCGCCATGTTTGAAAATGCATTTCAACCGCTTCTATGAGATATCACCAACAAATACCAACTATTGTCGAGAGGTGTACAAGGTAAAGGTGGTCTCCATACTTGTCACCACCTCACAAAAACCTACATCCAATACTACCAAAAATGAGCCCAAGGCCCTATAAATGTATGCCTGTCCCAACCCCACATTCCTTCCTTGCCATCAAATGAGTAAATTTAATGATGCCCTTATACATCACCTGCCACATCAACCTCCTGCAAATTTTGAAAATCTTCCAAGTGTGTTTCATGCACTTCATCAAATGATGTTTCCCTTTTGGACAACACATCTGCCACCTCATTTCCAGTTCTTCTCACATGTGTGACCTTGTAATTCTTGAACAAATTTAAATCATTTCTGATTTTGGAGATATATTTATTTAAAATCCAAGCATTTGCTTCCCCTTTAATGATCGCATTAAACATGATTTGTGAATCCCCTTCAAGATGCATATTTTGAACTCCAAATTTCAATTCCCACTGAACCACCAATAATGTTGCTTGAACTTCTGCTTCATTATTGGTGCCCTTCTCAAGTTTTTGAGCACCCAATAGCACAATATTCCCATGCCAATCCCTAATGACAACCCCTGCACCTAAGACCCCCGGATTGCCTCTAGAGGCACCATCAAAATTGGCCTTATACCACCCTATTTGTGGCAATTCCCATTTTTCTTGGATAGTAGAGGAGAGATTCAGATCAACCTAAGAAGGCCCATGAATGGGTTGAAAAATTAAAGGTGATTAATATGATAATGCTTCATTATTATTTGTTTGAGTTACATGAAAATTAAAAATAATATAACTATATATACGTGTAAGTTATGAAAATATTTAAAACTTTACTACTTTCTTTATTTTTAAAGACGATGGATTATATTATTGTTACATTGAAAAAGGTTTTGGTAAGAAATTATATTAATTTTATTTTAATATGTGAAAAAAGATTATATTTAATTCTTGTAGATATACTGTAGGCATATAAAATTGACACATTGTCACTACCTAACTCTTTTTTGTATAATTGGTTAAATATAACTCTAATTATTCAATTAATTATCTTTTTTTATTCTTGTATTAACTAAATATATTTTATTATTCTATTAATAAATTCACTATTAATCACTATTCACCCGCTCTTGTTTTCCAACCTAAACCATTTAATCATTCCTCTCACATAGTCCATCTTAGGTAAATAAATCCAATTATTTATTTACCTAAGTCCATCATCCTCATCCCAAAAATTTAATAAATATCTCAAACAAGCACATAAATCCTTCATAAATTATGCATATATATATATATATATATACTTCTAAATGGAGTCGAATCGTGCAAGCCAAATATCTGGATACTTCAAACCCTCTTAGAATTCTAACAATCTCTAACCCCCTGGAAGGTTCTGCTATGTGGAATTTCATGATGTCATCTAGGGAAGTGATGACTACATATACTTCTTGGCAGGTTCATAATGGTGAATCAATTCACTTCTGGAATGACTCTTGGAATGGATGTACACCTCTAGTTCAGATGCAACACCTACAAACAGTTATTCAGACTCTCACTATTGAATGGGGGGATGAGCTAATTGACTATGTGAATGGAGTTGAATTACATTTAGGCAAAGTGATTTGAAAAGACTTCTCAGATGTTATTGAGGATGAAATTTTTATCACAAATTTGCAGCAAGTTTTATCTCAGAGAGTAGTTTTCTTATCAAACAAAGAGGACACAATATTTTGGGCTCCATCCAAATACGACAACTACTCAATTAAAAATGGATATAAAGCCCTTCAACACATCTTTAATCTTCAACAAAATCAAAGAGTGTTTTTCTTTTATTGGAATAATGTACTCATGCCAAAGGTAGGATGCTTTTCATGGCTAGCTCTCCAAAAAAAGATCTTAACAAGTGACAAACTTGTTAAGATGCAAATAGCCTAGCCCTTCTCTTGTGTTTTGTGTAATCAAGAAATGGAAAATGTTGACCATTTGTTCCTCCATTGTCCCTTCACCCATCAATGTTGACTTTTCATTATGAACAAATTGGACCTCTCAATGCCTCTTCCAATTTCTCTCTAGGACTTGTTTAATTCATGGCCAATTCTTTACAAATGCTCCCTTTTCTCATGCATCTGGTCGATTATCCCAACAACTGTTATGTGGCCAGTATGGTGGGAAAGGAATAAATTTTATTTTAGAAAAGTTGTTTCTCCTATCTTAACAGTCCTAGAGGTTGTAGAAAATTCTATCTTAGAATCAGTAAATGCATATGTGTAGAAGCACATCAGTTGTAGTTCTTTATTCACTTCTTGGGATGCAAAAAATGTTAAGAAATGAAAACGAATTTGCATTCCCACTTGCAAATCTGTAACAGCTAGTAGTAAAGGAAAAATTAATAGACCACATGTCTCTTGGCAACCTCCTCGGTCTAATTTTGTAAAGATTAACTTTGATGGATCTTCTCGAGGTAACCCAGGTGCTTCAGGAGCGGAGTGTGCATCAGGAATAATCAAGGTGAACTGAAAGCCTATAAATCCTTTGTTCTGCTAGTAGGAACAAATAACATGACAAAAGCACAAGCATTATTGCTCGGTTTGATACTTGCTAAGAAGATGGGCTACTCAAAAGTCCATATTGAAGGGGAATCTTCCATTATTGTAAATGCTTGCAAACTTAGACATTCCTCCAATTAGCATATTCACTATGTATTATCACAAGCTTGGGATCTTCTAGATTCTTTCAAAGAAGTCCAGTTGTCGCCTACGTATAGAGAAGGAAACATATTAGTAGACAGACTAGCAAATATGGGGTGTGATGGCATAGAAGCAAACTTAGCTAAGATCGATAATGCTTTACATCATATTCTCCCCCTCTTGGATGACATCATCAAAGTTCAGCTAACCTTGTGATATGAAATTTGCAATCATAAAAAAAATTCCTATCATATCATGTCTCCCAATTTTAATTAAGCCTCATGATTTGGAAAGCATGCAAATCTTTTTATCCCTTTGCATATCTTACGGTGGCATGAACGAACATGTAGCATTATATTTCCTAGCAGTTATAATAATGAAAAATCTACCACAAGCCTTTATTGTTGGCTCATGCGAAAATACGGTTACTAGCACAAGCCTCTCTTGTTGGCTCTTATGAAAGTACGAACTCAGCCTTCGCATCCCTCACATCTCACTCACATGCTCAAGCTATTATTAACATTATTTTCATTGTGCAAACATTTATTATTCCTGTAATTAAAAGGACAGCTGGAATTCTTGGCATTTTAAAATAAAACCTTCAATTCTCATTCTATTTTCACAAGCTTTCTTCAAGCTCTAACCTTTGTGTAAGGATTTCAATCTAGTGCAGATTTCAAGAAGGGTTTTTTGTTACAGAGGGGGGTAACTATAGCACGGGAAATGTAGAGTAGTAGGGAGTGTTATTCTTGTCATTTAGAGCATATGGACTATTTTCCATGAAATTACAGGGTTTTCATTTATGTGGCAAAATGGGAACGTCCTTTTACAGAACATATCACAAATGATCACCTTACGCAAGTTTTCTTCACTCAAAACTACCAAGTGAGAAAGAGCATCAAACGTGTAATTGGGGAAGGAATCTTGTTCCCCCAATCTAGTAGGCTTATTTTCCCTTCACAACTGGTTTTGAGTTTTCTCTCAAATGCTCCAGACCTGCTCCAATCTCTTTCAATGTTGGAAAATATTGCGCAAAAAGTTGTTAGAAAAGCTTACTTGCCAGATAACAAGCTCTTACTAGCAGTTCAGAAATACGACCTCTGGGAAGGGCAATCTCATGTTGGAGGCATCTTCCCGCGATAGTTTCTTCTTCACAGGCATGTGTTCCTTTCAATCTATGACAACATCAAGAATACTCTTGAAATGCAGAATTTCACATATATTCAAAGGGCTTTCGACAGGCACCACAAATCAATAGGGAAAGAGATGACTGAAATTGTGAAAAAGAAAGTTAACGTACTTCTTATTCTTCTTTGTGTTCCCCCTAAGGATATTGGAAACCCTCTCCTTCAACCCCCTCTTCCTCAGGACAATCAGGCGATGGTACTTGACCTCAACATACCAGTAGATCATGTAGCATTGTAGGGAAATGTAGAGGTTGCCTCCACTTCTCAAGTCCCAATTGGTGGCTTTTGGGACTCAACACCTCATCTACAAAATGAGAACGTGATGATTCCAAATGCAATGGAGGAATGAAAGTTCTATCTCCCAATTTTGGCTGACCAAATTCCCCAAAAGGTGGTCGAACTGTTTATTTGCAACTATGCAAATTTTGTAATGATATCAATTGCCATTTTTGGCTTTTTGATTAGTCATCGTCAATAGTTACGACTGGTGATAGTTTTGTTCTAGGTTTATACAATGATACTTGTAAATTGAAGAAGTTTGTAATTTCTACTCAACTATAACCAGAGGTTTTCTTTCTTTGGTTCTTTCCTCTGGTATGCCCTTTGAACCAGATTTTGTAATCTCTAATATTGATATTAATATATACTAGTGGTTTTCCACTTTTGCCCAAAAAAAAATTTTTGTCTTTCATATGTTCGAATTTGTTGGTGTATGGATGATATTACTTTTTGTTCAATCCACACTTTCTATCTCTCACACAATGATATCTTTATAGTCCAAGAGAAGAAATTTAATTTAGAGACAACTCATTTCACCTTTAAAACATTGGGCATGTTCTTTGATAACAAACTTCTAAATACTAATCACTACCTTTGAACATTTTATTTATCTTCAAAAATTCATTGTGATCTTTAAATATACATTCTTTTTGAACACACACTTCAAACATTTCATATGCTAATATATATCTTTGTATTCCTATGTAGAGATGTGATCATTCTTAAAAAAGATGATCACTTGAATATTCACGACTTCTTAAAATTCTACTATATTTATGCTTCACAAATCTGCTTAAATCCTCTACAAATCTGTATGCCTCTTCATGAAAAGACATATATCTTTGAATAGAGGCAACCTTTTGAAAAGACATTTTTTTTTAACAATTATTTATGTTGATTGTCTTTTAAAATGCTTTTATTTATCTTCAAGTCAATATGACTCTATATCTTCTTAAATTTGAATAATCTTCATTGCAAAGAACTTACTTATTTTACTTCTCATTCATCTTCTATTTACACCATTGCATGGTCTCATGAAGAGAATCATCCCATTCATGTAGAAAGACAATTATTCAAGGGAAACATCCTTTGTTAACTAGTCGCAATAAGCTTAGCAGCAATATTAAGTTGCCTTTAACATTAGTGACAACCTTCTCAAAATCTTGTCCATGCATCAATTATAATATGATTAGACAACAAAACCCTTCTTGACATGATTTTGACATCAATGACAACTTTTTCTTTGTACCTTTAACATCAATGGCATCATTTCCAACTGTAGATGAGGGAAACAGATTGAATACAAGATTTAATCTTCCAACATCCAATAGTGAAGTACCTGCAAAACACTGTTAGGAGCTGGAGGCAACTAAGAGGGGGGTGGGGGGGGTGAATCAGTTGTCTATTAATTTCAACCCAAATATAACTTAATCAAACTTGATGCATAATACCGGTAAACCAAACTTAATGTCGGTTAACAATTTAACAGTTAATAACAATACTGGTGAAGCTTAATGCATGAAATAGAAAGAGAAACAACATCCACAACACATAACATAGAGATTTGTACATGGAAACCCTGTAAGGTGAAAAACCATGGTGGGAAACCTTACCCACAATCAGATGATACTACTGCAGATAGTATATGTATACAAATGGGGTCTGCACATGCAGAAAGGCCAACTACCTAGAGCTCACTACTCAATCACAAAGTAGGAGTCACACTGACTACAATTGGATGGTTAAATCCAATGATAATGTACTACTCAAAATAGCATCTTCAATGCTGGATTCAGTATCGGTTAAGCTCAAATAATCACCTTCATACCTTCCTTGAACCTTCTCTATGGTCTGCTCATATGATCTTCAATATTCACACATACCATAACCTTTTCTTCTCTGCTCATACCATTTCCATACCTATATATCATCTCACAAATGAGACCTTACATATATACCAATCCTAAGACCAAATGTGTAGGTCGGATCACTAAGAATATTATAATTAAATCAATTACAAATGAATCAAGATGTGATGTATCATGTCGGCTCAATACATTTACAATAATAACCAATCAATAAATCATCTCCATAACGTGTCGTGCTAATCTGGAATAGAGAATGCATGTCAGTGTGTAACCTAGACCAATTTGTCAGTAACAACAAATATGTCAACTCAATTAGACCAATAACCATAACACAAAGTATCCAAACCATGTCTTCGACATAACCAAGTAATCTCCAGATGATAACAGATCATCCTCAGTGTTGGTGAACAATATAACCTGCCAATGAACAATATACCGGTGACTGTGCATGTCACTAAACATACAGGTGAACATAATGTGCTGGTTCAACATAACCAATGTAACCATAGATCTCCAGAAGGATAAGTGTTGACATCAATGACAAAACTAATGCAACACATCCATAATACCAACAAACACACACATGCAAATGCAAATATCTGATCTCAAACACACATGCATGCAACATAAATTCACTCCATTGCACTCCTATTCCTCAAGATTTCACATTTAATATATTTTCTCTCAGAAGAACTTATGCAAAAAAAGCTATGAGGAAATGGAGATTTGGAAATGCAAAGATAGCAGATAAGATGTCAAGATAATGGGATGCAAACTGTAGTACCCCTACTCGTTTGAACTTATTAGACTCATATTTTATTATTGTTTACTTTCAGTGGATACATTACCATGATGTGTTATTCAGATTTATATGACATTATTTCTTGTTTTATCTGGATATGAGAATGCATAATTTATTTGCAGTATTTCAGTACTTGTGATTTATGGCATTTTATGGATTATTGCTATGTACTGACATTTTACTTTATCCATGCAATGTGTAATTATATGTTGCGTGTCTGCGAGTGTATTGGATGCAAGGGGACGATTTTCCTTCACTCATTTCGGTGAGATAGGGAACATCGTGATTCTCCTTCATCGGTGTGTATGTCGTGTTTTCCATATTGTATATATATGCATGTGTGGTTCGGTGATGCAGGATATTGCAGGTACAAGTACCGGGTAGGTACGGGGTATCGTCTCCACCTGGCTTCACAGGTCTGAGCGTGCCTTATATTTTTCGATGGAAGTGGAGGAGATAGTAGTTGACCCTATTTTACTCAGTTACACCCTTGTGAGTGTCGTCAATTAGTTGTCCTGTAAGTTTGTTCGGCCTTCGTATTTTGTCATTTGATCTTTTTATGAGTATTTGTGTGAGGTTTGTTCAGTTGTGTGTTTAGTGGTTTTAATTAATTAAATAAATTTATGGATTTATCTCATAGTTGGTATTCTTGGGAATTATGTATTTTATGCATTGAGATTATAAATTTAGTTAATTAAAAGGAATTATTAAATTAAGTTGCAAGCTGCATGATATTAGAAATATATTTTATTTAAATTTTAGTGAAAAACAAATTAGATTAATTTCATTTATTGTTTCCTAGAATTTTAAATAAATAAAAGAATAAAAGAATTAATTAGAATTGAAGTATTGCTTTAATTTATTTATTTAGAAAATTAATTAATTTGCATGAGAAAAGAAAAGAAAGAAAAATGATTTTTTATTATTGCATGTTAACTTATCCTTTGTTAAAAAATTAGAAAAGAAAAGAAAATTGCTTTTATTACTAAAATTAAATATTAGGGTTTGGGGAAAAAGATATGCAACCTAGAATTTGAGTTTAAAAGGGGAATAGGTCTTTATTTTAGAAACACACAAGAAACAAGTCAGGGGATTTAGGTGAAGAGATTTATTTGGAAGCTAGTTGAAGGATTGGTTCTCTTCTACAAATTTCTTCCAGGAAAGCTATACCAGGTTGGGTGGCTTCTTTTGATTGTTTGTTTTAAAGAAAATATTTCTACTTCTTCTATCTTTCTGAATGATGTGTGTGTTAAGATGTTTGTCAAATCTAAAATCTTGTCTGATTATTTCTTATTCTTGGCTAAAGTCCATTCCTGAAGTTAATTTCTAGTTTATGGAAAGAAGTTATTTCCTGGGTGTTTGTAGATTAAATTTGGAGAAAATTGTGAAAAGTTATTATAGCAAATTTTGCCAAGATTTTTATTGTGCATGGAAATTGCAAGATTTGGGAGGAATGAGATTTACCAGAGAAAATATTCCCTCTTGGTTGGTATTTGTTTTGATAATTTTTGACTGTGATTGTATTCCCTGTACTATCTCTGAGATTTAGCCAGAGATTTAATTATCTTTGTTATTTATTCTAGATGTTAATTAAGTTTTATGTATCACTGTTTTAGCTGTTAAATTATGCAAATTGCCATAGGAATAAATTTATTTGTGAAATAAATTTATTGTTTTTATTAACTGTTATGGGAAACTTGTATTAATTGAATTTTGGGGATTAAAATCTTAATATGTTAATTATTTTTGGGAAATTGTTTTTATTTAATAAAACTGGGAGAAAATTTTTAGTGATTTTCGTTTTGTGTTTGGGGGAGGCAGCAGCTTGCTACCCCACGGTAGCAGTGCTACCGTAAGGTAGCAAGGGGGGCTGCCATTAAAACAAACAGCGTCGTCCTCATTAAAATTTGCTCACCGAAAATTATAGTTTCGATTCTTTTTTTTCTTTCATTTATTTTTTTATATGTTTTAAAAAATAAAATTATATATATATATATTGTGGTTTTATTATGTTATTTTGGAAATAAAAGTTATTGTAAAATTAAATCTTCATTTTATTATATATTTTTAATGTGATATAATTATATGATATTATATTTGACGAGTATATATATTTATGTAATTTTATTATATTATTATATATATTTTTAATTTGGAATTTAATTTAGATTATTGGTATAAGATAATCGGATTTATTTGTAAATTAATCATGAGCATATAATTAGGGGGTTAATTTTTGTGTGATTGATTTAAACCTTATTGGACAAATGACAAAATTGATTTATTTGTATTAATATAGTTGTATTTTCTTATTTTCTGGAAAATCTTTAATTACAAGTTATTTATGCTTTTGGTTGTTTTAAGAAAATATTGTCTGTATTAGGGTCTTGTGTTAATGGTATTTGCAATCAAGCTTAATTTCGTTGCAATTTTGGTTGAGTTGTCATGATGTCATATGTTATTATATCTTCTTGGTCAAGTGTTGTTGTATAACCTCGTTGATGTGAGCCATTGTGTGTTTTGTCCAAATGGTTAATCTTGGGTTAGTGATTGTGTATCCTTCACCTGTGGTTTGTCAGGATTAGTTATGGTTGTCTGTTTCGCCATAGAGTTCTCGTAGAGAGACCTTTCCTGTTAGTGTCCTATGAGAGAGAGTGGCTTTTGAGCGAGGGTCGTGCCCGAAGTGGATGGCAGGATAACCCCTCGAAAGTCAGCTAAGAAGTGATAACCTAATAATTGATTAGGGGGTGGGTAGAATAAATATTAATTAAGATAATGTACCTTGTGCATAGGTGAGTGCTAGTACAGGGCTCATAATGTTGCGAGAAGGTCTGGAATGGCAAACTTACCACCTTGTCTTCACGAAAAGATTGGTAGGGTCCGCATGAGACTTAGATGGAGCTGGAGGTTCGGGAGAGGTTACCAAGATAACCCAGGATGGGGGTCAGGACCTATGGAGGCCTACCATGGTAACCACCGTAAGCCATGCGATGACACTCTCTCCTTAGAGTCACTAGTGTTTGTGAGTTGAGTCACATGGATGTTTGCGGAGTCATGTAGTTCTTTCGTACTTGTCTTATTTTGCTTGCTTGAGGGTTTTCTACTATCTCCTGGCACGGTGGGGTGGTTCCATTTCGGGATCACATGGTCGGGTGGTAGTGCCACTTCCCATTGGATGTTCTAGATTGTATCTTCAAGCAAGGAAAGGCTTCACTGGTGTTTCTTGGTTCATGGTCATTGTTCAATTGAGACCTTGTGGTCATTGTATCAGACTTTTATGTAACCTTGTTATTGTAACTTTTGGATTCCGTGGTATTTTTGGAAGCCATGTATTTATGGATATTGTAATATTATGTCAGTGGAATGTATGTTAATTTAGTTGCTTTGATCTTATGTATAAATGATTTATGGATAAATAAATGCATTGGAATACTTTGATTCTTTCATTATGGAATTTAGATGTATGTGTAGTTTTAATCTTAAGCATTTAATTTACCTAATTAAATGGACAATTGGATTAACTATGGTGTTAATATAATTTGTGAATTAACCATCGTTGGTAACCCTTAGGAAATCATGTGTTAGTCTTCTGTCGTGTTATTAAATGTGCTATTGTTATATCTAGTGCACTTAATCTTTTAAAAAAATAATTATTTCACCCTTTAGTTGCGTAGTTGTGTTGTTTTCCTTTAGGGTTCCTGGCGGGGCATTACACAAATTGACATAAGTTTGGCGCATAAAGATGAGATACCCAAATAAGAGAGGGCGGCTTGTTTAAATAGATTTTTTTCCAGGCAAGTTCATGTTGTGGGATGAATATGGGATAATGCAAGATGAGTGGTAAATGGGAAATGGTAAGTGGTAGGAGGGGATATTAAAGGGTTTTATTAAATAAATAGAGAAATGTATATAAGGTGAATGCATGAAGGCGTATAAATGAATACGATATATTGTTTTATTTAATAAATTTAATAGATAAATGATGATATATTAATAATAATATAATGAAAGAAGGAAATTATGAACAATGAATTATGGAGAAATAATAGTGTAATAATAAGGATTCACCCGATGTTCAAAGAAATTTGAAATTAAATGCGGACAAATTAATGGAAATTTTTATGTGTCTACATTTTGCCCCTCTTTGAGACAATGCATCTTGTCGCGTTGTTTCAAAGAAAATGATCAACTAATATATGCCCTAGAGATTTCCTGGTAAGGATGATGATTGATTGGTTATGCCCCCTCGAGAGATTCATCAAACAAATTGATGGAGATTGGTCTCTCGATAGATTGCGGGAGAGAAGATTGGATGATTGATATTGTACAAGTGATTAGGTTGAGATGTACATTTGATGAAAATGCACAGTTGATGAGGCGTAACTGAACAATTGATGGAAATGAATAGTATAGCCAGGTTGATAAGTTGATTAAGCTGATTAAGTTGATAAGGATTGATGCGAGCGCAAGATAAGGTGATCCAATGATTGATTGATTGATTGACACTGGGGGCATTGAGATTGCAAAAAACAAGTTGGTTGATAAAGAGAGTAAAGATTCAAAGGCATTGCATCATTTGGATAAAGTGTTTGATCAATCTCACTATGATAAGAAGAATGAAGGAGATGATGAATAAGATAGATGAAAAGGAGGATGAGAAGAGAAAAGTGATGGGAAAAAAGAATGAGTGATGAGAAAGAAGATATGAAAGTGATGAGAATGCTTGTGCTTTTTTAAGTGCTTGTATCATCATCGAGCTTATTATAGCAAAATGCAAAAAATCATATGGATATGAATTAGACCCAAATGAATCAGTCACTCCAATTGCAAGAAGGAAAACATATCAAACAGTAAAGGAATACCTTAGTGTGTATCAGACCAATATGTCCTCGATGATCTTAAGCAATCATGTCCTATGACGTGTCATCATATTCCTAAGGAACATCCCGCAAGCAACAAACAAGTGAACATGCCCCATCCTCGTCTTTCTAGTCAAAGACATCCTGGAGATTAAATCTCTAGTTAGAGACATCCTGGAAAAGCTAAAAGACATGTCACCAAAAGAGAAAATAAAAAATAATCAAAAGAAAATAAGAAAACAATATGTTTCATGTCGAATTATTTTTGTTCACAGTTAATGTGTTTGGTTTTAATAAGTTGATTAGATGTTGTTATGTTTGCTCAAACATAATCTCGTCATGTCATGAATTTGTTGAAGTTCCAGAGCTGCATGCTTGTCCGAAGTGTTTGTGTCATCGCAGCAATGTTTATTACATAATTTTGGATTTTTATGATTTTTAGGGTTTTTATGAATGTTTTAATTTTTAGGGTTTTTTCAAGATATTTTATGATTTTTTCAGGACTTTTTATGATTTTTTATGATTTTTTAAGGACATTTTATGTTTTTTATGATTTTTTTCAGCAAATTTTATGATTTTTTCTGTTCATTTTATGATTTTTCAGGACATTTTATGATTTTTTCGAATGTTTGCCCCTAGTGTCTAGCAAGGTAAAAGGGATTTTGAGCGAGTGAATGAACAACTGGGATAGAAATGGATAAGTGAATGATCGAGAAAGCTTATTTAATTTTCAAGGACTATACCATAATAGGATAACATGTTTAATCCAAGCACATGGACCAAATATAACAATGTAAAGCTAGGATAGGTGTAACGAATGTCATGTGATCCAAAGGAATGGACATGTCAAGAGGTTTTTTGCATTTTATGTCCTTAATTTTGATCAAGATCGAGGGATAGATTTGGATAGGAGGCAGATATGATAAGCAAGATCAAAAGGGGGTAATGATGGATGTAAGCAAGCAATGGACAAAATAATGGATAGGAGTTTAAGGGTGTGGATCAAGTGCAATAGATAGGACACACAAAAGCCTATAAAGATCCTTAACTTTGTCAAGATCAAAGGTGGGAAAAGGGATATGGATGGATATAGAGTGAATAAGGGATAATGGAGGATGGGGGATAATAGATGGATGCACACAAATGGAACTTGTCCCCAGTGAATAGTGCAAGAGGACAATGAATTATGCATGATGCCTGTTTGCCAAGTTTTCATCATGGTACTTGTCCAAGGTGCCTGTTTACCAGGTTTTCACCAGTGGATAGATTTTTTTCTCTTTACTTTTTCTGATTTTTCACTTTTTTTTCTTTTCTTTGATTTTCTTTTTTTCATTTTGTTTTTTTCCTTTTCTTTTTCTCTTTTTTTCCATTTTTTTCTTTTTTTCTCATTTTGACTTCTTTCTTTCATTTTTTTTGACTTTTTTGAACTTTGGAAGATGATGGATACTTGATAGGATATATGACTTACGAATCAAGTTGTTCTCTAGATAATACCCCTGAAAGATGTTCTATAATGATCCATGGCTATTGAAGGTATGCTCAAAGATATCAATAGGGTGATGGTAAAGGGAGATGAAATGGATGATAAGATGAAAAGGTTATAAGGATTTATGCAAAGGATTGGATAAGAGGGATGGAAGGATATAACATAGGTGTTGGATAATGGATGGGATGTTGGAAGAATTATGCATGGCTAGATGGAAATGCTAGCAAGATTAACATTGGCACACACCTTGAGGGGTCGTGGACTAGTGGAGCAATAGTGGATTTCAGAGTTTGTGATTTTGATGGAAAGGTTAGTGTGGGTTTTAGGACACCAGGAGCCAAAATGGATGAAGGAGGTGAAATAGGTTTTAGGATAGTGGATGTGGGAGAAGCTGGGGTAGCAAACTTGAATGCCAATTTTGATTTTTCTTTAGTGTGCAAGTCCTGTATGAGCGACTTGGGAATCCACATGGTTCTTGATTTTTCATTTTTTTGTGATACTTTAGAATGCATTGCCTCGATGTAAGACTTGGGAAGCCATACACATTTTGAATTTTCTCTTTCTTTGTGGGCCTTTGTGGCCTTTTGGAAATTTCTTTCTTTTGTAGTTCCTTGGAATGCATTGCTTCTACAAGCACCTTAGGAATCCATATGGCTTTTGAAATTTCTTTCTTTTGCTCAGTGGGCCTTTGTGGCCTTTTGGATTTTTCTTTTTCTTTTTGGATCATATTTTTCTTTGTTTTGACATGATGATTAGATGGGACATGTTGATCCTTGAATACATGTGGATTGTTTGACTTATGACTTTTATGCTTGCATCCAAATTTCTTGGAGAAGGAAAATAATGTGTGGATGGATATGAATGATATGGAGGTTTGGATGAATGGAAGGTGCTCGAAGATGTGTGCCTTTAATGTTGATCCTGCATAAGGAATGGAGGGGTATAGTGACCTAAAATGGATGGAAGAGATGAAGGGGAAGGCATATGTTTGGACTTAGATGGAAAAATGTGGGATTTAGTAAGGATACCAACGTCTCGAAAGTGATTTTTTTTGCTGGGACCATGAGTATCATAATTTGCTTTAATATGGTGGGATTTTGATGTGTCTTGTTCATGGAGGTCTAACCCTTTTCTTTGATAATGCATGCTTTGGAAGATATTTTTAACAAAGGGTTTCTTCTTACTTTTGATGCTAGAGGCAAGTCCATTTTGAGGTGGGGGTGGCTTTCAAGGAATGATAGGATCATGAGAGGGCTTTATGGGCATGATGGACTCTTGAGGCAAACATGGAGAATTATGACAAGGGAATAAAGGGATACTTTGATCTTGACATGGAAGAGGACCATTGGATAGAGTAGGAAGGGTGTTTGACTCTTCATTTTGAATAGGATCATTTGAAAAGGTGGAAGAGGCATCATGATCTTTCCTAGGAAGTGGATTAGGAATGAGATTTGGAAGGATATTTTTCTCTTGAGGTGGAAGGGGATCATCTTGGAAGAAATGGAAAGGTGTAAGGGGATCATCAGAGGGTTCTAGGGAGGTAGAATCTTTTTCAACCATTGGACTGGATTTGAGAGTTTTGGTGTCTTGATCTTGATTTATGATAGGACTTGTTTCTTCATTTTTCAAATTATCCTCTTGACATGGAACCACTTCTAAGGAAGGGGTAGTATTTTCAATATGCATGGGGGATTCTTGGAAGGTGTTCATGTTTTTGCATGATGGGAAAGCATTTTGGATGAGGCCTTCTAGAGTGGCTATGATTGGAATTGGAGTGCATGATGGCATAGGATCTAATATATCTGAATCGTATAAAGGATTTGTATAAAAAAATGGATTAGCTTGGATTTGTACTATTGATAGCTCTTGAGGGTCAACATGGGAAGTTTCACCTTTAGGTTCATTGTTTGAAGGAGATGGTATTGATTATTGCTGAGAAGTTTTAGGAGATGAAGGCATCATGGAAGAGATGGAGGCCACATATGGAGCCTTGCTAGGAATAGGTGTATTATTTTGATCATGTTTGGTAATTACACCTAGTTTCTCCTTAGGTGAATCATTAGGATCTTCAATTTCAATACCACCATTATCAAGGAGGTCTTGAATTTTATGTTTTAATTCCATGCATATTGAATTCTTATGTTTGTTGTGTCTATGATATGCACAATAATCACTCAAAAATTCACATCCCCATGTGGTCTTGTTAGGCAATATGATAAGATTGTGCTCAAGAAGCTCTTTCAAAGCTGACTCAATAGATTGTCCCAAAGGTGTAAATTGTCTATTTGAGGGATATTTTGAAGAAATATCTTGTTGTCTTGGTGAATAATTCATGGGATCTTGTTCGAGATTTGGCTTTTGATTTTCAATCACTTGTTGTTCCACCTTATTGAGTTGATTTAGCATTTCTTGAAGTTTGTTGTTCTTGATATCGTGAAATTTTATCTCAAAAGGGGTCATTGAATCTTTTTGTTGGTCTTGAATGTCATATATTTCTCTCTTGAGACATTGAATTTGTTGGGCCAAGGTAGCCATGGAGATTTACGATAGTTCTGATCTTTGACCTAGGACAATATATGAGACTCTAGGTATGATACAAACCCTAAAGTGCAAAGGGGGAACTATATAATATGAGTGAGATTAGGATGTGATAAGGATCAATGCAACAATGAAATCTATGTGGCATGATTGAGATGGGAATGTGCTAAAGGGTTGATGAAAAATGTGATATATATGATAGGAAAGTGTTGTGCAGCTAAACCCTAAATGGGATATGAGGATGAATGATGTTTGATGCAAGGACTAAGGATACTCTAGGTTTGGAAAATACTTGCAATGTGAGGTTTGACTTGTGCTATGATGGATAGACACAAGGATAAGTGATCAAAGAGAGGGCATGCTATGATAGGAGATGATGAACTCCAAGTGGAATACTAACTCAAAGACATTGATAGGTTCCCTAACTCAAGAAAGATGCACCTAAAGTAATAAGGGTGGTTGATAATTGAAATTTGATGTGTGCAAGCAATGTTTGTGGTTTTTTTGGATTTTGGTATGCAAATAATAATGGAGTGCTAGGACCAATGATGAAATGACCTAATACACTTATGCAAGGTTTAAGGTCATGCCCTAAAGGAATGATGGAAAGCTATGCAAAGATTATGGGTATGATCTAAGGGAATTATGCAAGGGTATATATAACCTAATGGTGGTATGCAAGGACTAGGTATAATTAAATGTTGTATGCAAGGATGAAAGGAGCAACTAGGTGAAGACTATGCAAGGACCTAAAAGGTATGTGAAGCTAGAATGATGTGACTAAGCGAGTACCTAAAAGATTAGAACTTGAAAAATGATGTCTCACAGGTTCAATGTTTCAAGGACAATGTAGTTTTGCAATGTTTTGTTTTACAACATGGATGGATACTTGAAAGTTTAGACCAAAGTTTTTGTAAAGTGTTTCAATTTCAAGTGTGGTGTTGATTGTGAAATATTTTTATTTGTTTTGCACACACTTAGAAAACACGGCAAATCGAATGTTTGTTTGATTTTTGCAATAAAAGGACATTCAACCACAATCCTAAGGTTGGCCAGGACAATAGTCGTTGAATCTCACTTGGGGGGTTACCCCGAGCTACATAATTCAAAGTGGATACTTAGATGCTTGACCCCACTGGCTCCACCCTCGACACTCACTTCTCTGGGGCAGCCAAGCACCAGTCCCCATGAAAACTCCCTGTGATGAACTTTGTATCTCTACTAAGAACCATAATCTAATGTGAGCCGCTTTAGAGGTCCGACCTCCCGCGTCAACAACTAGAAGGTTTTTGGTCTTTCTAAAACAAAAAGGTGCTAGTAAGGGTTTCCGTTAGGAGACTATCCTTTGAAGTCACACAAGCACGATTGAGGCCTATAGGCCAACAAAATACCAAACACTTTAGTAGTCACGCAAGAATGATTTAGACCTCAAGGGCCCTACAAAGTGCTTGATATGATATAAATCTCAGATAGCTCCAACCTCCAAAATTTTCATCCCAAGAGGCCTATTTATTATAGTGAATTGGAATGCTTGGGTTTTAGCCGTACTCACTTGGGTCGTTCCGTCCTCACTAGTAGTCCTAGTGACCACACGGGGAGGCAAACCCTTTAAAGATAAACACAAAAGAGCCTAATGCTCAAAACACGAAAGACACTGATTCAATTTTAGAGCACCAATTGAAGTGTGATCTAATTAAAAAACTAGACAATCAGTTTTAAATCGCAAATTCTTCAACATGCATCTTGCACAAATGACATTAGTAGTTTCAAGAGATTATCTTCAACACACGAGATTGGATACCACAAGAGTGACCCTGCACAAGCACACAAATCTACAAAGATTAGTTCAAAAAAAATCAAAATCAAAACACACTAAGACCAAACTAAACATTAATCTAATTAACAAATAATTAAAATTTAATCTAAATAAGAAATTAAAAATCTGATTTTAATCTAAAAATAAAAAAAAATCTAATCTAAATTAAAATTAAAAGTCTAATCTAATAAGAAAATTAAAAATAATATAAAAAATAAAAAACTAAATCCAAAAAATTAAAAAAACTAAATCTAAAAAATTAAAAACTAATCTAGAAAATTAAAAATTAATCTTGTTAAAAAAGGCTAAATTAAAATCTAATTAAAAAAAGTTTGAAAACTAATTAAAAAAGAACTAACTTAAATCTAATTAGAAAAAAGATGATCTAAAATCTAAAAAAACAAAACTGAATCTAATTTCTAATTTAAAAAAAAACTAAAAGGAAATCTAATTTTAAAAATAAAACTAAAAACACATTCCAATTTAAAAAAACTAAAAAAGCAAATCTAACTTTAAAACTAATTGAAAACTAATTTAAGAAAGCTGTTTAAAGAAAACTAATCTAAAAAGAAAAGCTTCTAATTTAGTCTCACGGAGGCTTTTTAGAATAGCTCCCCCCTCAGTTAAAACAAAATGAAAATGTCGAATGATATGTGTAACTGTTCTGATAGAAATGCAGCTAATTGATGTTTTTAAGACGTTTTTAAGTCTGCCAAAAAACGTGGCATAGATACAGTGCTGAAATAAATTTGTTTGAAATGTTTTTTTTTAAGAAATTTTTGAGCAATGTAATTGACAGTTGTAAAACTATTTATGAATGCTATGTTGGCATGCATGCAAAATGTGGAATCGTAGATAATGTAGCTGCATTGTTTGACATAATACCTCAAAGAGATGTTATTGCAATTGCATGATATTGATAAAAGAAAAGAAAAAGCTTTAGAAACTTTCAAGAGAAGGTGATCCACAGGTGCAAAAGCATAGTTGGAATGTAAGAACTCATTTTTAGATGCAAGAGAGGTGGAATCATAAACAAGTTTTAACGCATGCAAGACTTGGAACCATAGTTAATTGTCTTTTTTTGTTTTGAAAAAAAAAAGTATTAAATCTTGCCAAGGGATGTATTTGTTGTTTCGACAGTGTCAAAATGTGTCATCATAGACAGGGTGCATAAGCTATTATATAAAGCAATATATGTTACGTTGCAGCCTGAAAAAAAATGAGCTTTTTTAACAGATTGCCTCAACATTCAAACGTTACACAAGATACAACAAGGCTCTCATAGAATGCGCAGTCATGAACTGCATGTCAAAATGGTAAACCTGCCATCATTAACAAAGTATGTTGGAATGTTAAACAAAATGCATAAACATGCAAATACAGACAAGGCAGGTTAACAATTTGATAAAATGCTTCAAAGAGACAATCTCATGAATGCCACAATTACAAACTTCTACCAAACAAAAAAATCAAATCAAAATGAAAGGACAAAGGTAAGTCCCACCGAGCGTGCCAAATGTAGATGAGGGAAACAGATTGAATACAAGATTCAATCTTCCAACATCCAACAATGAAGTACTTGCAAAACACACACATGCAAATACAAATATCTAATCTCAAACACACATGCATGCAATATAAATTCACTCCATTGCACTCCTATTCCTCAAGATTTCACATTTAATATGTTTGCTCTCAGAAGCACTTATCCAAAAAAGCTATGAGGAAATGGGGATTTAGAAATGCAAAGATAGTAGATAAGATGTCAAGATAATGGGATGCAAACTGACATAAGTTTGGCACATAAAGATGTGATACCCAAATAAGAGAGGGCGGCTTGCTTAAATAGATTTTTTTCCGAGCAAGTTCATGTTGTGGGATGAATATGGGATAATGCAAGATGAGTGGTCTAGGGAAGATGAGTGGTAAATGGGAAATGGTAAGTGGTAAGAGGGGATATTAAAGGGTTTTATTAAATAAATAGAGAAATGTATATAAGGTGAATGCATGAAGGTGCATAGAAAAAATTAACGATGGCGTTCATGCGGGTCTGCGCAGGAGGCCGAGCTAGGGTTTTGCGGCCCTAGCTCGCAGGCGGCGCTGGTGTGGGTTCGCGCGGGGGGGGGAAGTGCTGGGTGTCGGGGGAAGACGGAGGAGGAAGGAGTGGCTAGGGCTCGATGGTGGCTGTGGGGGTGGTCGCCGGGAGGTAGGAGGGTTGAGTGGGGGTGGGGTTTTGCTGCTGCGGCCGAAGCTTTCGCGGGGGTTTGGGGTTTTGGGTGGGCCGTTCCTTGGTGGTGCGGGTGAGGGGGGGGCCTTGGGTGCTCAGTCCCATGGGGAGACCTAGGGGTGTGGGCCCTCGGTCATTGTCCTAGTTTTTTTATTTTTTTATTTTTGTGTGCCCCGATGGAGACTTTGGGTGGGGAAGCCTCGCAGGCGGTTCCAGCTATGGATTTCCGTGTTGCGGTGGGCTCAAAACCCCCATTTCAGAATGTAAAGACGTCTAACAATAACCTATTCTCTTCTTATTCAGGCTCTGGGAGTGCTGGTAGCTCACACATGGTGAAAATTAATGGTTGCCTGGAGAGATGCAGTGAGAGGCCGAAGTTGATCATCCCTCCTGAGATTATAGCTGAGGACATTGAATACTTTTCAAATCACTCGCTATACTGCAAGTTCTTGGGAATGAGGGTTTCATTGCAGTTTTTGGAAAACTGGGCGCAACGGACATGGGCACCAGAAGGGGAAATGGAGATTATGTTGCTGGCAAATAACTATTTCATGGTTACGTTCAACTGCATGGAGGATCGCAATAGGGTTTTCAAAGGAGGTCCGTATTTTTACAACAAGGTGGGATTATTCATCAAACCTTGGCATGCAGGGTTTAATCCTTCAGAGGAGCTCCCAAATAGAGTTCTGGTATGGGTTCGGTTACCACGTCTTCCAGTGGAATGTTGTCGAGAGGATGTGCTATGGATGCTCGTTGCTCTGCTTGGGAGGCCAGTGGGATCCTCGTCGCAAACTCTGGGGAGAAAGGTAATGACCTATGCACGTATATGTGTTGAAATAGATCTTAGTAAACCCTTGCCAAATGCTATAGATATGTGTGTAGGCTCTTATTCATGGGTTCAACAGCTAGATTACAAGACTTTACCATTTCGTTGTCGTCTATGTCATGAGTATGGTCATTTACAGCATAAGTGTCCTAGATACAAACCGGTAGTGAGACAACCTCAGCAGTCAGAACCAAGCCTTGATAGGGCTGAGAAAGGGAAAGCTGTCATGTCGAGTGTGGTAGAGGGTGTTGATGGTTTTGTCTCACAGCTCCCATTCCTCAACCACCTTGACAGCCATGTCTTCCTCTCTAAGCAGTTCCTCAGACAACCCATGCTCCCTAATTTTACTGCTGATCTCATTCAGCGCAATTTGAGCAGCTTTCTTCTCATGAAAAATGTTCCCGAAACCTTGACGGTTCCATTGTTTAATCTAAAGCTTAACAAATTACAGCTGCTTGGCAAGAAGACACGAAAATTCCATTCTTGTACTGGTTAATGACAGAGGTGAGCAGTGCTTATCCTTGTAGGAGATGTCTAGGGAGTCTCTCCAGTTTTTCTAGTCCCTCTTTAGGGAGGACTCTCAGGGGGAAACAGTGGAGGAGAATCTGGTTCTAGATTGCATCCCTTCTCTTGTCTCAAGGGAGATGAATGAGCAGCTTTTGTGTCCTATTTTACTGGAAGAACTTGAGAGGATTGTCTTCCACATGAGGAAAGGAAAGGCTCCTAGACCAGATGGGTTCCCAATTGAGTTCTTTCAAGAGTTCTGGGATATAATTAAGCTGGATTTATTGGAAGTAGTCCAGGAGTCCCAGAGGAATAAACAGATGCTTAGGGCATTGAATGCGACCTTCATTGCCCTAATCCCCAAGTGTGAAGGGGCCAACTGGTTAGGCCAGTTCCGCCCAATCTCCCTCTGCAATGTGATTTATAAGATCATCTCTAAGCTGATAGCGGATAGATTGAAGAAGTGCTTGGGGAATGTTATTTCTGAGGAGCAGAGTGGGTTTGTGGAAGGGCGCCAAATTCTGGATGGGGTGGTCATTGTTACAGAGACCATTCATTCTATGGCAACATCCAAGTAAAAAGCTATGTTTATCAAGCTGGATATGGCTAAGGCGTACGATAGAGTTCGGTGGTCCTTCCTTCAGAAGATCCTCAAGGATTTTGGTTTTGCAGACGAGTGGATCCAGTGGGTTATGAGTTGTGTTATGTCCACCTCTTTCTCTATGCTTATCAATGGAGACCATACTGAGCTATTTGGTGCTTCTAGGGGTCTCTGCCAGGGAGATCCTCTCTCCCCTTATTTATTCATTCTTCTTGCTGAGGGTTTGGGGAGGCTGATTAAGCATAATGTGGGCTAGGGTTCTATTCAGGGTTGGAGATGGGGGAATGACTTGCAGCCGCAGTCTCACCTGCAGTTTGTGGATGATACAGCCCTGATGGGGCTTGCTCGGATCAATGAAGCTTCGAATTTGTGTAAGGTCCTGTATGTTTATCTTGCAGCATCTGGCCAGATGATCAATGAGGATAAATCTTCCATCCTCTTTTTCAACACTCCTGAGTCTATTCAGAGGAGGATTGCTTTTATCTCGAGATTCCAAGTTGGCTCCCTGCCCCTGACGTATTTGGGTATTCCTATTTCTCCTGGCAACCCCCCTAGAGAGTTGTGGCAGGGGATCTTGGATAAATTCTGCTCCAAGGTTGAACACTGGACTCATAGATGGTTATCTTTTGTGGGGAGGGTTCTTCTGATTCAGTCGGTGGTTCAGGCTTTACCGACCTATCGATGTATGCTTCAGGTGGCTCCTAAGTGGTTCTTGAAGGGTTTGGACTCTCTAGCTAGGAAATTCTTATGGGTTAGTAATCTCACCTCTTCCAAATGGAGTCTGGTCAATTGGGACCTGGTTTGTAGGCCGAAGTAGTCTAGGGGGCTTGGGTTAAGGCAGTCTATTCTTTTTGGGGAAGCACTTGCTGCTAAATTGTACTGGAGGTGGTGTGTTGAGCAGGACCGAGGCTGGGCCAAGATTTTGGCCAGCAAATATATGCAGAGGATCCCGATGGAGGAAATCCCCAGATGTCCGCTTGAAGGAAAGGGCTCATCGATCTGGTACACTCTCAAGAGGGGGGCTTCTCTCATTAAGGCGAGGTTTTTTTGGATCTGCAGAAGGGGGGAAGAAGTTCTTTTCTAGAATGATTCTTGGGATGGATACCCCCCCATTCTTGATCAGTTTCCTAACCTTGGAAACCTAGGCCAAAGGTTCTTGGAAGCTGGATAGTCAAGGGTGAGTGACTTTAAGGCTGTCTATAGGTGCGGTCGGCTGGAATTGGAGTGGTGGAAGACTCCTAATGAATGGATGGTGGTTGGGATGGCAGAAGAATGTGCAGAGTTGCAGGGCATTTTGGCAAATAGACATTGTAGCTCCCTGAAGGGTAGGGATGGGCTTGCTTGGTCTCCAAATCCTAAGGGCATTTTTTCTATGGCTAGTGGTTATTGGGAATTGTTGAGTCAAAGACTTGAGGGAGGAGAAGTGAACTGGTGGAAACAAGTGTGGAATAATGCTTCTTGGCCGAAGTGTAACTGCTTTGCCTGGACTTTGACTTGGAATAGATGTCTAACTTGGGACAATATCCGCAAGCGGGGATTCTTGGGGCCTTCTATCTATCTTTTATGTGGTAACGGAGAGGAAGATTCCTCACACCTATTCTTCAGATGCCCCTTCTCTATGCTGATCTGGCACTATTGGTGGGGGGTATGGAAGCATCCTTGTGTCCATGCAGACTCTCTAGTGGAGTTTTGGAGCAGTTTGAGCAGACCTCCTATTATGTCCTCCTTCCTCCAGACGGTCTAGAATATTGGGCCCATCTTCATTCAGTGGCAGATCTAGCTCGAAAGGAATAGGAGGATCTTTTGGGAAGCCAAATTGTTTGTTCAACAAGTTTGGAATAGGATCATTGTTATGATTCGGGAGACAGTGGAAGCTAAATGTGAGGTGAATTTCCCGTTGGGTAGAGACGAGGTGGATATTGTGAGTAGGCTTGGATTGCAGGAGTTGTCTCCTAACTCTGCTTGTGTCAGGAAAGGTAGATGGGCTTTGAAGAGGGTGCAAAGGGTTGGAAGGTGGACACCCCCTTAGCAGGAGTATATCAAGATCAACACTGATGGCTCATCTAGGGGAAACCCATGCCCTGCTGGTGTTGGGGGTGTGAGCAGGAATAGCAGGGGGGAGGTTGTTTTCTTCTTTTTGGTGCATAAAGGGTATCAGTCTAATAACTTTATGGAGGGTTTTGCGATTCTTTATGCACTTGAGCGGGCTTTGGCGAGGGGTTTTAGGAAGGTGATTTGTGAATCGGATTCACAAATTGTTGTTAACTTGTTGTCTGATCAAAAGGTGAGTGGGATTCAGTGGTAGTTGGCAAGGATTGTTCAATAGATTCTTCAAATTAGCTCTTTAATGGAGCAGGTGCCCTTCATCCATATTCCTCGTGAATGGAATGGTGTGGCTGACTGTTTGGCCAAGTGGGTATCAGAACATGATAATGAGTGGAAAGTGGAAGGTTGGGAGCATCTCTCTAGGGATTACTGTCAGGAATTGCAGAAGATTCTCACTGAGGACATGGGTGGCTTTGAAGTTGGTTGATTTGTGGTTGGGCTAGTTGTCCTTTTCGGGGGCCTTGGGGCTCTGATTCTTTTTGTAATTCCTATTTCTGATTCTCAATAAAAAATTTACCCTTTTGCCAAAAAAAAAAAATGCATGAAGGCGTATAAATGAATATGATATAATGTTTTATTTAATAAATTTAATAGATAAATGATGATATATTAATAATAATAATATAATGAAAGATGGAAATTATGAATAATGAATTATGGAGAAATAATAGTGTAATAATAAGGATTCGCCAGATGTTCAAAGAAATTTGAAATTAAATGCGAACAAATTAATGGAAATTTTTATGTGTCTACACCAACAAATTTAAGTTTTCTAATTTAAGTTTTCCAATTTCCATTTGACTCGAGATATTAGGATTTTTATTTTCATTTTGTACTTTTGCTTTGTGTATTTCTAATAATATTATTATTTTTTAATTTTTTTTACATAATTATGGAATAAAACAAAAAAAAATTTATCAAGAATTTAGATCTCAAATGACATATCATTATTTGTTTTTTTCGTGTTAAGATATCTTAAATCCAAGTTTTCTACTTTGGCTTGACATATTTTTATTATAAAAATTCCTTTGAATGGCACATAAATATATGCATTTCAAGTGTATTGACATATTTCATCTAATTTCTCTACTTTTTATTTTCATATGCCTATGTATATGTGTGTGTATATGTGTATATGTTTATATATATGCATGTAGGTATATGCTTGTATACATACATACATACATACATACATAGTTTGTATGTTTGTATGTATGTATATATATATGCATGTGTGTGTGCGCCCGCGCGTGCACACACACACAAATCATACACTCACATATACATACATGTATACATCATAGTAGAAAAACTATATAGTTTCAACAAATTAACATATTTTATTTAAGTTTTCTACTATTGTCTTTGAGTAATAATAGGGTTGTTTGTTTGGATTTTAGAACTTTTGTCAAGTGATACATCATTAGTTTAAAATAATTTTTTTAATTTATTATACAAATTAATTGCAATACCAAAATGTGCTTATGTTTTTCTTTGCCTTGGAATTCACTAATAATGGAACATTGGTAATCATTATGTGAGACAAGCATCTACTATGATGTGTATTTTGAATATTGAAACACTATAATAAAGAGATGAAAAAATTAAAATAATATTGGATTAGTGATTCAAGGCTTATGATGAACAAACACTAAACTTTTTGAATACTGAGATAAGATTATGCAACTAATCTAGTATTTGAACACTTTCATCAACATGATTTTATTTGTGGCAAATTTTTAACTTTGATTTAAACATTACCTATTCACCATTAAGTGTACCTATATCAATGTCATAAATTATAACCCATACGATTTCACACTCTTTTTTGTGCCCTTGCTTTATTGTGCCTCTTTCTAGGTCATTTTGAGCCTATTTTGGTCTTATCTCATCCAATTTGTTGTCATATGCTCATTAGGTGACCCAATCCTATGTCCCGAGCTTGTGCACTCTGCAACCACCTTTCAATTGTCTCTTTTTAGTAGTGCCTTAGTCCCTCCAAAAGGGGCCCAAATTTGAACATTTCAGAGTGTCAATTCCTACCATTTATGATTAGGCCTTGACATTTTGATTTGATTGTTGGAAGTTGGACTAAATGTGAAAATACCTTGAAAAAATTATATAAAGGCATTATTTCTAATTTATTTTCATCTAAGCACACATCTAGTAATTTCATTCCAAGTCCCAATTCTTTCATTAAAGAGTAGATCTAAGTGCAAGGAACATCAAGCTACAACAACTTGTTTTCAAGTATGTTTTCATGATGGATTTGTTACGATTTATCATGTTATTGCATCGACACTAGGAGGACTTATCTAATGAGCATTGCATCACCACCATTATCAATTCTAGGGTAATACCATTTCAATTTCGAATTTTATTGCTAATTTAGCCTCTTTGTACTAAGGGTAAGCTCTCTTTTTCATCATCATTGTTGTAGTGGACATAGAAACACCAACATGGGGTTTGACTTAGGCAAGACTCTATACAACACAATTGTTTTCTCCTCTTCTCTATGTGTAAGGATCTACAACAAAAAGTTGCAGATTTCCAGAGAGTAGACTGAGGCACAGTTCCAAACTTTGAACAAGTGAAAACCCTAGGTCTATGCTAATTTGCACATGTGACCAACACTTTTTGGCTAAATCTTGGAGGGAATGTATCTATAGAGCATCTTGATCCATAATGTGAATTTTTAGTAACAGAAGCACCTTTGGTTCTAGGGCGCCTAACACACTTGACTGAAATTTTTAGACTTAGATTTCAATGACAAGTTCCTTTCTACATCTTATTTTCTAGATATGTACTTCTAAGATTACTTTTAGTTTGGTATTTGTCTATTTATGTTGAATATAATCACTTTTGTATCCTTTTACCTAGAATTGCACATTCACATCAAATCAAAATCAATACAAAAAGAGGAAATAATCACACTCAACAATCAACTTTCCTTTAGGACTGAAGTTGGATCTTCTTGGCTATTTCCTCCAATGAATGATATTTATTGGGGATCTTGGTTCATGTCTCTAGGTCAGGACCCCATTTCAATACATCTCACCTACATCTAAGAAAGTGTGGAAAATGACTATAGAGGAAAAAGTGTTTGACTTTCTTAATGTTAGTCAAACCCCTAAGTTGATTTAATAAATTTGAAACATAGAAAAGTAGATAACGATGAATGTTGATAACTGATTGTTGTGTTTGATACAAATTCAATCCAGAGTTAGACACATAGTCAAACATTAGCAGTGTACACTTCTCATCAAGTTAATGTTACTTTGCGAGACAATTCCTTGGTGGAGTACTAGTTGGTCTGAGCATGAGTAAAATAGATTGAAACACGTCCAAGTAGTTTGAAAGGGTTTTCTTAGCATGAGGATATAAGGATCAATGTCTTAACACATAGAGAGTTGAGTTCCTCTAGGGACTACATTGTTTGGTATTGGTACTTTTATGTAATTTTAGTAGAAATTGACTTAAATTACAAATTAGATTAGTTGTACAATTATTGTAACTTGGTTTTACATGTAATGCCCACCAAAATACCCTAGAGAAGATAACTAATCTAACTAACAAATAGAGATAATTGAAAAAACATCTACTAATGCAACATACAAGATACATTTACACATGTGCATTAATTCAATAACTACCCAAATACATGCAAAATCATAAACATAACATGAAAGCATGAACAACTTAAACATAATCATATTCTTAACAACATAATATGCAAGCAGAAATAACCATACAACAACTATCCATCCCTAGGGTATCTCAATGCCATTACTTAGCTAACAATAAGACATAAGCACATCCATAAACATGATACCATTAACATTCATTACATTTAGTTCTTAATCTATTATTTTCCCCATTAACCTTTAAGCTCATTTTAGAACTCCAAATCCAAATGTTCTTAATCCCTTTTGAACCCATCTAACATGATAACATCATCCTTCCACATAGAGTATCATCAAATGCAAATCTAGTTATTTTCCTTTAAGGATAAACATACATGCCTACAAACTACTCACACATATTCATATTCAAGAGATAACCAATAATGAAGGAATAACACTTTCACTACAACCATAAGTACACATAGAATAAACTGATAACATTACAACCATTTGATTTCCTTTCCAATCTAGAATTACATACATAATGAATCTCCAATTAAAGCATCACAATCTATTACAATACATCATGATATCAACCTACTACAAGATCTAATACATATGATCCCAAGATGCAAGATACATACTCTTCCTTTATAATCACATCTCTCTCATGATACAAAATACTTGATTACAATCTCAAATACATAAAATATGCTCCAAATATCCATCCCCATGAACAAGATATACAAATCCACATCCACACATGCTATCAACCAACAAATAACATCCCAATGGAAGAAGGCATCAAACAACCTGACCATGTGGAACCAATAAGGAGCCACTCCCCATGCTAGGAGATAACACAAGGTTCCAATTAACACTCTAGACCTAGGTTGACACCTAACAACCAAAGGAAAATAATTCACAATCAAGAAAGGTAAACTCATAAGAATAGACCAAATCACATCACAAGGCTAACCGAAATGCAATAAACTCCCATAGGCGTATCAACAATCAAGACATAAGGATCATGGACACATGTAGGGATATAGTGCCATCACATGCTACCCTCACATGTAAAAGGGGCCAATCCACACCCTGATAGACATGTGGAACCATCTCAACCTTGGAGCCAATCAAGGGAGTTTAGTTTATTGTCTTTATAGTCTTCCCAAGCTCATTTTGAGTCTCTACTCAAGGGCCATGAGGTGGGGCCACAAATCAATTATTATCTTATTAGGTGAGTCCTAATTACCCAACCCTCTAGTTAATTATTATGGTTATTACTTTTAAATTAAAGGAAAACTCTTCATGTGGTGCCATGACAGGTCTATACCCTAAGCATCCTTACAAGAAACCTCTTATAAGCCTATTGCTCATGACCCCGATCCTACACATGCAAGAGCCCACTCCCCCTAACCATGGACCAAGACCTTAGGGTGAAACACAAATAACCACAATGCAAGAAGGCTCATACATAGAAAATTCATAATCGACATCAACATACTAATACAAATTTGAAGCATAATCAAGGCCATAAAGCCTACAAGAAATCAAGAGCCTCAATCAGCAAATGCACAACAAAAGCAAGAGTAAGGCATGCAATCATCTTAATAAAAAACAAATCATATCGCATCCTCAACAACAAAGCATATCCATAATGTTGGAGCTTACATAAATCATTCTCTACAGCAAGACATTCTCCTACTTGCTAGAGCTAAATCATTACAAATGCACAATCCTCAATGACAAGGCATTACCCCTCTTATCGGAGCCAAAATAATAATGAAATAATCAAATACGAGCAATACACAACAAAGGATATCAAGGACATCCTCACAAGCCTCTAGTACAAATCCAAATTCAAGAAAACTGATCACAAACTGACGAAATAATCAAAACCCAATAAAAAGGCAAAATGACGCATTTGACCAAACTTCTTGTGCATATGACAAATCTTCTTGTGCATATGACAAATCTTCTTGTGCATTTAAATTAGAGACTAAAACTCAAACAATGGAAGTATGAACTCACGAATGACTCATGAAAATTACTAAGGCATAAAATAAGACTCGAGTTCAATCCAAAAAGATGCAATGGTGATCATTTCACAAGGAACAAGTACATACCCAATCAATTAACCAAAGTATAGACATAAAATCCATTCTCCGGTGCTACAAAAACTCACGACAAACTGGTGCAGGGGCACAAGCCTAAGAATTTATCTTTTCCTCTTTCATTATTTCATTTTTTGGTTTCAAGGTGTTGTAAAGGATCTTAGAATCCCATGTTCATGTTTTGTTTTGAAAATAAAGTCCTAATAGTCCATTTTGTAAGACCTAGTGGCCTAGGGTGTATTATAAACCCTATGGTCAACTATGGTCAAAGGGACTTGGGATGGGTTGATTTGGTGAGTTATATGTATTTTGGTCTATTTAGGTCCAATATAATATGTTTAGGCTCCTAGGTCTATGTTTGAAGTTAATTTGTTGGAAAATTGCAAAATTGTCAAAAATTGCCAAAATGTTGTCAACTTGGTGAACAACTTTTTGAAAAGTTGTTAAAAATCAGTTCCCAATGTTCACAACCACTTTGTTTTGGTTGGAACATGTTTAGATGGCTATATAATTCCCCAAAAAACTCTTTTGGAGTTGTTGTTGGTGGATATTTGTAATTTGACATTTTGAAGCAATAAAAAATACTGCATTTTCCAAAAAATTTGTTGTTCTTTTGGTTGGTACGGAATTTCACGACCCCCAAACTGAAAAATTATTTCATGAGTTAGAGGGGTGAAATTTTTTTCTTTTGAGTCCAAACAAAGCTTCTGAGGTGGATTTTTGAGCGAGTTATAGTGTAACAATCCAAAACAGCCCGTGAAAGGGCATAAACCAAGGGTTTCACCTTTTCTTTCCCCTTTCTTCCAATCTAATCATGGAAAAAGTATAAAACTTGGTTGGATGGAAGATATGGGAGTGTAATATGATATTAAAGAGGTTTCAGACTAGGAGAATGTGGCTGGAGATTATTTTATTCAAGTTTGAAGCCAGACATCCCCATGTGACTAGCATACGGTGGTGAAGAAGACTTTGACATTTCCCCATAATTTTTGATCAGATGCAAACCAAGACTTGTAACTTTGGATTTGGTGATTTTTTGAGTTCCCCAAGGTTTTCCAAATGCTTCCCTTGAGAAATTTCCAATTGGAAGGGTAGTTCCTTTGTTAAAGTGCTCATTTAGCCCCATTTAGCCTAGTTGAGGGTTTACTAGAAATGGTATTTGTAGGAGGTTCCAGATCAAATCCTTTTGGAAAAAGTGCTATCCTAGGTTTTTAATGGTGAATATAAAATAAAATTTATTGGTCCTTTGAAATTTTTGGGAGAGAAACCAAAAAGTCACTTTTGAGGGCTAGTTGGCTAGAATAGCCATTTTGCACTTTGACCCCTTTGAGACTTGATCAACCAAATCTGAGGATTGTTTAACATCATTGGAGGTTGTTGGATCCTAATAAACTTAATTTGAGTCTTTTTGGACTTGTATTACCATTTTGGATGGGTGTGAGCCATTTGAGCAACTTTTGAGTACTTTGCCTGTGGGGTTGACAAACCAAAGTTGATAGCCTTTGTAACATGTCTCAGTGGGGGGTTATGGGGATGAAAAAAATTGAAATGAGACATTGATCTATTGCTTGTCAAGGTGTGAGGTCTAGTTGGGAAAATCTTTTTTGAAAGGGATTGGGTTGCCAGTTGAGCAAGCGAGCAACTTGGAGCATTTTCAAGTTGTTGGAACCATACCTCTATATCAATTGGTATCAGAGCAAGTGTGATCCTTAGGAGAAGGATTATTTCAATTTAGCCATGTCAGGGGAAGAAGAAGAGGGTGAGTTGTCCTCAAGGATGACTAATGCACAGATAGTGAAGTTTTTGAAGGATCAAAACTTGGTTCACAAGATTGATTCCTTGCAGAAGGAGGTTGATAGACTTAATGGGGAACTTCGTAAGAAAAGTGGTGCAAACTCTGATTTTGTTGAAGAGGGGAGTGATGAGGAACCCCTTGAGAAGGATGAGGAAGAAGAAGTGCCTGTTGATCAGGGACTACTTGTGAAGACCCTGAAGGCCATGGAGAGAAGGACCATGGATGTTAGGTTGGACCTACCTTCCTATGATGGAAACTTGAATCCAGATGCTGCTATGGATTGGATTGATGCCCTCACAAGATTCTTTGAATGTGAAGACATGCCTGAAAGTCAGAGAGTTAAGATTGCTAAGTCTAGATTGAAGGGACTAGCCCTTACGTGGTGGAATTTCACTCAAGATGATAGGGTGAAGAAGAAGAAGAATCCAGTGACCACTTGGAAGAAGATGGTTGCATTGATCAGGGATGCATATGTTCCTGATGATTATGAAGTCCAACTTCATAAGAGGAGAATGAGTTTGAGGCAAAAGGAGATGAGTGTCTCAGATTATACTCAAGAGTTCCATAAATTGGTGATGAAGTCCAATATGGTGGAGCCCGAATGTGTGAAGCTTGCAAGATATTTGCAAGGGTTGAGAATTACCATTCAAGATGAACTCAGTCTAAGCAACCCTCCCACAGTATAAAAATGCTTTCAACTTGCTTTGAAGGTTGAGGAGAAACTCAAGAGGAAGAGTGATCAAGGTGGAAGAGGAAGAGGGCAAAAAGACTTTGGAAATAGGGGCAGAAATATGTCTCAAGATCAAGTCAAGGAAGTGAACAAGGGGAAGGCAGTTCTAGAGGATCTTTCAGAGGAAAGAGAGGAAATTTTAGAGGAAGAGGTGGTGGAAGAGGCCTAGAAGGCATAAAATGCTATAGGTGTCATCAAATTGGGCATGTTGCATCCAAATGTCCAGAGAAGGCAAACAAACAAGGTGAAAGGAGAGCAAATTTGGTGAGAGATGAGGACACACATAGTGTTCACTCTCATGGATCCTTTGTGCAGCCTGAACAAGGAGAGATCATGATGATGAGAAGGACATTGATCAAAGCACCTAGTCCACTAGAGCCACCCCAAAGGAAGGCACTTTTTAGAACTACTTATAGAAGTGGTGACAAAGTATGTAGTGTGGTGATTGATTCAGGTTCTACTGATAATTTGCTATCCATTGAGGCAGTAGAGAAACTGAAATTGAAGAGGATTAAGCATCCAAGACCCTATAAGGTATCATGGCTTACAAAGGGGCAACAAACCATCATTGAAGAACAAGCATGGGTGGAGTTTTCTATTGGCAAGTACAAGGACAAGGTACTTTGTGACATTGTACCCATGGATGCATGCCATTTTCTGTTTGTAAGGCCATGGCAATATGACATGAAGTCAAGGCATGATGGTGAGAAGAACACATACACCATCTGGTCTAAAGGTAAGAAGGTAACTTTACTACCCCTACCTGATAATGGTGAAGAAGCAAAAGACTCCAAAATCATGTTTGTAGGTGAGAAAGAGTTTTTAGAATGCTTGAAAGAGGAGGATACTCCTTGTTATGCTTTGGTTGTGTTGCCAAAACAGGAAGAAAAGAAGGTGCACAAAAAGAAGGAAGAATCTAGGAGGGTAGGACCAAAGGAGGTGGCTGATTTGCTTGAGACCTACAAAGACATTGTAACCAAGGAGTTACCTAATTCCTTACCTCCTATTAGAGATATTAGCCATAACATTGATCTGATTCCAGGGGCTACACTTCCCAATAAGGCTGCCTATAAGTTAACACCCCAACTGAATGAGGAAATGGCAAGACAAATCCAGGAGCTCTTAGATAAGGGTTTGATTTCTAAAAGTATGAGTCCATGTGCTATTCCAGCCGTGCTAGCACCTAAGAAAGAAGGTACATGGAGGTTATGTACAGACTCAAGGGCCATTAACAGGATCACTATTAGGTATAGGTTCCCTATGCCTAGGATTGAGGACTTGTTGGATCATCTAGGGGGTGCAAGGTGGTATTCAAAGGTGGATTTGAAGAGTGGGTACCATCAAATCAAAATAAGGGCTGGGGATGAATGGAAGACAACCTTTAAGACTAATGAAGGCCTTTATGAGTGGAGAGTGATGCCATTTGGCTTATCCAATGCACCTAGTACATTCACGAGACTCATGAATGAAGTTCTAAAACCTTTCCTTGGTAAATTTGTTATTGTTTACTTGGATGATATTCTTATTTTCAGTAAGAATAAAAATGAAGATATGCAACATTTGAATTTGGTCCTTAAGAGATTGCAGGAAGAAAAGCTCCTAATCAATGTAGACAAGTGTCTTTTTCTGCAAGAAGAATTGGTGTATCTTGGTCTCATAGTTTTAGGTGGAAGCATCAAGATGGATCCTGAGAAGGTGGAGAGAATCTTGAATTGGCCTTCTCCAAGGTCAATGACTGAAGTTAGAAGCTTCCATGGCTTGGCTTCCTTTTATAGGAAGTTTATAAGAGGTTTTAGCCAAGTTTGTGCACCTATCCTAGAAACAATCAAAGGGGGGCAGAAGTGCAAGTTTGTATGGACCAAGGACGTTGAGGAGGCTTTTCAAAGTCTCAAACAAAAGGTAGCAAAGCAACCTATTCTTGCTTTTCTATATTTTCAAAAGATTTTTACAATTGAGTGTGATGCATCTAATGTTGCTATAGGGGTTGTTTTGAGCCAAGAGGGTAGGCCCATTGCATTTTTTAGTGAGAAACTCAATGAGGCAAAGAGGAAGTATTCCTCATATGATTTGGAAATGTATGCCTTAGTTCAAGCCTTGAAAAAGTGGAGGCATTATCTCCTTCCAAAGAATTTGTTGTTTTTACTGACAACCAGGCACTTAGCTTCTTGAATAGCCAGGAGAAGTTGAGTCACAAGCATATGAAATGGGTAGAATCTATCCAAGCATATACCTTTACAATCAAACACAAAAAGGGAGTTGCAAACAAGGTGGCAGATGCCTTGAGTAGAAGATCTTTGACAGTGCAAGAGGTGAAGTTGCAAAGTGTGGGGATTGACTCCTTGAAAGGTATGTATGAAGGTGATGAAGACTTTCATGAAATTTATAAAGTTTGTTCTAATTTTTCTGAAGCATACCATGTTGAATATGTTGATTACTTGATCCAAGATGGTTTATTGTTCAAAGGACATCAACTATGCATTCCTAGGTGTTCAGTGAGGGAGAATATTGTGAAAGAAAAGCATTGTGAAAGCATGAGTGGACATTTTGGGTTAGATAAAACCCTTGAACAGGTAAGAAGACATTATTTTTGGCCCAAGATGCAAAGTGACGTGAGGAAATTTGTTGAAACATGCACTATTTGTCAGAAAGCCAAAGGCACTTCAACTAATGCGGGTTTGTATCAACCATTACCCATACCTACAAGGCCTTGGGAAAGTTGTAGTATGGATTTTGTAATGGGATTGCCTAGGACTCAAAAAGGCTTTGAAACATCTTTGTTGTTGTAGATAGGTTCAGCAAGATGACACATTTCTTGCCATGAAATACAAGTGATGCAACCTATGTAGCAAATTTGTTTTTCAAAGAGATTGTAAGGATACATGGACTTCCTCTAACAATTGTGTCTGATAGGGATGTGAAATTCATTGGCCATTTTTGGAGAACCTTATGGAAGAGGTTGGGAACAAACTTGAACTTTAGTTTAGCCTACCATCCACAAACAGATGGGCAAACTGAAGTTGTGAATAGGTCCTTGGGAAACCTATTGAGATGCTTGACAAAACAATATGGAGAGAAGTGGGATGTTGTACTTCCACAAGTTGAATTTGCATTCAATGATTCTGTGAATAGGAGTACAGGAAGGAGTCCATTTCAGATTGTGTATGGGCAGAATCCAAGAGGCATCTTGGAGTTGAGAGACCTTCCACATGATGGGCAAACAAGTGCTCATGGTGAACAATTTGCTGATAGCATGAAGGAAGTGCATGATCAAGTAAGGCTAGCCCTCCAAAAGAGTTCACAAAGGTATAAAGAACTTGCTGATAAGAAGAGGAGGGATGTACAATTTTAGATTGGTGATATGGTGTGGGTGTACCTGAGGAAAGCAAGATTACCAAAGGGGAAGCATACAAAGTTACTCATGAAGAAAGTGGGTCCTTGCAAGGTTTTGAAGAAACATGGGTTGAATGCCTATGAGATATCTCTTCCCTCTAGCCTTGGTATTTCTCCTATCTTTAATGTATGTGATCTAACACCCTATAAAGGGCATGTTGCTGCAGGTACAAACTTTCATGTTGAGGAGATTCAAGAGGACATTGCTGATATACCTCCTCATGCACCAAAGAGGCCTAAAAAGATCATTGATGAAAGGTTCATTAAGAAGACTAGAAATAAAGAATACAAGAAATACCTTGTGAAATGGGTAGGACAACCTATAGAAGAGGCAGTATGGATGGATGAGGCAGAAATTCTGAAGCATGGTACTTCATTGGACCAACTTATCTCATGTGGAAATGAGATCAGCCCACCCCGGGAGTATGGTGCAAGGGCACAAGCCTAAGAATTCATCTTTTCCCATTTCATTATTTCATGTTTTGGTTTCAAGGTGTTTTAAAGGATATTAGAATCCCATGTTCATGTTTTGTTTTGAAAATAAAGTCCTAATAGTCCATTTTGTAAGACCTAGTGGCCTATGGTGTATTATAAACCCTATGGTCAACTATGGTCAAAGGGACTTGGGATGGGTCAATTTAGTGAGTTATGTGTATTTTTTTCTATTTAGGTCCAATATAATATGTTTAGGCTCCTAGGTCTATGTTTGAAGTTAATTTGTTGGCAAATTGCAAAATTGTCAAAAATTGCCAAAATGTTGCCAACTTGGTGAACAACTTTTTGAAAAGTTGTTAAAAATCAGTTCCCAATGTTCACAACCACTTTGTTTTGGTTGGAACATGTTGATATGGATATATAATGCCTCAAAAAACTCTTTTGGAGTTGTTGTTGGTGGATATTTGTAATTTGACATTTTGAAGCAATAAAAAATACTGCATTTTCCAGAAAATTTGCTGTTCTTTTGGTTGGTACGGAATTTAACGACCCCCAAAATGAAAAATTATTTCATGGGGAGTTAGAGGGGTGAAACACATTTCTTTTGAGTCCAAACAAAGCTTCTGAGGTGGAGTTTTGAGCGAGTTATAGTGTAACAGTCCAAAACAGCCCGTGAAAGGGCATAAACCAAGGGTTTCACCATTTCTTTCCCTTTTCTTCCAATCTAATCATGAAAAAAGTCTAAAACTTGGTTGGATGGAAGATATGAGAGTGTAATATGATATTCAAGAGGTTTTAGACCAGGATAATGTGGCTGGAGATTATTTTCTTCAAGTTTGAAGCCAAGCATCCCCATGTGACTGGCATACGGTGGTGAAGAAGACTTTGACATTTCCCCATAATTTTTGATCAGATGCAAACCAAAACTTGTAACTTTGGATTTGGTGATTTTTTGAGTTCCCCAAGCTTTTCCAAATGCCACCCTTGATAAATTTCCAATTGGAAGGGTAGTTCCTTTGTTAAAGTGCTCATTTAGCCCCATTTAGCCTAGTTGAGGGTTTACTAGAAATGGTATTTGTAGGAGGTTCCAGATCAAATATTTTTGGAAAAAGTGCTGTCCTAGGTTTTTAATGGTGAATATAAAATAAAATTTCTTGGTCCTTTGTAATTTTTGGGAGAGAAACCAAAAAGTCACTTTTGAGGGCTAGTTGGCTAGAATAGCCATTTTGCACTTTGACCCCTTTGAGACTTGATCAACCAAATATGAGGGTTGTTTAACATCATTAGAGGTTGTTGGATCCTAATAAACTTTATTTGAGTCTTTGTGGACTTGTAGAACCATTTTGGAGGGGTCTGATCCATTTGAGCAACTTTTGAGCACTTTGCTTGTGGGGTTGACAAACCAAAGTTGATAGCCTTTGTAACATGTCTCAGTGGGGGGGTTATGGGGATGAAAAAATTGAAATGAGATATTGATCTGTTGCTTTTCAAGGTGTGAGGTTTGGTTGGGAAAATCTCTTTTGAAAGGGAATGGGTTGCCAGTTGAGCAAGTGAGCAACTTGGAGCATTTTTAAGTTGTTGGAACCATACCTCTACATCACAAACTCAAAGAGAGAAAGGTTTAAATAACCAAATAAAGCTAAGATCAGGAAAAATAATCATCCTAGATACACATAAAATAATAAAAAATCCACTTCATTCCTCTTGGACACAAGATATGAATCCACAATAAGACAAGACATTATAAAAAATGCACAGAAAACATACAATGTCGTTCACAACAAAATCCCAACCAGTAATAGAAATACACAATGCATTGATTCCCCAAATCACAACAATATAACTTTACACACACACACACACACACACACACACACCATTCTCAAATATTTTCCCCAAATTTCCCGCATCAATCAACACAAACACAAAGCAGACAATTCTTTCTGGAAATGAAATATACAAAGGATAAAATGGAACCAAATTGGAAATAATAGAAGTTATGGTCAAGAAAATTCGATGAAGATCCAAAAGTCCACAACCAAAACAACCAAAATCTAAGCTTGAGCAAAAGCCAAAATCCCAATTGCACATAAATCTCTCCTAGAAGCCAACCCGGGTGAATGCATAGAAAGGCCAATAAATATAAAATTGAATTCAAAACCATAGAAAAATTCAACCAATCAAGATATTCCCAAAAACTGTATCCTATACCTACCATGCATAATTTTCGAGGTACGTAATATAAAATAATATTATCTACCTACCCCCACAAAATCAACCAACAGGATAAAAGGGTAAGTGACAAATATATAATATTGATTAACCAAGTAACAACAAAGGAAATAATAAATCAAAAGGCAATTAATTAAAATAACCTCATAGGCAAAATAAAATATAAAAGCCTAATACTCAAATAAATCAAAGGCAATATAAAATAAATATCACAATTAAATATAAGATCACAACCCATGTAAAATAATTAAATAATTAAATAAATAGATAACCAATTAAATATTAAAACCCAAAATAAATATTAATAAATAAATAATAACCAAGGCACATAAGACTATAATCAAACAATACAAATAATTATTAAATCTCAATATTAAATTATTCAAATATTAATTAAATGACCAAACTCTATAATAAATTAATTTTAACATTAATAAACTATACAAATCAAGTATTACTTAGTCACCTAATCAAATACTTGCAACACCTCAAGACAACCTGACGCAAGGGTCGAACAACATATTACAAGGCGCCACAAGACAACTCAACTGAGACACAACTGACAAGGATACCAACTTAGACTTAGAGTATAAGGAAATAAACTTATGCCATCTCCAACAACTTTTCATTGAGATAGAGACACACTTAGACCTGTGAAACCAGGTGGAGTCGATGTCTAGTACCTGCAATCCTGCAACCACCAATAATCATGATACAACATATACAATAATATATCATAAATAATCAGACAAGTGATAGACAATCACAATGCCATATCATGCTCGTAATGAGTGGTATGACACAGTCTCTAACACAAATACACTAGAAGACAATCGCAATCATCATAGCATCAACTCAATCATCATGATCATGGAATAGGGTTAGCATAACCATGATATCATTGAAATCTCATAAGTAATATGATCCATCATGAACAATGAGCACATATAAGATCATCAAGTAAATCCATCGTCATAATAATAATCCAAGATATGTCAACCATCCATAAGAGTCATCATATAACATAGGTCAATATAAAATGTCTATCATCATCCATAACATCTAACCATATAGATAAAGTCATAAATAATCACCAAAACATCAATGATATGTCTAAATAAATCTATCGATGCATAAATCAAAATATAAGTCTAGGAGGGATACTACATTACATTGATTGTAAATAATGAGAAGCTATTATTGTCTCAAATTTTGTTGGTTTATGGTTTTGTCTAACTTTGTATAAAATAGTGTTTATTATTGCATTGTTGTAGATAACACTATTCTATTTCATGTGTTTTACTATATTAAATAGTACAGCATTGAAGAAGAAACATATACCACATTGTTTGTTTAGCTATAAATTACCTCTTAAAATGTATATTCGTGACTAATAATTACTTTTCAGTAGTTTAATACAACTAAAATAATCTAAAATGTGACAATCCATCTATTCTCCATACAAAACAAAACCTAATCAAAATCACAAAATCTGCAAATCACAACAAATTTTTATGCGATTTCTACTGGTTCGATTTTCTTAATCTGCCTTTTCAGTACTATAAAAATGCCAAAAATTTGTTAAAAAACAATAGTATTATACAAATTTGTATTTTTAATCAGATACCATTTTACATGCAACCCTAAACACACAATATATTTAAAAATACAAAATAATATCATCCACCTACAAAACCGGAAGTAAACAAATTTATTTTGGGTCAGCGGTAGGTTTTGGACAACCCCTTGATGACTTGCCAAATCATCTATTACGAGTATGATTTAAACACGTCAGTGAAATGTCCTACGCGGAAAAAAATTCTTTTATTCCATATCAAAAATATCTAATGTCTATCCGATACCTATAAAAATTACCGAATATTTACAAATTACCGGATATTTATAAATTACCGGATATTTAACAGGTCAAACATTTTCTTCTGAATCACAGTCACCAACAACCCCCACACCAACCGCACCAAATGGTTTGCTTTACCGAATCACTGATAACTATTTTTTAAATAGGCTGGAAGGGAAGGAGCTGCTACACCTACTTAAATATCACGTGGTAGCATATACACAATGTGTATGTACCTGCAAATTGCTGTATTATTATAGTGAGCTTGTGTTGCAGAAACTCACTGGAGATCTGTGAGTAAGATCAAGAAAAGAAACAGAAATGAGCTCTGCAATTCTCTCCAAGGCATTTCTGAAGATTTCAGTGAAAGATGGATTTGCAGAAGGTGCAAATGGAAAGACATCTCAAAATCTTCAGTTTCGCCCTCGCCAAATGCGATCGAGAAGACTTGGTACGTATTTAGTTTCATTTTTCAAAGTTTGCCTTTCAATTTTTGGTATTCATTAATTATTTTAGGTTTAAATCTTGTCATTTGTCATTACATTTTTTTTTTTTGATAATTAAGTTTTTATTGGTAAATTTTCTTTGTGGAGTAGCCGTTGGATTTTGCAAGATTTTGATAAAATAAATAAGGAAGAAAACTAAAGCTAAAATATCTTCTAAAATATGAGATAAGTAGCTGAGGGGCACCTTAGTATTGAGAATCGGATCTGATAAGCTCATTTTGGGCTTGGATTTGGCTAAAAACATTGGCAAAAACAAGCATACTTATTGAAAAATTCACCAAAATTGCTTAGGTTGAGTCCTCTGTACAGCTAATTCTGTTTTGTTTCTTGGCGGTCCTGTAAAACGGAAATTGAGATGTTAAAATGGGGGTGGAGGGGCGATTTATCAGTTTTAAGGTGTATTTATAATTCAGTTTTGGGTTTTCTGTTATTGAGGGGCGATTTATCAGCTTTAACGTGTATTTATAATTCAGTTTTGGGTTTTCTGTTATTGAATGGTAAGTCTCTGCAGACGAGTTAACTGGACTATCAAGGGTTCCAATGGCTTTGGCCACGATAAATTGTCACCCAGTAATGTATGGGAAGAGAAGATGGATATATTTTGCAACACGGGAGCAGTATAACAAGAATTGAAAAACAATTCATAATGAAAATGTCTGGCTGCCATTTTAGAACTTCTCAAATATGCAATAATAAAGAAACCTGGGTAATTTTTGATTCAAACAACATTGGAAGATCAATCCACCCACCATCAGATCTCAATCACATATGGAGGGCCAATACATCATTGGCAGGGCATTTGAAGAATGTTTGGGATATTATGGGTTTAAGTCTCAGCTTGTCCATGATTTTGAACATGCTGTTAATAATTTAATCCAGTTTAGGTGAGCTCGAGATGGTGTGTTGGAATATGCAATCCAATCACTACCAAAACTTGAATGGAAGGAGGGCTAGTAGTTCAGTGGGGGACCTGAAGTGCAATTTTAATTATATTGAGATGAAGCAATATTATTTGAACCCTAACTGGCCTATAATTTTCAACAATCAAGAGAAGAAGAAAAAACTGCAAAATGAAGCAGCATTTTGAAACCTAACTAGCCAATGTTTTTCAACAATTAAAGGATGAAGAAGTAACCTCCGGAAATCCTCATAAAACAAATGCAATAAATTTAGGAAAATCCCTAGCAAATCATATATGTCAAAGAAATTAGAATATTGGCTCAAATATCTGATACCATTGATGCAAATGCAAATATATACGATATGATGCTGACATTTGAATGTATGTATTTATTTGAAGCTAATGTCATTTTACTAAATTTATATCTGAGGTTTGAAAGAGACCAAAAGGTATGACTGATGTGCTGTGCTAAAAGATAATCACCATACTTAGCTGACATTGATTATGATTCATCTCGTCCAAGTTCCATGCTTAGTCATGATCATATACATTAAGGAATGATCAAGAAGAAACATTTTCTAAATATGATCCTGTTTTTGTTTTGTCCCAAGCAGATCAAGCGTCATAAGATCTAATCCTCTTCTATCCCATGGAGGAGGTTGAATCCCAAAGTCACATAATACATACTGAAGGAGAATGATCATCACGAGTTGCAGCTCATAGTAGTAGTTTTTTGATTTTATCAATTTGAGAAATGATGGGAATGTTCAATCAGTGGTTAAGCATGCAAAATAGCTTGGGGATCATTCAGGAGGAGCCAAAAAGACAAAATTAGTTGCGTTGCATACTGATATTTTGTCAAATAAACTTTAGGGTATTACTAGTCTACCTTGCTTCCTCTTCAGGAAGTTCACTCTGTTTTGGGATCATGAAATATTTTTGGACTGACCAAAAATCTATTGATATAGTTGAGAAAGATGAAAGGGCAAAAATAATTTTGTTTGTACACAGTGAACGGATAATAGAAATAAAAACACATAATTCAAATATGACTGTCAAGGAATTACTTGTCAATCACTCAAGGGGCTGGAGCTCTAACATCCTTTAGATGTAATTGGAAAGAAATTTTACAAAGCATTGCTTAAAATCTTTATAAATGCACAGTTTCTTAAAGCATTTTATAAATCTAATGAATTTCATTTGAAATGACAAGCATGTGAAAATATGACAAATAATTGGAAAATATATGACTCATTCAGATATTTACCTTATTTACTTATATTCCTCAATCACTGTGTTGAGAACCTTTCTTGGCTATAGAGTTCTAAACAAAATTAAGTTCAATTTTTTTTCTGTGTTGAAAAGCTTGCAAATTACTTTTGTTATTATTCTTCAATTTGCTATTAAGGGCAATCCAATGATAATTTATTCTGATTTTGCTTTGACTTTACTTGACTATAAAATTCCAGATGTAAGAGCTAGTGCTGGAAGTTCATTTGGCACTTTATTTCGTGTTACAACATTTGGAGAATCCCATGGTGGGGGTGTAGGTTGTGTAATTGATGGATGCCCCCCGCGTATTCCTATCTCAGAAGCTGATCTTCAAGTTGAACTAGACAGAAGGTTTACTTTTCTTCATTACAATAGCTTTCTTTTAACATAAAAACTGACATTCATTTCTACTTTAGTTATTGACATCAAGAAGAACTCCATATTGGCAATTTTATAACCCATTGTGTGAACTAATTTAATTGCTTGATCAGGATTCTGCAGGACTTGTACAATGTCTAAAATCTTTTAGCATTTCCATCCATAATAGGTTAAATTTTGAAAGACAGTCTAATCCTTGCTAACAATATTTTAATTTTACACAATTTTTTATTAATTTGTAGTCATTCATTTTGAACGTTGTACTGTTATTTTAATATTTTCTAATTTCTTTCTTTTATCTTTTGATGCTTTACAATATTTTAAAGTGTTATTTGCAAGCAGGAGAGAGTAAAGAATGCTTGAATGTTTAATACAGCAGGATTAGTATTAGTGTGATTGCAAACTTTTTGTATAGTTGTTGTCGAACAATACTATAAGTTGTCTTTCTACCACATGCATATTAACTAAGAATTTTTTAGATCATATTTTACCCTACAACTAGTTTAAATCATAGAAATGCTCATTGTTTTGGTAAGCAAAGTAGATAATATTTTTATTTGTAGCTGAGATGATTTTCAAAACATTTTTTTCTTCTGTAGTGACCCTTAGCTTAAAAATCATATAAATTGCTTAGATCTGGAATAATTCAATGAAAATCAACCAAAACATTCGTACAAGATGCTTAATGTAAAATCTCGACATAAAATTAATAGATCTGCATATATAAACTGGGACTAGAGTATTTCATTCAATGATTACAAAGATTTGTTGCATTAGATGATTGCTGATAATTTAAGCATTTTACTGAAGAGGGCATGATATCTGTTTTGAGTCTGGATTGCTATTTACTTTATATTTATTGTTGGATTCACAGTACAACTGTACAACAATCATGTCTCAAGTTTTGGATCTTCACTATCATATGAGCAATGATTTAAGATATTTGTCAAGAAGGATATTTTGTTGGATTCACAGTACAACTGTACAACAATCATGTCTCAAGTTTTGGATCTTCACTATCATATGAGCAATGATTTAAGATATTTGTATTATAGATATCTGTCAAGAAGGATATTTTGTTGGATTCACAGTACAACTGTACAACAATCATGTCTCAAGTTTTGGATCTTCACTATCATATGAGCAATGATTTAAGATATTTGTATTATAGATATACGACTTTTGATAAGGATGATTGTAAGTCGATACGAAAATTACAGTGAAACTCTGTAATTTATTATGGCTCAGCGTTGTATACCCATAGTCTATGTCTATTTAAACCCTAGGATGATACTTATAGGATGGCTTGAGTTAATCTTTCTTACCATGAGACTGATCCACCATGGGATCAAATGGTAGCAGTAATAATAGCAGATGTGTGTCAGTGGCCTACTTTTTTATTTTGTGTTGGATGATGATTAATATGTGTTGCTTCATTTTACAAAAGTTGATACACTGATACTTGTATCTTGATTTGTCAACCTTTATGTGCTTAGCTCTATTGCTATTGATTTCTTGGTGCCTGTTTATCTGCTGAGGAAGGCTTATAAGAGAATTAGTGATCAAGTTGTCCTTATAATATGAAAGGTATATAGAAGTAAAAGAGAACGGATAGGCATTAGGCACTGACCATGGGACTTTAGTCCTACTCATCACATTACTTGCTATTCACTACACTTTGCATGCATGTATTTATGGGTTCTGTTGGCTGCTTTTGATCATCAATGGAACTTAAGATAATTTTTTCCCCCTTGCATGTATTTAGTTATTTGAAATTTTATGACTAAGTTGTATTTGGAAGCTGCTAAGAAATTTATAGTATTATGGTAGTTCATCTTGTCAGAGAATGTAGCTGATTATAAGGATTCTGAATGCCTTCGCAAAATTATTTTGAACCTTAGGAGGCCGGGACAAAGCCGCATCACCACTCCTAGAAAGGAAACTGACACATGCAAGATTCTGTCAGGTCTTTCTGAAGGTTAGTTTTCACAATTTCAGCACTTATACTAAAAAAATACTGTTGTTTGAACTTTTAATCTAAATGGGGTTCATTTTATTCTTCCACATAGCTAATACATCATGGACACTATTTCAGGTCAAACTACTGGAACACCAATTTCGGTTCTCGTGCCAAATACAGATCAAAGAGGACATGTGAGTAACTGGAAACAAATGTAGAAGCATTTTCCTTTACATATGATATTCAATCAGAAACCTATCTCCTGAAATTTAATTTTTATGCTGAACATATGTTGTGTATTTTCAATATATTATAATGTAGTGTACTCAGAAGAATTGCAGTCATTGAAGTAATTTGGAGTCTTGATGTCAAATGGGTTTCATTATATGCATTTTTAATGAATAAACTGTTTTATAGTTAGTATAAAAAGAAACAAGACATGTATAGATATTCAAATGCATTTGTGAATATCAAAGATGAAACACTATTGGATCTCTAGTGAGTGATAAGGAACTTATTAGTTTTGACCAGCACAGATCTGTATGAAAGAGGGTTTTACTTATGCTGATAGTGCATCACATCCATGCTATCAACCATTTTGGACTTAAAACTTTCTTATGGATTCCTCCAATGAAGCTGGGATGGTCCAAGTGTTCCATCCTTTTTCTTAAGTATTACTGAAAGCCTACAAAAATGACATAGTATGTGAGCCCAAGTTGCAATCCCACAAATATACCATTACAACTTCAAAATCTGGGAAAAAGATCTAAAAGATCAAGGCTCCAAGTTGGCAGCCATAGTCAAAATTCAGAACAAAGTTACAACGGACAGACGCTCAGGACAAACAGAAAGAGAGTTTAATCTTTAACAGTGTTTTACGAAACAGGCTTGACGATAACTTTAGCATGGATGTCTAACAGGTTTCCAGCCAGGAATAGTCAACCAAGATCTTTCTCTCAGCCAGATTAGTGTCAGCCTCATGATCCGCAACTATGTCAATGAGTCTGTTTTTATGGTCCACAAATGTGTCAGTTAGTCTCAAATTTGTGCTTTCAGAGCTGCCCCAGCATCTGAAAATTGGTCAAGGGAGCATCTAAGGCAGAATCCAATGCAACAGCATGAGGAAGACCAATCTCCAACTCAGATTCCAAAGGCATGAGGAAGACCAATCTCCAACTCAGATTCCAAAGGTTATCTGATTCAGGGGAGATAACAAGATAATAAAATAACTATAAGAAGAAAGTTATTTGATTAAGGCTAGGCTAGAACATGGGAGTACAATCTAGACCTTTTCGATAAACTTAAGAAATGTGATTATATTTAAGAAATGAGCAAGGGCACAAAGGAATAGTGTGAGAATTTAAAGGGAAATTTGTGATTGAGATGACGACCTCAGTGTACTAGATCAGGCATTTTGTTTCTTTTTTCTAACCACGTATTCTGGAAGATTTTAGTTCTATTTCATTTGTCCCATAGTTTCTTTAAGCCTTATCTTAGTTGATAGAGTAGTACTGGCCTCTACATGACTTAGGCAAGCCCGTATACAACACAACCATTTTCCCCTCTTCTCTATGTGCAAGTTACAGTCCTGACAATAAAAAATTGCAGATTTCTAGAGAGCATACTGAGACATACAGTTCCAGACTCTGAACAAGTGAAAACCCTAGGTTTATGCTAATTTGCACTTTTTATTTGGACTTATTGCATGAGTGACTGATTCTTTTTGGCAAATTCTTTGAGAATTTTGATGGAATACAAAACCAAGGAAGCTAGGAAATTTTTGTGGGAAAACTTGGATGGTTTTTGCTAGGACATTCTTAATCGATTAGAACCAAATTGATAGCAAACTGAATCCATAAATGCCTGCATGATAAGTATAAATCCATGAAGTAATGCAGCAGTTCAGGATAGATGCTTATGTGGCCATTGGTTGAAAGTTTAAAGTCATAGAAGTGCTAGATTGGGAAATTGGATCTTTCTAAATAAATCTGTGGATATTTCATCAATCACCTTTATCCTGAAAAATAAAGTTTAGAATCCATAATATTTAAGCATTTCAAAGAACATTCGATCCTTTCCTAATAAGTTTTTTGAAGAAAGGTTGACCCTTGATGACTGTTGATCCCTTGTATTGATTAATTGTTGTAAGGTGAAAATGACCCTGAGACATTGTAAATGAAGCTAGCTCTCCTGAAATTGTTAGGATCCATTTACATTGATATATGAGGGGTTTATAAACTTCATGGACCAGAAATTGCTGCACAGAGGCTATATGACATCTCATTACAGTACAAGAACATATATTTTTCTATTTTTAAATTTTTTTTCTTACTGTATACCTGCCAAGGAGCAGACATGTTGTAGATCGACATTTATGCTTCAGAGATGGCAATTAGCAATTTCGATTTCCACTATTAAAGGGTTTCTAACTTATAGAGATATCAAATTGCACTTGTAATTCCCCTTTATTCAGAGGCTATGTAGATCTGTTTTAGAACATGTAAGACCAGTGCAAGTGGCTGAAGCTATTCTAACTACCACAGGGTTATAACTTACAACTTATTTTGAGCTTCAGTTGTGGCTAGACTGTGCTAAAAGTTGGAGGATTCCACTTTTGTAATAGATTCCACATAAGTAGATAGAAACTTACTTTTAACTTTTTATTTTTAATTAACATCTGTATCAAGATTCAGACCTGTCCTTATTCAACTTGAGTAAGAATATGTATATGCAGATAAATTGTTTCTAGACAGCAACTCATAGACTAATTAGTAATGACAGATCATGCTTTGGAATCATGGATGGCCTTGTTATCTTATCTGACACTATTTTTGGTTTGGGACCTAATCCTATGGTTGAGAAGTGAGTGTTTAGGATGTAGTGTGAAACAAGTATTTTGAGGGAATTATAATTCCGTTGTGACATTGGGATTGGGAGCATACTGATTATCATTCATATTCCCTTTATTCTCAGTGCAAGAGGTTTATGACTTGACAAATTCTTCCAAGCCTGAATTCAGTGGCCTGTGATCACATCAGTGTAATGTCCCCTACGAGGACGTTGCCAATCTCCCAATAATCAACATCCATTACTTAATGCTATTATGCCTTAAATTAATTTATTAAGCTAGATGGCCATATTTATTCATAGTACAATTGATAGTGGCTATATTTAAGCCCCAGTTCTTATTTCATTCCTAATCCTCAACCCTGGATGGGAATTTACTTGTTTAGGGCGCATTGACACCACCTCTATAATTGGGCCGAGGTTTCAGGAACATCCGTCCAGACCACCCTTGGGGCTCACCTAATTTGGGATGGATATACTCTGCCTCTCCCTAACAACGCCACACCTCTCGTTATTTGGGGGAATAGAAGTGATTAAGTGATGGGGCTATGAATATGCCAATCTCTTTTGTATTAAGAATATATATGTCATCGATAGAAATTAACAAATTAGTATAATCTTACTTAACCACTATAGATTTGATTAGTTCTATTATATGTATAAAATAAGAAATAATGTAACTGATGTGCTATAGTATTCAAATATAATATAGCTGTAAATAAATAATTGGTTCATCAGTAAGACACAGCATACCAATGTGATGTCTCAGTAATAATCTCCTGTGAACAAGTATCAACTGCAGAGAATCTGATCTGTCAATCCATTTGATTATCCTTCCTAAATCAATTGCTGTATCTTATTATTCAAATCTAATCTCCTTTTCTGCCATTTCTACTTCTATTCCAAATCTGATTTACAACCTTGATCAATGCCCTTCTCCAATAGGGGGGTCTGCCTTATATAGTCCTCAGTATGGGACGAAGGGTCACAACCAAAATTAAAGATTACATCCTTTTCAAATAGAGACGTCTCTCTTAGTCAAAGCTACCCCTTTCACTAACCACTGTGCTGAGCGGATGATTTTTGAAGATAATCATATTAACTCTAAACAGATCGCCGACCAGCTTCTGTTTGTTTCTCCTTAATTTTGATGGGGCATGGTGGTCAGTGACTTACGGTGTGGGTAAGACAGCTGTAATGGCTGGAATATAACTTTTATTAAGGCTGCAATCTGGCAATCTTTTTTTGGCAGGCCAAGACACTTTAACATCAAGGCGGATTGACTAGAACTCATCTTTGGAATATATCAAATTTTGTTCCCTTTGAAAAATCACTACTCTTATTATTTTCTTTGTCCAAGATAACGACAGTGATCTAAGGTTAATAATGCTGCAATTTCTCCTAAAATGTTCGGGAGATGACAATCAGTTGTGGGTGGTATTCAGTTCTTGTTTCATACTGGGAGAAGCTTATGACTGGCATGAGGCCTTGTGGAAGCTAGGTGCTTATTATCATCTGATTCATTTGGGGAGGAATCAGTGTCAATTTGTAAGTTGTTTGGAGATCTTTAAGATACAATGCACAGATAAAGGTAAGGAAGAAAGTTGAAATTTTTAGATGGTAGATCTAGATTATATTTGTGGGATATAACCTAGTTTAGAGGTACTGATAGTGGTACTGTTTTGCAATTTGATGTTGATTTTTCTATACCCTTGTGATTCGTCTCTGAGGACAAAAATATGTTACCCCCTTGTACCATTCTAGTTGCCATTCTAGCTAAGTCCTTACATTTAAGTGTTGTATGCCAATACCTTGGGTAAAAGTTGTTGTAGACATTAGCATTCTATCATGGTTATTGCTATTATTATTTCAATTTGTCATTTATTTAAGAAAGAAGGGTATACTAAATGCTTGGCAGGTTAGGTTACTTGATAAATGTTGTACTAGGTTGTGTAGTTGTTACACTATGTTAAAGAATAAAATTAAGTCAACATAATCCTCTTAATGAATAACATTTGTAGTAGTTCAGTGATTGAGGGATCAAATCCATTCTCATGAGATTTGCATTCTACCGATTATGACAGGATTATAGTGAAATGGCATTAGCATACAGGCCTTCGCATGCTGATGCTACATATGACTTCAAATATGGTGTTCGCTCAGTTCAGGTATAATAAAACAGGTTCATTTTCCAAGTTATTGTACTCGTTGTATGCAATGGCTTTTGACTTCAAATTTAAACTAAATGATCTGTTCAACTAGATTGCGGGCATCTTATGACAGCATTTGTATTCATCATATTATATGGCTTTTGATTTGAAATGTGTAGGGAGGTGGCAGATCTTCGGCAAGAGAAACTATAGGAAGAGTAGCTGCTGGAGCTGTAGCGAAAAAAATTCTTCAGCTAAAAGCTGGGACTGAGGTATGGCCATACTACTTATGCGCATCATATTTTGCAGATTTTATTTGAATCCTTTCTTTTCCCTTTATAGCTCTATGATATACTTAAGATTTTATTGTACCAAAAAGGTTCTAGACAAGTTCTTTGATCTATATAGTATGTGGATGTACATTATTACTGAATAACTTGTAAAATTGAACAAACTTTTCATAATCAGATCAATTATTGTTACTGCAACTATGGACAACATTCAACTGAATCATGAATTTTACACACCCTTTTGCATGTGTGCCCCGGCCAACAAAAAATGTAATATTTCAATAAAAAAAACTAGAGGTCTAAGTTGGACCATTTAAATAATTTCATGATATCGTTATCCCTTAATTATTCTTACAAAAAAAACTGATAAAACTGCAAGGAAACAAAAGAAGCTCAATAGCATAACAACATCCAGTGATGTTTTGTAGCCTCAAATAGTTACTGACGGTTTCATCCAGACCAAGGAAAAGCTTTTTGCTAGTTCTTGGTGAGTGGGATATTTCAGTGGAAATTCATTGCTGATGACATTATTGACTTACCTGAGCAGTTGGATAAGGGCAATCCTTGTTGAGATATAATTTGGTCCTTGGCTGTATGGAAGGAAATGTTGCTCTTGAGCTTGCTGTGAATGTCTGTGTTATCAACAATTGGCCTTGCTACTATGAGTTTAGCTACTTGTTGCTTTTGTCCCCATCCTTTTGGAAATTAGATTGAGAAGATAAGTTGGTATTATTGATGTGTTTTATATGCACCTCAAACACAGAATAAAATACCAAGATATCTTCTCCTCTCTTGAACAAAATCTCAAATGCTAAACTTTGTGATCATACGAGGTAACTCCAAGGTTCCAAATGTCTGGTCTTGACGTGTGGATAAGCTCAATGGTTTGATCACTTTGATGTGATATTGCTGGAATCACGAGGGAACTTACGTTGTACGTGAATGTTGCTGGAACATGAAGACTTACCTAACTTGAAAACAAATAGCAAAAGGAATTAAGGTTTGAGAAACTAATCTAATCCCAAGATTAGTGATAACGATGGATGATGTTTGGATGGACAAATTCCTTAAACTAAGCTTTTCTTTGACATGCTAGGAACAACTTCACAACACTAGTGCAACATTCTAAGGATGATAAATGTTTTCATATCATGAACATTCATTCAAATACCCAAATGTGATGCAACTTGAACATATATCCACAATTGAACTTAGCACAATAACACGGTTCAGGCTAACTTTGCACGGGAGCTTACAATCAATAGACCACAAAAAGTATTAACCAAGGAATTATCACCATCCACACACTTCTCCATTATAATCAATGAACTTCAACTAATACTTGAGAAGTAACAAGAAACCATGCAACATGTAGACATTATACATAGAAATCCACCATGCTTTAATGAAGATCATGTATTAAAATCAACAAGTCTTGGCAACATTCCTTCTTCCCTCTTGCTCTAATTGCTAATGATCTACTTCTAAACTGCTAGGTATCAACTATTGATCCGCTACTCACTATTAACCTTTACAATGGGAGATTCGAGCCTTATATAGAGGTCTCTTTACAATGAATGGTTCAAATTGATTCTCCAATCAATGGCCAAGATTACAAGACAAAACTCTAATTAGGGTTTGTTACAACAAACTCCACTCCAGCCAATGAGAAAATTATATTTAGACTAGACATTTGTCCTACATTGAATGCATGCCAATAAAAATTGAGGTTAGGTATCTCGAACTTTGTCCCTCCATAGGATGAGCCAAGTACATTGCATCTAGACATTTTGATTGGGAGTCCTCTGATTGGTGGAATGATGACCGGATGCCACCTCATCTTGCCTTGTAGACTTGATACCTCATCACAAGTAAGTGTTGATGCCTCAGGCCATATCTCTTGATATTCTCCTAGCTCGATGTGATGTGGATGAAGGCATATTCCCAAATTGTATCATCTTGATCAAGCCAAACTTCCAACGTTGATTAACTGTTCTGGAACTATCTTCCTAATCCTCTCACACAATTTCACCTCCCAACTTGGGAATTTCTTCTTCGTGTACTGCATTTCACGCCTCATACTTGTATTGATCCCGAATCCTCTCATCTTGAAGCCTTCGTCTTGGATTACGGAAATCCAAGATTGTAATAAGGTCCTTTCCTTATGTCGACTCTCCTCCACATTGTAGTATCTTTGTTATCTCCTTATGCAACAAAGCTTTCAACCTTGATGCTGTTGTAATTGGAGAATCTCCATGACGTGGTTGCATTGTTGAGGCTGTGATATTCATCTTTTTCATTTGTCTTGAACTTTTTGAAATGCACTCCTTGTGTAGTCGCTCTCCCTGGCATCCTTGTGCTCACTGATGAAGTCCTCCTATTGAAGTTGCATGATGACGTGAGTCTTGCAATCTTCCCTCTTTTGCTCCTTCAAGATGTTGTTCGCAATCTGCATTATCATCTTGTCTCATCTGCAAAACAAACAAGGACAATATCAAACATATGTGATATAGACAAATTTCATAAACCCTTAATCTGATATACATTTCTAAGTGATGGCAAAATGGTTATTTGATCTCTGATTTTTCATGACTGATCTTGATATCTGATTTTATTTCTGATTCCCATCTCTGATTAGGTTTTGATTTTCAGATCTTTGTATGTTGCAAATGCCAATCATACATCCTTTGCCCCATATGTTCTAACTTCACCCTATTCTGAGTTTGCCTTTGACGCTTCCTCCATGCCGAGCGTATCCTCCACCTACCTCTGCACAAATGGGTCTCATTGTGCATATGCACTTGTACTTGCATTATGCGCTAGAGGTACACACTTGGCAAAATTCCTAATTTGTTCTTGAGGTTTCACGCCTGACTTTGCCATGTTGCAAGATCAGATTCTGAGTTTAGATGCTCGATTTAGGTTTGAGTATGAGTTTTATCTCTAAGCATGGTTCTCCATGCTTGGGTGCATAGTGCACTGACCTTTGCACAACATCACCAAGGAGGGCGCTCAATGCACAAGAGTGTGCATGTTGTCAAGAAGTATTGCACCGTGTTGCTAAGCTGGGAGCTCAGTAATCCCATGAAACATGGAATGGTCCTCATGCTTGTGGGTTGCCTATCCTAGGAGGTGATGCACCAAAATCTAGCTAAGATCTGCAACTTGTTTAACTCACAAAAACTTTCAACAAATAGATCTGAAACTTTCACAACTTAAATAAACATGTGATGCATAAGTATTTCTTTAGAAAGGGCTGAACCTGATGCTTGCTTGAAGAAAAACAACTGGTTTTCACAACTACAAGCTATCAAAATCAACTAACACAATCCAAGACCTGCAACTATCATGTATCTCTTTACGCCAAATGCTGATTGAATGAGACAAAATAGAGGCTTTCATACATAAATCACAGAAAATTCATCAAATCATTCATTCATCACATAATACAAGAAGTGCTAAAAAGAAATCTGCTGCTATTTTATTGAAAAATAAAGGAATGCTGCTGTGACAAAACTCAGAAAATGAGTTACAATGCAATGCCTGCTGTGTGTGCAAGCAAAGAGAAAGAACTAGCTGAAAAAAGAGAAGGAAAGAAGAATATAAAGAAGAGAGGAGCTTCTTTAACTGAAGGTTTGAACTGATGACGAACTGCACCTCTCTGAGCTTTAACTTGGCTCCAACTGACTGTCTTTTTCTTGAATTCTACTCCAACTTGCATGATGAATCTTCATGGATCGTACAAAGGAGAAAATGCCCCAAAAACAGGTTCAAAACTGAGAGAAACTTGTAGTTTGAGGCCTAAATATCTTCCTTGACTGATACTCCACCTAGGTGGCGCCTTAAACTAAGGTCCAACTGCTGTTTGCACCTCCAAAACTCCTCTATTTTAGGCCTTGATCTGATATTTTGAGTTTAAGACTCCACCCTTTCTCTGAGAACTGGTGCTTTAACTAATGCATGACCTATTCAACTTATGCCTCAGCTGCTCATCTCATTTGCATTGATTGATGATCTCTAGGCACATGATAAAAGAGTCTTGTATCTGATGTTTGAACACATACATATCATTTAGGTACCTTAACCCATGTTAAGAAATCATTTAAGAGTTTAAAATTGCCCTTTTTGTTGACTGTGTGCATTCTTTGTTTCTTCAAACTGTAACTGCTGTAAGGCTGTCTTCTACCACAAGGACTGCTACTAGTCATGCACAGACTGTTACTCATACTGTCTTCTTGAATGCTCCTTATTTACTGCTTTGAAATCTTTCCTTGTGCTGATGCATTCACTGTTTTGTCTCTGTGACTTATACTTTTCTTTTCTATTGTGGACTGCATCATTTCTTCTCAAGACAGTATCATCTTTTCTCACTGCTCATTACTATCTCTGTTCTTCTCATGATCACTGTTTTTTACAATGGTCGTGATTGTCTCAGGATAGGGTTCGGAGGAACTTCTTTTTATTCTGGTCTACAAAACTCTATAGTAGTTGTATTTCTCCTTATCGAAAACCCTTGAAAATACCCTTTGTTGGACTAGAAAAACAATGCTTGCTCATTGTGAACTCCAACATACATTGAATCCTTAATTTCTTGTGCCTAAAGACTTTTCATTCATTCAATGGTGCTTTCATGATAGAAATGCTTCTATGCTTTTGGGGTTTGAAACATAATCCTTTGCTTACACCCTGTCTAAGACTAGAATAAAAGGGCTGAAAGGACTGTCTTTTAGCATTTATGGGCTGAGATATTGCTTTGACTTATTGCTTTTGCCTTCTCGATCTTTTTATGATCTGTATTATGAAGGCACTATCACTGTTTCTCTTTATAGAATTTGACTGCTCTTTTTGGTATTTGGCTGCATTTATTGTCATGAGGCGCTGCTCTAAGACCCTTTTGGACTGATGTTCTGTATGCATGAAGTCTTGTGTAATGTCCCCTTTTCGTCGAGTGATAATTAATTAATTAAATGTTAAATAGTCCCAAGTCCTATGGGATTATTTAAATTTAATTAATCAGCAGCTGGACATACTTTATTTTATAAAGTGACTTTATAATAATGTCAATTACAAATTATAAAGTAAACTCACTTTTGAGGGGAAAAGTAAATTAAGAGAGATAAAATAAAAGTATTACTTTCAAAAAGGAGAAGTATGATAAAAGTAGGAAAAAGTGCAATTAGGATTCATTCTTGAGTTGTTATTTTCAAAGAAACTTTTCCTTGAAAGCTTGAGAGCTTTAGCTTGCAGGTTCAGTAAACCCTAGGACGGAAAGCCTTGAGGTTTTGGCTATTTGGACGGAAACCCAGATCAACCCACTTGGTGAATTCATCTCAGGATTCACAGTTGCACATCATTGAACAGTTTTCATGGAGATTTGATAATCTATCTTGCAGATTTTTAGAGGGTTTGTTATTTTATGTATGGAGGCATTCCGAGTATGTGTTACTTGATGGCATTAGGCATCTTTTGATTTGTAACAGCAGCATGAGTTTGTAAATCAAAGAATACCATTGGCTTATTTAGATTCTCCTATTACGTTGATTGATTTCCTTGCAAATCTGTATTGTTGATCTTGCATGTTGAATCTGCATGTTTGCATGTCACAATATTATATTATGATGAACAAACTATGAGCAAAAATGAAAACCCATATCAGATTTGAAGCAATATCCGAGTCTGGGATATTATATCTTGACTGCATTCTTTGTCTTTATGCCAATGATTTGGGTGCTCACTGACTTCTTGACTGTTATCGTTCTGAAGATTACCCTTGTTGTCATTATCAATAGTGTCTTGACCTGAGTGGCTGCTTAAAAGTCTCTATCACTGGTAAAAGTCTTTGATTGCTCATTGATTCTGATATACTTTGTAAAGGTATGATACTCAATACTTTGGCATGATAGACTGCCTTTCTAAATTGTTCACAATATGTCTATTGCTTATACAGGATATAGGGCACTATTCTAAAGTGTGCAAGACTGGAACTCATTTCTATTACTACTCATGTGGACTGTGATAAACATAGAGAGTGTTCTCACATTCTTTTCATGGCATTGCTCTGAAAACACTAGCACTAAGATATCTTTGTTGCCTTCTTGACATGACTGTCTTGAATCATGGTCTAATCCCTGCTCTTTAATCAGATTTAAATCCTTACAGCTGTTCCTCACTGTTTATGGACAGTGACTTCCTTTATCATTACAAACTTGCCACTATTGTGACAGTGACTGTCATGGAGTGTTCATCTGTGTAATATCATTTGTTTCATGAATGTGCCCTCTTGTCTTGAAGCTGCTCATTCTTATAACGGTCATTGATAACTTTGTGATGATCTCTGTGTTTGATGTCAGTATTCATCGTTTGCTTCTCAAAGCCTTGCTTTTGATACTGAGTGGTATTGAGGCTGTTCTTCATAAAGCTGCTATCTTGATCCTTTGAGGACTGTAAACTTGTATTCATTGATACTAGCCCTTGAAGGTCTCCGTTTCCTGCACTGTGCATATTTACTGTAGTACTGCTCTGTTAATGCTTTTCCTTTGCATTCTGGACTGTGATGTCTCTTACACATTGTTTTGACTGTGCATGCATTGCTTTTTTTTGTTTTTCTTTGAAATTTGCAAGAATGCCTTTAAATGTTTGATCACCTTTTTCTTGCTCTCGTGAAAGGCTATCACTGTAGATTAATGGAGTTCATTGTCCATTAACTGAGACCATTCTTTTTTCTGTTCTGCTGCTGTGCTTTGTTTCTTGACATTTGATTATTTTATTTTTGTGATTTGAAACTGGGCTTTGAACTGCTATAAACTCCATTCTCCTTGTGTTCGACTGCTCTTGTATCTAAAAGAGTCTTCAAACTTTCTCTTATTACTGTGATTGCTTTCTTTGTAGATCTCTGCTACATTGAGGGCAGGTATGCTAATCTTATTGCTCATTGTTTTGTGTATCCATATTCTGCCCTCCTTCAACAATGGATAGGTCACAAATCTTTTAATGAACAGTATGAGACTAACATAACCTTTCATTATCATTTTCATGCTATCAAAGCTCTTCAAGTTATGGCTCTTAGGATAATCTCTTTTCATCAAACAAGACTTCTTATAGCTTCATCTCTGTCAAATTTGTCATGACAGTCCCTTTCCATACTGTTCACTGTCTTTTCATGGGTTGTGGCTGCAAATCTGTATCTCTTACTGCCCTGGACTCAGATCTGTATCATTTGGAGATGTTGCCCTATTGCTTGAACCTATCATTGTCAAAACCTACTCATTATTGTCTTTGATCTTACTGTCTAAGCTTCATGATAGCCATACACAATTTGTAATCTATCCTTTGTTGCTTGAATTCTCTGTGATTATTCACTGCCTTCACAGACCTTATTGGATTGATTACATTTACACTTTAATCACAAGACCTTTGTTATCTCTCTCATGACCTCTGATTTGAAGCAAAAACCTTTCACGTTTATGCAAATATGATCTAATTTTCATAAATAAAAGAGCTTTATTTGAGTAAGGCAGACTTATCTTGGCAAAACATGGTGTGCATGCTCTTTGCATGGCTTGAAGGAGAGATGCCCCACATATTTCTCTCTGTTATGATTCTTTTTTACATGTCTGTCAGATCAAACTGTCAAGCCCCTTGAATACTGAAGAGACTCTTCATAACTGAGGATGCATGCTTAATGGATGCGTGAATCTTCTCTTTAAGCTACTGTTGGAACTTGAGAAACCTTGGCAGCCATGAATAATGCTGTGATAAAAAATTAAAAAAACTCCTATAGGATAGGGTCTTCTCAATTCAACTTAAGCTTTCTTTTATCAAAAGCCTAGTTTTGGCACAGCTACGTGGAAAAAAGGGAGATAAACAACATGTTAATAACAATAGAGTATTACTTCTCAGAAGCTATTTCTTTCTTACCTTTTTACCAATATGTAATTCCCTCCAAGTCAATAAATGGACTCAACTTTGACTTTATTAATGTGGGAAATTTTAAGAATTTGAATGCTTTGGCTCTCTATTTGGGGCTTTTAGTGAAAAATAAGGGGCACTATTTATCTTTTACTTTCTTAAAACCCTCCAAAACTTTGGCATGTGACCTAGATGGATATTTTAGGCCATTTTTTCCTGAAAGTAAAAAATAGGCAACAGTGCACAAACAGGAGCGCATAGTGCAGTAGTGCATGCACTGTGCACTCAGCATAACACTTGGTAAAATTTTGAAAGTTGCCATCAAATTTAATGATGCATTGATCAGTTATGATGCTTTAGTGTATTCAATGGTATGTCTATAATCGTTTAGGCATGCTAGGGGGAGGTGCTCTTGGGCGCCTAGTGCAGAGAGGCATGCACAATGCGCTAGGTAGAATACTTAGTCAAATTTTCATGTTTCAAGTCTGATTTGCTTTCTCTCAGGTCTGATTTTGTTGATTGCAGGTCTGATTTCCTGATTGCTTACTGGGCGCATCCTACATGAGGCTATGCATAGTGCGTTAGGTTGAATACTTAGACAAGTTTTTACCTCTGCAAGCTGGAATGCACAAGAGAAAGGGGGCGCATTGTGCATGGTCATGTGCACAAGGATGGACGCTTAGTGCATGGACACATGCACTATGCGCCAGAGATTATACTTAGTCAAAATTTCATTCAGAACATCAAATTCACATCTTTGTTACACCTGAATTTGCCACCTCAGCTCTCTTTGTGCAAGGTTTTCTTGAAGACTTGGTGGCATTGATCCTTATCAGCATGGGCGCAAAATGCACCCTGTCATGCACAAACATGGGCACAAAATACACATGGAGCTGCACAATGTGCCCAACCTCATACTCAGTCAAGTTTTGATTGAATTTTCCTTTGAGCTTCATGATCTCATTTCTTTCTGCCATGAGTTTTGTGATTGATTTGATTGTTGGATTGCTTTGGAGGTGCTACAAGGAGTGTTTTAACTTGGGCACATAATTGCATACTTGTGTACCACATAGGGCGCATTGTATGCTTACCTCTATACTTAAGCAATTTTCAATCTCACAAATCTGGTGATAATTCGCCCCATTTTGTTGCCTTGATCCTGTTCAGTAATAGGTTTAGGGTTGATTTATAGTGTTTCCAGATCAGATTGTGTTGTCTAGGCAAGCTAGAAGGTAGAATGACTTAAACGCACTATGATAACCCTCTTGCACAAGGTGGCTGCTTCCTCACTAGAGTTTCAGGTGGTCATGTATACCACTCAGCTCCAGTGCACAAAGCCAGTTAGTGATTCAAATTATTTGTTTCAGCCTATAAGAACAGAATATGAGGATTCTACTACTCTTACTAGTAGGCGCACAACCCAATCATCTAGGGTTCCTCCCAAGCTATGCTCTTGTTGCAGCACTCAGGTAAACCGTAATATTGTTCCAAATCCTTATATTAATGCTCTAGTGGTGCTTGTCACTGTTCGTTCCCATCCTTTGATGCAACCAACTAGGGTTCTCAATGCGCCGAGTTATTTACATGAACCACTCACTCTTAAAAAATCATGCAAAAACCTTGGATTTTTCCTCCCACTGAATGTATCTTAGTTTTGATTGTTTGATGTAACTAACTGCTACATGAAAATTTATACAATTGCTATTGAATCAAGGTGTCCCTTTTTTAAGATATGCATTACATGACAATTCAATTCATTCATGGCTTAAAATAACCCGTGTGCCACTTTCACTGCCATGGTGTAAGCATTATACTTATTCTTAAAAGTGGAAATTGTATTTCTTAGTAACTGAAAAACCTAAAAACCATTATCATTCTGATTTTCACCATAATATTTCTATGTGGGCTCTTTGCAGGTCTCCTCATTCTAAAATGCACATGAAGATACTGCCTTATATTTTGACTAAACTGTTTTGAATTTTTTTTTAATATCTAATTAATGTGATGATTGGTGAAAGTAGAATTCTCTTTTTTATTTCGTAGGCCAAAGCATTTGTATTTAAAGCTTTTTGGCTGAGAGAAGGGATATGGTTGTTTGGATTTGAGATTTCTTAGAAGGTAAGATACAGTGATTCTTAAAGGCAGTTTTATAGTTGTCCTGTGTTTTGGCATTTGCAGGTTTTGGCATATGTATCGCAAGTTCATAAAGTTACTCTTCCTGATGGAACTGTTGATCATGATACATTGACTCAGGATATGGTACATATACAAATTAATCTGTTCAGCTTGCTAAGGTTTTGGGCTTTGGATTTTCTCTAAGTTCCTTATGAAGGTTATGGATAAAATATAAATTTATTGATTTAGATTGTAAAACAATCAATTTTTAGAACTTTGGTGCAATTAACAAAATGAGAGGGCCAGGAATATTCTTGATTGTCAAAGTTTTATTTACAGCCAGGAAAAGACTTTAACTGTCTTTTATATTTGATTAGCTTATTTGATCAGAATCATCTCTAAATGTAGGAAGAATGCGACTTCATTTATATTAATTATATTTTTTTAACATCTTATTCTTTTTCAATTTTAATTTATTGGCAGATTGAAAGTAATATTGTCAGGTGCCCAGATTCTGTCTATGCTGAAAAAATGATAGATGCCATAGATGCTGTTCGCGTAAAAGGTGATTCAGTTGGAGGAGTGGTTACCTGCATTGCAAGGAATGTCCCTAGGGTATGCAAAGTCTCATTGTTATTACTAGAATCTCATTTGTTAATATTGGTCAAATCTGTTTAATTATCCATGATTTGATTCTTTTGACAAATATGTTATCTAGGTAAACCTTCATATAACTTTCTTGATATTTTTGGTGCTACCAAACTTGGCTTTTCCCAGGGGCTTGGTTCACCAGTATTTGACAAGCTTGAAGCAGAGTTGGCAAAGGCCGTTATGTCCCTGCCTGCAACCAAAGGATTTGAAATTGGTAGTGGCTTTTCAGGTGGTTATCTAACATGCTACAACATCTGAAAATTGTGCTGCTTATGCATTTGAATCTTCTCAGACCTTACAGCTTTGATTTGTGATGTTCACCAGGTACTCTGTGCACTGGTAGTGAACACAATGATGAATTTTACATGGATGAAATGGGAAATGTTAGGACCCGAACTAATAGGTCAGGCGGTATACAGGTATTGCTTTGCTACCATTGAAGTTATAGCCAATAATGTAGTCTTGATTTATTTTCGAAGTATTCTATGAAATTCACAAGTCTTTATTGGGTTGTGGATAGGGTGGGATATCTAATGGCGAAACGATAGTAATGAGGGTTGCCTTTAAGCCCACATCAACCATTACGGTAAGCTGCTTATACTATTTTCAGAGAAACAGTTTTATGTTCTTGTATTTATTATTTTACTCACAGAAACAATTATAATTTAGGTATTGTGCTTCATTATATTTTCTTTTCCTGAATGTAATACTGCAAATGTTTCAATAACTAAGAAACATTCTCAAGAATGGAAATAAAGTAGCAATAAGTACAACTTTTTGTCATTGGGTGCTCATTTCAAAAGTTCTGTCATTACATACACACATGCATCTGTTACCCTTGTTTGAAGTTAGTTTCTGTTTTATTAACTTTAAATAGCTTCCTATTGCTTCAAAATTCTACCCTTTCTAAATTGTTTTCGAGATCCATTGCCTGGAATCCCTAGCTTGAGGAATCTGAGGCTGGGTGTCTGCTCAGGGTGCTTATAATTATGTTCTAAAGATCTTTACATTGAGATTTATGTGATTTCATTTGCTTTTAATATTCATTAATACATTATTGCTTGTGTGATTCATTCCAACTTCTGTAGAAGCTAGATGATAAATTTTAAGGTGACCAAGCAAGATATGCTTTTGTTCTATTCTTTTTTTCATATTTTATTCCTCACGGTACTTGTAGAGTGAAGCTTCTCCATCTAGCTTTAAGATCCCACCAGGCTTGAAAAGAAGGGCAATGGGTTGGTAATCTTGTCTCATTTAAACTTATCTTTGAAACAGCATGACAGTCACAGGTCAGGTCAAATCCAGCTATATGTTGTGAGCAAATGCATGGATTCAGCCAGAAAAAAATTAACAAATAAATAAACAAGTTGACTGTTGTATTCCCCCTAAATATAGTCGAATGCACTCATACACATGGCAAAACACCATCTTGCCAAATTCTAATTTTGAGTAATGATGTGTTTCCCCAGGTTTAAGTCGAAGCTAGGTCAAAGGGAGGGTAGATTGTCCTTTCTACTTGTGAGAAAAAAAAGAGTCAGCTCAGAAAAGAGCTGGTGACTTTCAGATAAAAGCTGAAGGTGTGACAAAGAAGGGTTAGTCATCCATTATTTTGCATGCGAAATTAGATGCTTGGCATTTCACAAACATTGGGTGGAAAGGGACTGAGTGATAAAAAGGCGACGAAGGGATACCTGTTATTTCGTCTCATATGAAATCTGTAATATGAAGAAAAGATGATTCGCTTTTTTCGAAGAAACTGTTTTCTATTCTAGATTTCTTTAAAGTTTCCAAAGTTTCTTCCTAATGGCTTTCCTTAAAATTTTCCTTGAATGGATTTGTAATATACCTCCTCAATACGGAGCTCTTTTGTTTCCCTCAAAAATTAGTTGTTTAATGAATGGGGAACTTGTTTCTTGACCTGCTCTGTTTTGAAGCATCGGAGAGGTGCAGGGGGAGTGTAAATGTGGTCAAGAAGGGATGCTTGTCCTTTCTTCTCCTATGTTTACATTAGGGGGAAGGGAAGTTAGTGAAAGACTACTGGAGGAGGGACGCCCTTCTTTTCTTTGCATATAACATTTTAATTTGAGAAAGAAGGAATAACTATCTCTGCTTCCTGTGAAAATTGTATTTTGAATATTTTACAAAAAGTTTTGTTTCAAAATTCTTTTATTTCAAAAATTTCTTCCTAAGACCATGACTCAATTTGCTAGATATCACCCTAATAAGGAGGTTTTATCTTCTTACAAAAAAATCAGTTGTTTGATGAATGGGAGTGTGCTTACCCACCTGCTCTGTTGTGAACCTCTCAACCTTGCTCGACAACTTCCAATTGGAACAAATCTGCAGCTCTCGTTGACTTTTTGTGTGGAAATTCCTTTGTAATATTATGAATACAAGTATTTCTTCCTGGGCAACTAGTGCCAAGTCTTCCCACTGAATTTAAAATCTGTAAGTTACCAGTTCAGGTACACCAGCACAAAAACTTTTTTTGCACTGGCCCTGTTTTGGGTTCATCTGTACAAAAGCATGTGAAAGTCATAAATTTATACATATTTTAACCGTGTAAAAAGATTTAATATGTCTTTATATATTGGATACATGTTATAAACTAGCATATCTATCTTCACAAAAATCTATCTAAAATACATCGAGAGATACCCTTCTATTCCACTTATATATGACAAATTGATTAAGAAATATACGAATAAATTTTTGTCAATATAGATATGCTAGTGTTTACTTATTTATCATCATTCTACTTTTAATTAATTATTTAAAAAATATTTCAAACAGTGTCTCACGTTATAAAAACAATTTCATTTGAAATTTCAAAATATAAAGACAACCAAATCAAAATTTACAAAAAAATTGACCAATATATTAAAAAAGTCAATATCTTTTCTTTAGAAGATTTTTTTATTTAAAATTTAACTATTTTTGTTTTAACATTTTAACATTCTGGGTCATATTGAAAGATCCCTCGTCAAAATAAAGAAAAACCATGTAAATTTTTTATTTGAAACAACCCAAAATGATAAAGAAGAAAAAACAACTACAATCACATTAGAAAGGGAAAATCATTAAGAGAATAGAAATGTCCCTGTTGATGTGTTTTTCATGCACATACGAACATAGAATAAAATACCCAAAAGTATCTTATCCTCTCTTGATCAAAGTTACTAAAATGTTGAAGATTCGCTTAAGGATCACTTGAGACAACTCCAAGGTTCATAAATGTCGGGTCACGACGTGTGGATAAGCTCGTTGGTTTGATGTGATTATGCTGAAATCACAAGGGGACTTACATTGAATACTTGAATTGCTGGAACTTGGATCATCTGATGTTGTAGTCTTGTGATGCTTTCTTTCCTAAACTAACTTGAGTTTTAAAAAAGGACAAAAGGTAAAGGGTTGAGGAAGTCTATTCTAAGACCTAGACTGTAAAAAGATGAGTGAATGATTAGATGGAATCCTACTGGGCATGGTCTCACCATCAAACTGAACAATTTGATACAAGCTCAGTGCAATCTTCTAAGGGATAATTCAAAGATGTTCCAATCATTACCATCAAACATTGATTACCATTCAAGTTAATGCATAAACAATGGATGTATAACAATTTGAAGTTAAGCTCATATAATGCCTGTTGACCACACAAGGCACACTTACAATCAGCAAGAGGCTAGTGGTATAGACTAAAGGGATTCCACACAAATGCATTCAACAAATTCCTCCATTCAATCTAATTATTCATCATCTAACATGAAGAGCCAACAAGAAACCATGCACTTTGTAAAGAAACAATAGATTCCACCATAACTTTGTTGAAATGTGTAGCTAGTTCGGATCATATTTTAATGTTGCCTTGTGGAAATTAAAATATTATCTTATTGTAATAAAAGCAATTTATGTCTATAGAGCTGGGCCCAAATGTAACGTGTGGCTAAGCAATTTATGTCTATAGGGCTGGGCCCAAATGTAACGTGTGATTAAGCAATTCATGTCTAAGAGGGCTGGGCCCAAAAGGAAACGTGTCACAACTTGCAAGTTATGTAGGCCCCAAAATGGGCACCAAAAGTGCAAATTAGAATATGTAAAATAAAGGGAATTTGATTAAAGACGACTTGTAAAACTTGTACATGAATCTTGTATGTAAACAAGATTCATTCTACACAACACACATCATTATCATCAAGCATCGTCAGCCTTATGCAAGAACAGTCAGCGAATCTGGCATGGTAGAGAGCGATCCATATCTTCATCCTTGAGCGAATTCATTGGACAACTTGCTGGACAAGGTGGTGCTCTATACTTCAGTGATCTCCTTCTACAAGTGGTGTCGATATTTTGCTCTCCCTGAAGACATGCTACAGCTGCATATACTAGGTTCAGTCTGCCCTAGATTGGCACTCAATTAGATAAGTAATCTGATTCATGTAATCTGCTTATGAATAAAGGAACTGATCTGAATCTTTGATGCTGGGGTTTTCCTCCAAGAGGGAGGTTTTCCTAGGGTACTTGTGTCTTGTGTTGTGTGCTTTTATTATTATTTCTGCCTATTTTCAGTTTGTTTATAATTTAAGTAACTAGATTAATATTTGATTGCCTAAAATCAACAAACTTCAATGAAAAGGAAGTTTATTTACAACTTCGGCAACAATTTCTGCCTTCTCCTCCTACTCTACTCTAGCTCTATTCACTATTCCTCTACTACTTACTATTACTATTGGCCTTTACAAATGAAGAGCTCGAGCTTTATATAGAGAGCTCATTACAATGAGTGGTCAGGATTGAATCTCCATCAATGGCCAAGATTTTACAATGAAAACCCTAGTTAGGGTTTGTTACAACAAACTCTTCTTAGCCAATGAAATAATTACAACATTTGGACACATGTCCTCTTTAGAATAGTTGACCAATAGATAGTGGGGGTAGGTACATTGAATTTTGTGCCCCCATGGATGAGCTTGGTTCATTGAATCTAGACGTGTTGATGTGGAACTCTTTGATTTGTGGAACTCTTTGATTTGTGGAGTGATGACTGGGATGATGACTCAACTTGTTTGTAGACTTGATTCATCATCATCAATGAATATTGCAATGTCTCTTGATACTCAACATTAGTCACTTACTCAAAGCTTGATGTGATGATGATGAGAAGCGAACTTTGATTAACTCTTCTGAAACTATCTGTTTCCTTGATCATGTTTGATGTGGACTGTGTGATGACTTTGATTAATCTTCCTTGCTCATGATACACTTGGTGGGATTAGACTCCTCAATGTACTGGCTTTGATTCTTGGATTCCCAAAGGGAATTCAAGATTGTAAAACATTCTTCCATCATGTAAGTTATCTTCCCCTCTGACTAATGCCTTGACTTTGATTTCATCACTCGAGCTTGATCTTGATGTTGTTTGCAGTTCATATCTTCACCCTTTGTTACCTGCAAATTAAACAAAGATAGTGTTAAACACACATGGATAGGTTTCACAAACCTACAATTTGGTATATCCTCGAAATGATGATGAGATGGCGATTCTATCTTTGATTCCCATATCTGATTTGGAAGTGCTCCAAGGTCTGAGTCACATGTTTGGAGATCTCATTCCACCTTTTATATTCAATTGTAGGGTTGAAAAATGCCTTTAAAATCAGAATAATGATCTTCAATTGATTCCATTCTCCTTGTCACCGTGTGTTTGATCAATGAAATGATCAAACCTTTGTCCAAAATTGCCAATATAGATAACTTTGCTCCTCAAACTTGCAATCAGAATCGCAGATTGTGGTTGAACCTGTCCTGCAAAATAGTGATCTCAGGGATAAAGATCTGAATGTTTCTCTCGAAATCAATTTCTTCTGTCTTGCAAATAAGTGTGTGATCAATGAAATGATCAATCACAATCACTGCTTTAAGTGAATTTGCCTCCTTTGGAGATGAATGTTTGCTCAAGGTAATGATCAACTCTTCAATCAAAATTGCTGTTGTAGAAAGAAAATTGTGATTTTCAGAGATGCAGATATGAATATTGAATTGATTTTCACCCTTCTTACAAATGTGCAATGATCAAATTCGCTTTGCTTATGTAGACAAATTCACCCTTGATTGTTGAACCTTCACCTATTGTGACTGAGTTTGTCTTAGTGCTGATTGAAATTTGCCTGATTGCTGATGAATTTGCTTTGATTGCTGATGAATTCGCTTTGATGGTTAGATGATTGTTCTAAACTTCCTTATATAGGCGCTGGAGGTTGAAGGGTGTGTCTTTTCATTTCAAAGTTTCCTAGGCCGACTTTCATTGTCAAAAAAAGAAACTTTTAATTGCACTTTCGACTTTGCATCATTATTAATAATTTTTTAATTCTTTCAACTTTGGCGGATTTTGGAGAGGTCATTGCAACTCTTCATCAAATTGGATTTTAGGGTGGTCATTGCAAGCAAATCGGAAATTAAGGGGGTCATTGCATGCAAAGATCAGTTCGGAAATCAAGGGGGTCATTGCATGCAAAGGTCAATTCAGAAATCAAGGGGGTCAATGCAAGCAAAGGTTCAATTCGGCAATCAAGGGGGTCATTGCATGCAAAGGTCAATTCGGCAATCAAGGGGGTCATTGCAAGCAAAGGTTCAATTTGGAAATCAAGGGGGCCATTTCAAGTTATTATCAAATCGAAATTTTGACACCCCTTTGCAAGTATTGATCTTGTTGACATGCATTGCCACCTTTGCAGCTCCAATACTTAGTCAAATTTATATCTTACCTTCCCATTACACCTCTTGAGCGGCAAATTGGAGTAGCATTGCAAGATTTGCTCTTAGCAGCTATTTGAAAGACCATTGCATGTTGACATCAATTCGGATTTTTGGAGAGTCATTGCAACTCAATATCTAGGTGGCAAATTAGGACCCCATTGCAATTCAACCATCAAGTTGAAATTCTCAATGACCATTGCACCATTTGATCTTAGTAATATTTATCAGCACCTTTGCATCTTCAATATTTGGTCGGATTTTTGAATGAGCTTTGCATCATTGCTTTCTTGGTGCAAATTTAAATGATCATTGCAACTCTTTCCTTGGCGGCAATTTGAGACCTCATTGCAACTTAGCATGCTGGTGGAAATTTGAGAGGTCATTGTAGTTGAAGACCCTTGGTAGTGAAAAGCTTGAGTGGTGAAACTAACTTGCTTTACAGTTTGAGACTTGATCAGCCAAATTAGATAGCTTTACAATACAAACTTGAAATTGTTAAGCTTAACATTTATCAAGATTGATCTTTTGAATAAACTCATGCCTTTGTTAGGTTTCACATCTCGAACCCCTAATGCCCTCTGATTTGCAAATTGACAACCTTCAGCAACATTAACCACCTTGACAAGGTTGACAACACAACCTCAATCCTGACTTGACAAGACATATTCACTCCTCATAGGCAAGAGCTAATAGCTACTAAACTCACCAAACTAAGATGACCTAACCAAACACCTAAGCCTAAGCAAAAAGTGGGGGGTCCCCATTTGCAATGGGGCGATGTTTGAAAATGTCACTACAGTCCCCACTCCTAATTTAATCTTAGAGCTTTGCAAAACTTTAGCAAGGGTAAATATTCAAAATTCTATTGACTGAAGCTACAATTTGCAATGGCAAAAAGATTTGCCTTTTTATATTTGCTATTCTTTAAAAAAGCACTATTTAAAACTAATAAATTGTTTTGATTTAAAAGAGAAACTAACCAAAAACATTTTTTTTTTATATTTAAGATTCTTAAAAAACGAACACTGTTTAAAATTAATTAATAATTTTTCAGTTTTTATGTACATGGGTCCTTGCTTCCAGCCTCCATTGTGATATTAGTATGCCTCTTGACGTGATGAAATATGTATAGCAGCCAAATCTTCAACCTATTATAAATATAAGGTGACTTGCATTAATTTATAAGTACCCAATGTGGTGAACACTTAAAAGGTGCTAAAAGGTAAAGCATGCGTTGTTTATAATAACATGAAGCCAGTAATTATTACTTTTTACAAAAAGTGCAGCTTGTATAACATACTGGCCATCATTATATTATGGCAAGTAATGACACAGAGAATGATTATCAAGATATTTGATATTCACAAAGTGTAATGCCCCTTATGGGGACTTAACTCAATTCACCCTAAAATTCCTAACTAGGGTTTGGAAATGGAGATTTGTCCACTTAGTTTCTTGATTTAGAGCCTACAATCAGATTAGATATCAAAAGATAAACATATAATTAGAACTTTATTCGTCATCCTAATAATCATAAGTACATGTGGATTTGCTTTGAGGCTTTACCCAATGACTCATCCACGCTATGAAGCCCATGGAAGATCATACAAGGCACCTTGAGCCCGTCCATCAAGTTCAGGGGCACAGAGATATTATCCAAAAAATATGCTTATTTCATATCCATAGAAAACAGTAATAGTTCAACCTAATCAGAATATCACATATTATCATTCATACCAATATATTCAGATCAGTATATAGACTGTTGTCTTAATTCGATACTGCTGGAACTGTGATTCTTAGTTTTTATCCCATGCTTATTTTCTTTTTTTTTGATGCCCTTCTTGGATGCTGGGAATGGATACTTATACCTTCTTGATGGGTGGAGAGTTATGTCTTTTCTTTTGCCATCTCTTTACAAAGAGTATCCCTTGGCTACGTGCCTCTTGGCCTTAACTAATCCAGGGGTGATCACACCACTTGGAAATTAATTACCACTTAATGCTCATGCGATCCCTTTGCTATCTCTTTAATTCCTTCAATTTGTGTTCGGATCTCTGCTTGTTTGTTGTAGTAGGTTCTAATCAGATCATGGGTCTGTGACTCATAATAGAAAATCATGAAGTCTTGTTGCTGACATCTTCTCTTATGGTGGGGTCATGACATGGTTAAGTCTTACATAATATAGTCTCATCACAGCTAGCATCGTTTATGCTCTTGGAGTTATCTTCATTTCAGCATTTGGAATGTTGTGATTGTTTCATCCTTATTTATACATTTCTTTACATAACACATTGAATGCAATTGAGTGCGCTGTTCCCTTGTTCTTGTTGGGCCCCATATCAATGGAGTTTGTGTGAATTTCTCATTTGAGTCCCCTTATGTGCTTTTATACCCACCCACAAGACATTTGACTATATGAAGTTTGGTCTCAAAACTTGTGATCCTTCATCTTACTCTCCTTGTCATATTCCATGACCCAATTTATGGTGGAATTGAATCTGATTGAATCTGACAATGTTTCAGAAGATGATAGAAGATTCTTGCAGCATTTTCAAATTCCTTCTGACCCGTCCTCATGAGGCCAAAAACATGTTTGAAGGCCAAGCGATATACAATTTACAATTTAATCTGGATATTCCTATATCTGAAAGTAAGATACATGCTGATGCTCTATACAATTAGCTTATGAACTTTCAATGATGTGAGGGAAATCTTCAACTTCCTGACATCAGTTGACTGCCTAAAGTTCTTTGTCCTATTGAATGAGAGCCTAAATTATCTCCTTCATTGGGAAAGAGCATAAACTCCCTCAACCTTCTTGAAGTCAGGAGAGAGCAAGTCACTTTATGTATGTGGTTTTCCATATTGAGTACTCAAACATTCTCTGTCAAGAAATTTTAAATGCTCCTATGCTGTCAGTTCATTTTCAATTTAGCAAAGGTTACTACCCTTGCCCTTCTGAGAGTTTCCATGTTTTTTAAAAGGTGGTGAACTACCTAATGCCCTGCTCATGAGGAAGATCTCACCCATGTAGATACCTGGAATAGTTTTGTTGAAGCCTTGAAATAAGCCTATTACCTTATAGAAAACTATGATCTAATATATCATGTTCGTCCAACTTTGTCATGGTTGTGACCAATCTGTTGAAGAATAGATTGATACTTTCCATATGTTGGCTTCCAATCTGACTGTGTATAATTTGCATAGTTCAACAGAGTTTCTTGACGGGAGGATGCAGGATCAAGGGCCAAAATTTGGGGATGGTGAGGGGATGGTGGGGGGACAACGGTAGATTGGTGGTTGGAGAGGGGGGCAATGGTGATATATAAATTGAGGTGAACTGAAATCTTCAAGGCAAATTATGCAATATAACATCTTGAGGAGTGCCCCATGAAAGACAAACTAGTTTTTTTCTCAAAGTTAAAGGTTGCAATCAGTATGTAATGGCATGTGCCATATAGCAAGCGACCCGGTGGCATCCTGGTGGAGGTGGCAGGTGGTGGTGCTGTGCGGGGACATTTCCCCAAGTCTTGGAAACATCCCCGTACAGGGGGACACGGGTCTTTTTGGGTGGGACACATCCCCATGGAACAATGATAATTTGAGAATTGAGTGACCTATAATCTTGAATTATAGGTTACGCTCAAGACCATACATTTAAATCATTATGAATTTCCTGTCTTTTTTTAGCTATTTCAGGCTGAGTACATTTTGTAGGGGGTAATCAAACTTTGGTGCATGAATCATATTCCCTTGCTTTTGATGTTTGTTTAGAGAATCAAGATAAAACCTTGCACCTGTCATATTGTATTTATATTTTCTTTCAATTGTTGCATATAATACAATTTTACATAGCTACCAGGGGATGGGGATTGGTACTAGTATGGGAGATGGGGACAGGTATGTAAGCCTCTTTCAAAAAAAGTTGTATATATATATATAAGAGAGAGAGATTAAAGAAAATACCAACAATGTGAATAAAAAATTAAAATGTCAAGGTATTGAATATATGTCAACAGAAATAAAGATTAATTATATTGATATTTAATTTTTATTGTCTGATATAAAAAAATGATTTAAACCGTAATAACCGAGAGATGGTAGATAGTGACAAGGAGGGGAATGCCTTTAGTTTTAAAATATGGTATGAGGTTTCTCAAAAATGACTATATTTTCAATTAAATGATGAATAGCAATGTATGTACCATCTTAAGCCTTATTATTGTTTCTCTTTGTGCTATATACCTCTTTGAGATTTGATAGGAAAATTTTCAAGTACAAAAAAACTTGTAATTTTTTATACAAAATAAAGAAAATTATGTCTGTTAACGTATTTCTTTAGTTCTTTTAGCTTTTGCTAACTAGTATCAACATGTAGGAAAACCCAGTATAATTTATATGGTGTATTTGAGAAAGCTCTATAGGAAATTTCTTAAAGGGATATGTGTAGGAGATTCATACTGGTGCAAAGAAACTTATTATAAAGTCTCCTAACATCTATAGACATCCAAGATGGGGAAATGCTTCCAATAACAAGTCTCCCAATGTTTGCAAACTATAATTTTAAGGACACTACAAAGCATAATACACGAGTTGAGAATGAAAAAAGAATAAATTATTTTTACTTGATCGATTCGTTATATTCAACTGTTAGAACTTATGTTTGAGAAAGTGAAGTTGAGGATGTTTAATCCCTAAAAAATGACTCATTTTTTTTGTTTTAATACATTACAGAAGAAGCAAATGACTGTCACCAGAGGTAGGGAGGAGACTGAACTTCAAGCACGTGGTCGTCATGATCCATGTGTAGTACCTAGAGGTGCATCTCCTTTCTCAAATTATATACATTTGATTAATGGTTTTATTGAATCTAGTTGGAAGTAGTTCCATCTCAAAGAAAAAATTAGTTTTATGGAATATATATTCTTGACTTTAAATAGAATTGTAGAGTGGAAATTGAATCAGTACTGTGGAAGTATTTTTCACACACATGCAACATTCGAAATTCCTACAAATATTCTTCTGTCATTTTTTAAATAGATTTTTTGAAGTCTTTCATTGATTGGATATGCAGCTGTGCCCATGGTTGAGGCTATGGTGGCTTTGGTGTTAGCCGATCAGTTGATGCAGCAGTATGCACAGTGTGAGTTGTTTCCCCTTAATAGTTCACTCCAAACACCACTGGACGTGCAGCACGAGACACCATTAGAGATGGCCATTTAGAATGGAGAAATGACATTGGATGTCACATCTTAATTTTTGGATCTGATATGTTATATTCTGAGAACAGAAATTAATGGAAGATTGTTTGGTTGGAGTTGATATTATTTAACCACCAAGTTGAAGTATTTGTATTTGTATCTATACAAGGAAACTTAAAACATCAACTCTTTTTCTTTTCTTATCATTCGGGCATTCAATGCATGCTATATAACAAGAGATGGTTTTCTTGTATGGAAGGGTACTTTGGAAATAAACTGGAAGCGGCTGCTAAGATAGAACATGATGCCTGTGCACATTATGGCACACATTTGTATATTTAAGTTCAAAAAAATAATTTAATGAGCAATTTACAGTTCCAGAGGCTGCCAAAGCAAGGATATGAGGCTGGTTTCTGTATAATGGGTATGCTGTTTAACATTGACTTGTATAATTGATGTTTTTTGTTCACATCTTCTGCAAATCTGTGGCAAATTAGCTCCCACACTTGGTTTGTGTCCTCATATTTCTGGTATTCCGGGTTCTATCATATCCTTTGGGTTAATGTGTATGGTAATACAACTGGCCTTCCCAATCACTGGATTTGGAGCTTGTTTCATAATACAGGAACCATCATGCATAAACAATGTAAAGACAAGATAGCTAGGAGTTTAATCTCGTGTTTTGATATCTGAAATTATCTATGACTATAACCTTCTAAGATAGTACATTTTTTTGGTTAATCTAATTATTATTATTTTTTTAAAATTTTCTTTTTGATATTGCTGAATTTCTACATTACCAACTTATAATGTGTTCTCTCATTTGTATTAAATCTTGGGTTTCGAGAAGAAATTTTGATATTTTTTGTTCCCTATTCCTCACATCTACAAGGTTGATTTCATCTAGAGAAGGGAGTTTGTTTGGGATGCTGAACTTTTTGCTGGTTAATTCGTCTTCCATTGTGATGGTGCAGTTGTGAGTGGGGAGTAATCTTTGATGAACGATAGTAAGACTAATTATAAAAGGTTATACCAACAGATGTATGGCTAGAGATCTCATGGCCAAGAGCTACTTTCTGCTTACTTCCGATATGAGGCTGCTCATGGAACCTTATGTTTGTAATAGTTATTCTTGCCTCTGCAGCTACCATTTGCTGTTGTAGCTGTCTATTTATCAATTACGTAGCTTTCTTGAGACTGTTTAATCTTTAGTCTTGTCTTTGCAGCTGCATTTTACTGCTGTAGTTGTGTCTTTAATTCTGATGGTGCTCAATATCTTGTAAATTTTCATCGTTGCAGCTATATTTTGCTGTTGTAGCTAGCTGCAATTTTAGTTCCTGCAGCTATATTTGATGGTGCTATGTATTCTGAAATTATTTGTTGCTTTCTTTAATTTGAGAAAAAAAAAGGCTGATTTCATCTGCTAAAATACAGAATGTATATTGGCAAGTTGTTATCAGTGTTAGTAATTACGTAAGTTCTCCATCGCTAAAAGCAATTAGATCTATCTATCCTTGTAACAAAGATGAAAATAATTGTAATTTTAAAATTGAATCGAAGTGATGATTAAAATGCTATCCTTTTAACAAAGATAAAATAATTGTAATTTTAAAATTTATTCGAAGTCCTGATTAAAATTTTACATTTTGGACATAGGCTAACCATTTGCAATCTGAATTGTTGGGAGCATGCGAAAGTAGTGGCTAACCTCACTATAAACTTTTTGGAAGGGCAATAGTTTATACTACAGAAAAGCCACTCTTATCTTGAATTCAGAATGGTAGATGACTGCAACAAGTTATTATACTCGGTTGAGGAAGCTTTAGCAAGGTCAAAACGGTATAACTTTCGTGATTAGATAGTAACTAAAGATGGTTGTGATTTCTGGCAGGTAACATATGAAGATCAGAAACTATTCCTTATCAATTGCTACCTACCTTGAGCCAGATAAGAATTTTTCATATTCAAATAAGTTGTAATAGGTTTCTAAATGTAGGGTGTTCTCGATTGTCAAAGGGTTAAGTTTAACCTTTGTGCTAATAACAAAGGATTAGAGGAAGATGAAGAGGAAGAGGAAGAAGCTCTATAGATCAGCCTATGGGTTATGAAGTTCTAGGCAAAGAACACTTAGTTTACAACTTAAAGAAAGCTTTTTTTGGGTTGAAGCAAGCTTCTCATGCTTGGTATGCTAGGATTGAGAATTATTTCATGAAGAAGGGATTCAATAGAAGCCATTCATAGCCCATCTTATATGTTCAATGTATTGGTAATGATATTCTCATTATTTGACTTTATGTTGATCTTATTTTGTATAGGTGTTGTGACCTTTTCACACATCGCCCCATTGCAAACGGGGACCCCCCCTCTTTTCTTGCTTCTCGCGTTGGTTAGTTTAGGGTTTTGGCAACATAGTGGGCAGTTTTGAGTTTCTCGTGCACGAGTCTCGGAGTTTTGATCATGCCTATTGTCGTTTAGGGTTTTTTGAAGTTATAGGATCAAACACGTAAAGTTGAGATTTTAAATGATCTTAATTTTGTCGAAGTGTAAACCTTTTGAGGGTTAACGTGTTTTTGAACGTCCACGTCGGTGATTCTAAAGTGCTAAGGTGTTTTAGGACTTTTGGAGTTGTTTTCTCGCTCCTAGGAAGTTATTCAAGTTGATTTCGCACTTTATTCCGATAGGTTTTCTTATTTTTTGCTCAAATGTTTGGTAAATTTGCCTAAGTCCATATGAGTTTTATTAAATTTTGAAGTTTCCTAGTGATTTTGAGTGGAAAAATCATCATTTTCTGGATGAAAATCTATATTCTAAGGGTTAAAAGGTCAAAATTCCACACTAGAGGTGTTTCCCCCCTCATTCCTGACTACATATGATTTTCCCCCACTCAAAATCTAGATTGGACATGGATTTCCTTTGAAATCTAGACTTGCTCCATGTTTCCACCATTGAGAATCCATACTAGGGTTGATTTCCCCCCGGATGCTTTAATTTTGACTAAGTTGGGATTTTATCTTGACTACCTTCATTTTTCCATTGGGAGTATGGATAAGGTTGTGGATGAAGTTTGTGATGATTCCATACCTGGATTGATTTTCTACTAGGACCTTTTGTGACAAGATTTTGAGGATTTTTGTGCGGATATTCATTCCAAACCCTAGGCGATTTTCCATTGAAAGTTATTTTGATGATTTTGTGTTCGGATGAATGTCCAGACTAGGATTGATTTTCCCCCAGAGGCATTTTTGTGTTAGATGATGAAGTTGTAATTGGAATTTTCATTCCAAACTCGGATCGATTTTCCCCTGGACCCATTTCTGCGCAAGTTGATGAATTTTGATAGGGATTTTTATCCCTACTGGGATCGATTTTCCCTTAAGGGGATAATTTTGACGATTTTTTAATGATTTTAATGAGATTTTTTATCCCTACTTAAATCGATTTTCCCCAATTGGCCATTTTAATTTAAATTTTGAAATATTTTAATAAATGAGTCATTTAATTGTTTTTGATGAAAAGCAACGATTATTTAAAAATAAAAAAAATTAATAAATGATTTGCAATAAGCATTTAATGATTTTTACCTTCTAGAAGCAAATCGATTTTTGCCAGGCAAGTATAATAACAATTTTTTTTTTATCCCACATTGCTTGTGTGGTGAAAGTTGATGGTGAAAAGGAGAGCTCCTAGCATTAATTTATTATTATATTTGCAAAGGGCAATTTTTCCTCGAGTTGGTGATTTTTGGTGAAGTGTCCAAGTGACACATTGGGTTGAAGATTAATTTTGTTGTTATTTTTCCCTCATAGCTAGCCCACCGTGATTTCTATTGGCAGCCATTGGAGAGTGAAGCTGCAGATTTTCAGATTTCGATTTTCCTAAGGGAGGTGGCGATTTTTGGGAAGAAGGCGATTTTCATGTTTTAGAGGTTTTACCTCCATTTTGACGATTTCCTTCCCTTGGGTGATGCCGCCATTGTTGCAAGCTTGCTGATATTTTTAGACCTACATTGTGTTTCCAACTCATTTGTGCCTTAGGCGATTTTGTCTAAAGGGCAGACTGGAGTTATTTTTAGTCAATTTTCAAACCATTTGAAGGCTGTTGTAGGTCTGAAAAACTCCATTGTAGGCGGCTGTCCTCAGAAATTTTTTCCAGCCACCTACCCACTTAGGCAATTTTACTTGGAGCTCATTCCTTTGTCTTTTTTTGATCATTTCTAGGGATTTTTACCACTTTGCAAGGTGTTGGTAAGTTTGAAGCAATCCATTTTCAGACTTGTCCTCAGAAAATTTTACTTTTACCAGCCATACCTACATTCTTGGATATGATTGCTTTCATCATTGAGGTTGATTTTCATAAAGTTTGTACACATTTGGGGTGATTGCAACATGTTTTACAGATTAATTTGTGAAGTTGCAGGTTGTCTTCAGATTTGCTGGTAGCCATTGTTGACTTCGGGAGGTGTTTTCAGACTTGGTTTTGTGTGAAAACACAACCTTTCACACCTCTTCCTTAGTCAATGTTGATCTGGTATACTCCTCTGCACTCTAATTTGAGCATAGTTCCTAAGTATAAGGAGGTGTTTCTAGACTTTGGTGACTTTGGTCTGAAAACTATTGATTTTAATGAATTTGACAAGGGTTTCATGCCATAACCTTGTCACATTTTGTATTCAATTGTTGAAATTGATCAAGAGTGTGGATTATTTTCTCGATTTCCATACCAAAATTAGTCTAAATCATTAAGAAATTAGGAATTTTGTCAAGAATATTATATTTTTCTAAGTTCTAACTTTTAGCTTCGTACATGTGTGATGTCGAAGTCCATACTCAAGGAAAGGAGAGAACAACAGAAGATACTTGAGACTGGATTCTATCCAGAATCCAAGATGTCATCTAGATGGAAGGAGATCACACACACAAACACGCATTTCCTAAACATGAACCAGATGTGACTGCGTATGTTCAGAATTGGAAGCCAAATTCCTTCCCCAGCGTATGTGAACATTATGAAGAGTGGCATTTATCAGGCCACTGGATTTCCCCAATTCATATAGTGCAGTGAGCTCATCCTAGAGTATGCACGATGTTATGATCCTCGCTCCTGAATAATCAAGACTCTAAAGGGTGTCGTCATTGCCTACCTTGCTGAGGATGTGATTGCCGAGGTGTTTGGAATTCCACATGAAGTAGACATGAAGGATATAACTAAGGATGAAAATGAAGACCGATACAAGAAGAAGATGGATGCGTGCAAAATTGTAGTAAACAAGGAGTGGATGGTCGAGCCTACGACTCATCATTCCAAGGCTCCCAAGACATTCATGTGCACAAACTTCAAAGAGGAATATAGTGATTTAGTATTCTTGTTTAACCGAGTGATAGGGATGCCGCAAGGTGCAATATACGATGGATGAATGTTCTATTTCATCTAGGATTGTCTAAAAGGAACATTGATAAATTGGTCTAGAATCATAAGTGCCAATCTGGACTTTCAACTAAGGAATGTGGAGCGGTCCAAGTCATTCGCCATGACTTCCTATTTGGTGTACCTGCTTGCATGATTTGTTACATACAAAGGATTAATATGCAGAGGTGAAGTCGGGAATGGACAAGGGCAATTCATGTGTTATGAATGCTATCCACAACTGAACATGTATAGAATTGAAGATTATAAGAGAGTGAATGATGTATTCACAATGTACATCACACTGATTCTGCAAGGTGGAGTCCACAGGAGGTTGTCCAAGGAGGCAACAAAGCTGATAGAGAAATATGGATCGTGGTATATACAGTTTCCCACTTTCACATACCTTAGGATTTATGAATTCCAATCCGAACCCTATAGGCTTCCTAGGTATCCTTCTGACAGAGTGATCTTGTTGGAAGTGGTGAGATAGCTTCTGGAGTTTGATTCTATCCAGAAAGAAAAGCACAGGACAAGCATGGCGTTCCCTATTTTAGTTGGGAATACATTGGAGGTTTGCCAGTCCACCTTAGTAGCCAACACATCAAGTGAGGAACTTGCATTCTATCGATTTACAACATATAAGAGAAGAGAAAGATTTGATCTAGATAAGAAAGTTGGAAGGATTCAGGGAGAAAAGTTCATCCACAAATTAGACATAGAAGATTATTGGGCCAACTTGATGGAAGAGCAGGCAATGAAGAGAAGAATGTGGTCCAAAATGTTGGTAGATTTCATGAGGAAGTGTGTACTTTTCCGCATTCTTGACCAAGTGTTAGATGATAGGGATCATACGCATCCACAATATGAAAATGAAATGAAGAAGGTGATTCTATTGCCTAGTTGGTCATAGTCAAAAGAAATAGATTTGAATGTGTTGATGAGAGAGGTCTTGAGTTTCTCCCAAGCATGGGTGGATATTCATATGAATAAGTTAGTTGATATGGGCGTCACCTTCACTTATGAAAAGATGAAACATGAGTAATCCGTTTCTGAAGATGATCAGAGGACTATTAGTGATTTCAAGATTCATGCGGATGAGGAAAGTCTAGCTCCCAAGAGAAGGAAGAACATACCAGGAGAAGTCAAGGCTAGAGGGAAGAAGATTGAGGAGGTCAAGAAGAAGAAACAAAAGACTACCATTCCTTCACCACCTCTCAGTGTCTCATCAATTAAGGAAGTTGAAATGCCAGAACAAAACAAAGGGACTGAGCAATGTTCCAACACAGTGATACTACCAAAGAATATTCAGGATTTACATGCCACAACGACATCTGCTCCACCTAATGAGGATGATGATTAGTCGGGATCCCCTACTATCTTTTGGAAGTTAGTTTGGGAAATAATGTATATGATTTGACCGGGAACAATCTTGATGATGATGATGATGATGTTATCTTGGCATTGAGAGAGCTTGATCGAGATATGTGTCTCGATAATAGTATGGAGATGGCCGGTATTCCTGATTGGCTGATGAAGAGTATGGAGAAAAGTAAGAAAATGATAGAGGTTAGCCTATTGATGACATTGATGACTACTTAGCTAGGAGCAATAAGGAGCCAAAGCCTAAGAGAGCTGAGATTTCGTCACACATAGCTAGAGATGAGACAAGAATGCAGATTGCACAGGTGGCTATTCCTATTGCAGGTGTGATGACGAACATTGCTACTCCCATGGATTTCCAGACTACTTCAGTTGCCCTTGGCCATACTACAAGAGAGCAAGAATTTTAGGAGGTTGGTGATAACCTTAGGGCAATCAGTGCGAGATTGGATAGATAAATTGAAGAAAAGGAGAAGTACAAAGAAGAGAATATTAGACTTAGAAAGTACATTGCAGGGATAAGGCACCAGAATCCAACCCTTATTTCCCCTATCACAGTTGATTGTGGACTACATTCATATTATGAGGCAACAAGAGATACACTCTCGGAGGTGGAGAGATGGATTGATAATACAAAGAGACAGGCGGATGATTTCCTTAGTCAGTTTGTCTAGGCATTTGATAGGACAACATGACTCATATTCAAAATACAATATTTGGGAGGAGTTTGGGAAGAATTAAGACCTATCCAGGAGAAGACTATTCCACCCCTCAGAGCTTTGAAGAAGATTCCTCAATCCACATTGATCAGAGAGAATCTTGTTCACAGTGGAGATAGATATAATTTCCATGGCTGGTATTGTTTATTGGCCATGAAGAAATTGACTTATGAGGGCGCCCAACTGAGTTGTACAGAAATGGAAGGATCAATTTATGATATTCAGTTGAAGATCCTTGCCTCAATTGAGGAGTTATTGCGTGTTGATGTTAGTGAGGCCAGTGGTTTACACTTCACAGAATCAAGAGACAAGATGAAACTTATGCATTTTTGTCAGTTGGATTCTTTGAAGAAGAGTTAGATAGATGATTTGGTCTCTTTGTTGATTCATGTTCATAGTTCGTAGAAGCTCATGCCAGATTGGAAGAACACTTTGGATGCTTGCTTGGATGCATTGGACGTGATTGATTTACAACATGATACCTTACCCAACATTTCCATGGAGGAATTAGATTCTGTATTGGCTAGATTCTTGGAGCATGCTAGGAGAGAGAGAGAGAGAGATGCAGGTAGGAATCTTCTAGAAGATTCCCTATTTGATGACTAGGTATCTTTCTATTGGGCCATATGTTGGTGGCACCATTTTTGATGTAAACCCTAATTAGGTCAATTCTAGGGTTTTGTTGGCATGATCTTGGCCCTTGATTTAGTTTTAATCTTGGCCATCCATTTTGTATGAGACTATATATACCTCATTGTCTCTCATTTGTAAGGGAGAGTTTTTGTAGAATTGTTGGTATATGCTACAACTATTTGAATATAAATCATTGTTCGACTTGATGGTGATTTTGTGTTTCAAATGTTTTTTTGCATTCATGGTTCTCAATTCCTCCAAGTTAGATTAGAATTTTAGATTAAAATTTGTTTTCAAGTTTGTTAGATTGAGTGAAAGATTTGTTGAGTATATTTGTGTGGAATCCTTAATCCATACCACTAGCTCATTGCTGTTGGTAAGTGTGCCTTGTGTGGTCAACTTGAAATTTCAGTAAGCTTAACTTCAATTTCTATATGTCCATTGATATGCATCAACTTGGATGGTCTCAATGTTTGATGGTAGTAATTTGAAAATCTATAAGTATACCTTAGATGATTGCACTAAGCTCGTGTCAAAATCTATTCAACTTGATGGTGAGACCCTGCCTACTTTGATTCCACTTAATTTATTCATCATTTCTTACATTTGTAGGCTTAGAATAGATATGCTGAACCCTATTCCTTTTGCCATTTTTTTTAGTAAGTCTTAAGCCCAGAACTACATTGCCATATCCTAAGTTATTAGCACACCCATCCTGCATATTCATGATCAATGAAGTTAATTCAAACATTTGTGTAAGTCTCCAAGTGAACACAACAATTCACATCAACTGTTGAGTTACCCACTCGTCAAGACCTGACATGAAACCTTGGAATCATTTTAGTTGATCTTAGCCCTAACATCTGAGGTGATTTTGTTCAAGAGGGTAAATTACTTTGGTATTTTATTTTGAAATGTTATGTGCATAAAACACACATCAACAATAGGTAACAACAAAACTCTCATGGAGAAATTCTAGGCAAAAACAAAACAAGAATTTGAAATGTCAGATCTAAGACTCGTGCATTATTTTCTTGGTTGGAGATATAACAAATATTAGGAAGGTATATTTGTTTCTCAAACTAACTAAATGCTTCTATTTATTTCTTAAACTAGTACATATTTGATTTATTGAAGAAGTTTAGAATGATGACATGCAAAGCAATTGCAACCCCTTGTTTCTCAAACTTGGTGAGAAATTAAGCAAGGATATAGAAGTTTGGTTGGGAATCTCATGTACCTCAGAAGCACTAGACTTGATATTATGTATGTTGTGACCCTCATCTCTTGGTTCATACATGATTCACATGAATCTCATTGGCAAGGTGTTAAAAGAATCTGAAGGTATATGAGTGGTACACAAAACTTTGGCATTCATTATTCCCCTACTAATAAGTTTGATCTAACTGGTTACATAGATTCTTATTGGGTTGGTTCAATGGATGATATAAAATACATTTGGTTACATATCATCGTTTGGTTTTGAAGATGTTTCTTGGATTGTTAAAAAAATGCAATAATGGTTTGCTCTTTAGCAAATGCAGTTATTGCAACAACATTAGCAAGTTCTCAAGTAGTCTCGATTAAATATATATTGGAGGATCTACATTTAGGTCATTAACATCCAACAACTATATATTGTGATAATTGTAGCACTATTACCATAACCAAGAATCTTGTGTGTTGTGTGAGGATGAAACACAGAGAGATCCAACATCATGACCTTCATGAATTGGTTCAAGATGAATAGGTGGAATTGCAATTTTGTCCATGTCTATTGATATCTCCATTGATGGTATGATGAAAGAATAAGTATCCAGTAGAATATTGAGAGGGGGGTGGGGGTGAATCAGTATACTGAAAAACTGATACAAAGCTCCCAAACTCAAATTCAACCACACAAAGTAAACTTATCACAATCAAGATCAATATTCATAAGCATACTTGACATTAACCGGTTTGACTGTTATGACACCTTAATAGTAAACAACTTCAATCTTTGTAAACATCAACAATGCTTAATCATATCTCAACATATTCATCTCTCAATGCTTCCAATTATCATGCCTTATCATAAGTTAATGAAATCAACAAATAAGATCATAACCACAAAAACATTCACCACTTGACACAAATGTTTATACGTGGAAAACCCAAATAGGTGAAAACCACGGTGAGATGAGACTCACAAGCATAGCTATCTGAACTCTTTTGAAGTTAGCCCTATTAGGAGCCAAGCTTGTTAAAGATTTACAATAAGTCCTGTTAAGAACTAATTCCGGTTAGGAATCACCCAGTTAAGGGATTTACAAATATGCCTTGATGAAAAGCACAATACCCTGTTAGGAGTAACCTCACTGGAGGATTTAAGAATCCATGCTAATGGACCACCTTGTTAGAGGATTTAATAAGTAACCAATCTTATTAGAGCTTACCTGGTTAAGGGGTTTTACTTCTACTATAATTGTTAGAAAACAACAGGTTTTCTTGATCTGTCTGAATAGCACTACATTTGCTTGATCAAATCCTTTTAAGATTCAATCTGCCTTTACTCAAAGTGCAGATCCATTCATTGGTTAGGCAACTGCACACTCAACAAGTTTCTGCTAATCTTTCCAACTTTTCCAACACTTAACAAAACAATATCATCGACCTTAAATACAAATCAATTAGGTCGGTAACACAACAACAAAAACCTAATTCTCATCATCGAGATTACAAACAAGTTGGTACAATCTTGACCATTAGAAATCATAACAATCTCTTTACATTCTTCAAGAAAATTCCAACCGCTCCATGATCACCGCTTCATCAAACTTTGTAACTCATCATGCGCTATGCATTAGATGCAATCCACTTTTCTCCTTCCCTAGACATCAAACAAACGCACCAAAACAATCTGAACTTATCCTCATACAATGATCACATGTGTCTCCATCATTACCGCTCATCGGATAATAAACCAACAAACTTGATCGGTTAGGGTTTAACAACTGATAGGGTTTAGCGGTTACATTGCATAAAAATGTTTAACCATTTTCACCGGTTCAACTCACAAACTTAACATACTGGTTTACAACATCTTCCACAAAGCTCTTCCAATCGATTATTAGCCAATATCAAAAACAACAATATCAACAATAACATAAATACCATTACCGGTTCAATTGACATCAATGACAACATATCATTAATGCAATCTATATGAAAATGCCAACAATATCCCCCTTTGGCATTGATGGCAATACAAATATCAACGCCTCTGATTGCTGCTAAGATTGGTGAATAGGAATCCTGGTTTACATTACCAAATATTCACCTTGCTCTATCTGTCTTCAGCCTACTACTGGTTTCCTGAATCAGACACATAATTCTTCTCCTCAATCACATAATTCTTCTCCCCCTTTGACAACAATGCCAAATTGAAAGTAAAAACATGTAATTCTTCTCTCACTGTGCATCAACAACATACTGCAACTTGATGCTCCCCTTGTGGAATATATCTACTTCTTCATCAATCCATGTAAGATTCTACAAGTAATTTAGGGACTGATGCAATCAACATCATGCTCAACTAACTTCATGAAGAGGGACAACCCCCAATTGACTTCTAAGATACTCAAAAGTGGTCTTAGGCAGAGGTTTGGTAAAGATATCTGCAAGCTACTCCTTGGTAGAAACATGCTCCAAGATAACATCTTTACACTGAATTTTTTCCCTCAAGAAGTGATACTTCAATTCAATGTGCTTAGTCCTTGCGTGCAAAACAATATTTTTAGAGATATTTATTGCACTTGTATTATCACACATAATCTTTATAGGTTCTGAGATTTTCATCTTAAAACCTTCCAAAATGTGCCTCATCTAGATAGCTTGTGTGCAATTCATATAAGCTGCTACATACTCAAGCTTCAACAATAGATTGTGAAGTACAACTCTGCTTTTTACTACTCCGTGAAACCAACCTTCCTCTTAGAAAGAATGCTCCACCGATAATACTCTTCCGGTCATCAATATTTATTGCCCAATTAGCATTTGTGTATGCCTTCAAATCAAAATTTCCACCATATGGATACCATAACCCATAGACAATAGTACCTTTCAGATATCTAAAAATTCTTTTGGTTGCCATCAGATGTGCTTCCTTTGTATTCTTCTGAAATCTAGTAGCTATACCAACTGCATGAGCAATATCCGGTTGACTGTGAATATCATAGTGTAATTTTTCAATCATTGACGTGTATTCCTTTTCATCTACAGACTTAGATGCATCTTCCTTGGACAACTTACAACCTATAACCATTGAGGTTCCAACTAGTTTATAGTCACTCATACCAAAGTCTTCAAAACCTCTTTCACATACTTAGATTAAGTAATGAAAATACCATTCTTCATTTGCTGTATCTGCAAGCCTATGAATTTTTTTATTTCCCCTACTAATGACATCTCAAACTCATTCTTCATTTTATCTACAAAACAATTACTCATGTCATCATTACCTCCAAATATAATGTCATCAACAAATACTTCATTGACCAGTATTTCATCTCCTTCAAACTTGAGATAAATGTTGCTATCATCATTGGTTCTAGCAAAGCCTATCTTCATCAGATGTGTATGAAGTCATTCATACCATGCTCTGGGTGCTTGCTTTAATCCATACAAAGCTTTATGCAATTTGCATACCATGTCTTCCTTATCTATCAATGCATAACCATCGGGCTGCTCTATATAAACCTCTTCTTCCAATATCCCATTAAAAAATGCAGACTTAACATCCATTTGGTATACCTTGAACTTCTTATGAGCTGTAAATGCAAGTAAAGTTCTGACACCTTCCAGTCTTGCTATTGGTGCAAAAGTTTCTCCATAATCTTCTCCTTCTTCTTGCCCATAACCTTTGCAGACTAATCTTGCCTTGTTGCGAACTACAACACCATCTTCATTTAACTTGTTTCTGAACACCCATTTAGTACCTATAACATTCTTGTTTACCAGTTGCAGTACCAGGGTCCAAGTGTTGTTCTTCTCAATTTGATCCAACTCCTCCTCCATAGCTTTAACCTAACGATCATCACCAAATGCATCCTTAGCACTTCTAGGTTCAAAGGTGGAGACCATGCAAGAGTTCTCTCTTGTTCTCCTTCTAGTTAGTACTCCAACATCCTTATCCCCAATAATCTGTTCAAGACTGTGATTCAGTCTCACATACCTAGGAATAACATGATCATACTCTTTAGGTTCAACTTCTTCATTGTCATCTTCTTTTGAATTTATTTGTTCCGGTTGAACAAGTACATCAAGATTTTCTTTACCGGTTTCTGATTTAACAATTTCAGGTTCCAAAAGAAAAATACAAGGATCTTCATCCTTTTTGTCTGAATTGGTGCCTTCCGAGACTTCAAGACATTCATCTACATGATCATTAGCACTCTCAACAATTCTCTGTGTCCGGTTGTTGAAGCATTTATAGGCCTTACTCTTGGTGGAATAGCCAAGAAATATGCCTTCATCTCTCTTAGCTTCAAACTTGCATATGTAATCACCTTTTTTAATAAAACATTTGCTTCCAAATATCTTAAAATAGATAACATCAGGTGATCTCCCATACCAGTATTCATAAGGGCTCTTGTCCTTACCTCTTTTCACCAGAACTCGGTTCATTATGTAGACAACTGCACTTACAACTTCTTTCCAAAATGTTTTCGCTACACCTCCTTGCATCAACATTGTCCTAGAAGCTTCAACCACGGACCGGTTGTTTCTCTTTGCTATACCATTCTGCTATGGTGTCCTTGGTGCAGAAAGATGCTGCTTGATACCATTCTCATCACAGTACAGTGAATTCCTGAGAAGTAAATTCACCGCCTTGATCTGTTCTTAGACATTTTATCTTTTTGCCACTCTTTCTCAGCTAAGGCCCTGAATGCCTTGAATTCACCAAAAGCTTCATTCTTATCCTTCAAGAATGTGACCCACATCATCCTTGAAAAATCATCAGTGAAGATCATGAAATATCTGTCACCTTAAACACTTCTTGTTCTTATTGGTCCACATAGATCTGTATGAACCAAATCTAACAAGTGCTCCACTCAGAAGGACTTGCTCTTGAAAGTTGAAGAAGTCATATTTCCTAATTGACATTCTTTACAAAGAGAATTAACTGGTTTGTCTAGCTGAGGCAGACCTCTTACTGTCTTGGAATTGCTTACTTTAACAATATTGTCAAAATTTATATGACAAAATCTCCTATGCCAAAGCCAGCTATCATCTATCTTTCAATCAAACAATTGCTAACTTTAAGATTAAGATGAAATAGATTACCTTTGGTCTGCTTCCCTGTTGCAATCAATTCACCTTTGTTGTCAAAGATTTTGCGCATACCATTTTTAAAATCCAGTGGGTATCCTTTTTCATTAAGTTGCGCCACACTCAGAAGATTGTGCTTTAGTCCTTCAACGCAATAGACATCATCAACACTGCTCTTCCCATTAAGAGAAATAACTCCCTTACCTTTAACCATACATGGTGAGTCATTGCCAAATCTGACAACACCGCCATCAAATTCTTTCAAGGAAAAAAATTTGCTCCGATCACCGGTCATGTGATGTGAACAACCACTATCAATGATCCAATCATCAGAGTTATCCATGCTAGATACTAGTGCCTTTTGATATGATATTTCTTCCTTAATAGCTACAAACACAATATCTTCACTAGCATCATCATCAGATTCTTCATCAGTAATACCATTGGCAATAGCTACAAGACAATCTCTCTTGCCTTTACCTTTATACTTCTTAAATTTGTCTCTCTTGTATTCATTTTCACCATTAGGGCAATTAGCTGCTATATGACCAATCTTGTTGCATGCAAAACATTTTAAAGGTAGCTTACCTCTATATTTACCAGTGCCTCTAGGCAGTCATTTTTTGAACAATGCTTTAAGTTCCACTAAGCTGTCTTCATTATCAACATCTCTGCTGGATCTAGATTCATAGCTATGGCTAGTATCTCTACTTCTTCTCACAGATGGGTTAGAGACAAGCTCTGAAAGAAGATTCTGATTTCTATACACTACCATCATAGCCTTTTAGTTCAAAAGCAGTAAGTTTGCCAATAATAGAGTCAAGAGATACCTTAGTTTTGTCAATGGACTTCAACTCCTAAATAGCTGCAACTCGGATAGCATAGACCGATAGCAGGGTTCTCAGTACCTTACTGATCACTGTGGCATCTTCCACTTTTCCTCCTGCACTCTTTATTTCACCAACTATATCTTTTATCCTTTGACTATACTGCTGGATATTCTCACCTTCAGACATTCTCATGTCATCAAAATTTCCTCTTAGACTCTCCTCTTTGGCAATCTTAATATGTTCATCACTGCTATAAATCTCTTCAAGTTTTTTCCATACTTCATGTGCAGTTTCAAGACTTTGAACATCTACATATTCAACATCAGATAGAGAATTGATAATAGCCTCTAATGCTTCATAATTTTCTTGTTGTTCTTTGTTCTGATCATCAGTCATGGTTCCAGTAGGTGTAATATACTTAGTTTCTATATGATCCCGATACTGACTACCAAGACTCTTAATGTAAATCTTCATTTTGTCGCTCCAAATTCTAGAGTTATCTTTGTCGAACTTCAGACCTTCTTTCTTCATCATGATCTACAAGATCTTTTCCTCAAGCTGTTAGGCTTTTAGATTAAAGAGGACCTGAGATGCTCCGATACCAATTGATGGTATGATGAAAGAATAAGTATTCGGTAGAATACTGAGAGGGGGGGTGAATCAATATACTGAAAAAATGATAAAAAGTTCCCAAACTGAAATTCAACCACACAAAGTAAACTTATCAAAATCAAGATCAATATTCATAAGAATACTTGACATTAACCGGTTTGACTATTATCACAACTTAACAGTAAACAACTTCAATCTTTGTAAACATCAACAATTCTTAATCATATCTCAACATATTCATCTCTCAATGCTTCTAGTTATCATGCCTTATCATAAGTTGATCAAATCAACAAATAAGATCATAACCACAAAAACATTCACCACTTGACACAAATATTTATACATGGAAAACCCAAATAGGTAAAAACCATGGTGATATGAGACTCACAAGGATAGCTATCTGAACTCTTCTGAAGTTCGCCCTGTAAGGGGCCAAGCCTGTTAAAGCTTTACAATAAGTCCCGTTAAGAACTAATTCCGGTTAGGAATCACCCGATTAAGGGATTTACAAATATGCCTTGATGAAAAGCACAATACCCTGTTAGGAGTAACCTCGCTGGAGGATTTAAGAATCCAAGCTAATGGATCACCTTGTTAGAGGATTTAATAAGTAACCAATCTTATTAGAGATTACCCGGTTAAGGGATTTTACTTCTGCTATAATTGTTAGAAAACAACAGGTTTTCTTTATTTGTCTGAATAGCACTACATTTGCTTGATCAGATCCTTTTAAGCTTCAATCTGCCTTTACTCAAAGTGCAGATCCATTCACCAGTTAGGCAACTACACACACAACAGGTTTCTGCCAATCTTGCCAACTTTGCCAACACTTAACAAAACAATATCATCAACCTTAAATACAAATCAATTAGTTCGGTAACACAACAACAAAAACCTAATTCTCATCATCGAGATTATAAACAAGTCGGTACAATATTGACTGTTAGAAATCATAACAATCTCTTTACATTCTTCAAGAAAATTCCAACCGCTCCATGATCACCGCTTCATCGGACTTTGTAACTCATCACGCGCTATGCATTAGATGCAATCCACTTTGCTCCTTCCCTAGACATCAAACAAACACGCCAAAACAATCTGAACTTATCCTCATACAATGATCACACGTGTCTCCATCATTACCGCTTATCAAATAATAAACCAACAAACTTGATCGGTTAGGGTTTAACAACTGATAGGGTTTACCGGTTACATTGCATAGAAAGGTTTAACCCTTTTCACTGGTTTATCGGTTCATCTCACAAACTTAACATACCGGTTTACAACATCTTCCACAAAGCTCTTCCAACCGGTTACTAGCCAATATCAAAAACAACAATATCAACAATAACATAAATACCATTACCAGTTCAATTGACATCAATGACAACATATCATTAATGCAATCTATATGCAAAATGCCAACAAACTAAAAATGCCAACATCCATAAAACTATAGTGAGTATTATTACCTTAAGACATCAATCGCATGCCTAGCTTTGAGAAGTTGCACTAATTCCCAAGTATTATTTTTATGAATGACATTCATCTCACCATTCATATCATCAACCCATAATGGTTCTTTATGGCTAATGGTTGTAGCTTACCATTTCAGCTCCCATTGTTTGCAAGAGAAAAGTATATTTATTGGAGATAAATTTGTGTTCGTTTATGTACGAATATATGTAATAAATATTTTCTTCAATATAATGATAATGTTGTTTTAAATCATTAATGTTTCAAATCTTTGGAATGCTTTTTTAGTTTGAAAGTAATGATAATACTTTAATTTTTTTTTCAAGTACATTGATATTTTTTTCCACTAAATGTCACTGATAGAGATATTCATGGTCTACAGAAATGATGGTAACAAGAAAAAAAATCTTGTATATCGAAGACAAGACATGATCATATAAAACCATAGTCGAAGAGAATTACAAACATACCACTACACTGGGAGGAGGATTATCCTTCAATGAGAAGAGAAACCTACATTAAAGGTTCATATGGAAGAGGATTTGAGCCTACCTAGCAAGGTCAAAATAACCAAAACATGGGTAGATAGGAAAGCTTAGCCAAATTCACTACTTTTGTGTTAAGGAGTAAGATTGTCTATAAAGTGAACTCTTTTTTAGAGAGCTAGAATCATCCAAAAACTAGAAGCAACTAGAAATTGTCCAAGAAAAATAACATTCCAATTCTCTAGAATACTTGAAGTTTCCATATTTTAGAAGCTCTAGCTATAAATATGAGGCTATTCATTGCAAATAGGATAATTGTAGTATAGAGTTTGGATTGGGTGCAATACAAGCTAGATATTTCATTGATTAAAAGAAGGGTAAAAATTTATTCAAACTAGAAGAATTACAAACCTAGGGCATCACACAACCCTGTTAAGCTCCACTAAGTGGTCCAACTTTTGAGACAAATCTAGGGGTAATTGATCTTTATACACAATGTTCCAATTTTGCATGTGATCAGAGGTCCATTTGGCCAAACAATTGACAACTCCGTTTCATTCTCTAGGAATATGATTGAAAGTGACAGAATCCAAAGAAACACACAAATTAAGAATTTGTTTAACTACCAAAGCTAAATGCCAACTAACATCTTCTAAATTTTGCCTATTCAACAAATTCACCACCACCTGGGAATCAGTCACAAATGATCCTTCTCCACCCAAGCTGACAACTGCGTTGCACATCATATAAAATGGCAAGAGCTTCCATCAAATTGTTAGTATGAAAACCCTTATAAATAGAAAAGATAAACTGAATAGTCCAAGAACTATCCTGGCCAACTCCACCAATACTATCATGACTAGGGTTTCCTTGAGAAGAACCATACAAAACTCCTTGAGGAGGAGGAGACCAACATCCCTCCCTATTTATCTTTCGAAGAGGATGTCGACATATATTTTTCTCATGACTTGACTTTGTAGAGGAGGAAGATGAAGATGATTGCAACAACCAACATCTCGAGGATCCATTGTTTCCGTCAAATCACATTTTGTTGAAACAGTTTCTCCCAAAGAATGAAGAATTTTCCACCACAAGCAAGGAGCCACCACCATCACATCTTGAAAAATCCTATGGGGTATGTGCAGGATCATGGTGTGCCAAAAAGTGGCGATATGAAAAAAATAGCCTTCTCCACTCGCCTAAAAACATGAAAAATACGTGTTGACTTTTTGGTTAGCTTGGATGCTAGTACATCTTGCCATGGCAAAAACCCAAGCAAATCAGATATCCGATAAATTCGGATATCCGATATTAACGAGATACTATATTAAAAATAAATATATTATATTAGATATGACATAATATATAATATAATATAATATAGAATATGATATTATATATTATATTATATTATATTATATTATATTATATTATATATTATATATTATATTATATATAATATAATATATAATATGTAATATATATAATATAATATAATATAATATAATATAATATAATATAATATAATATAATATAATATAATCTATATAATATATATATTATATTATACTATATTATATATATATTAGATTATATATTATATATGATATATAATATTTAAAATGCAAAAACCCTAAAAAAATTGGATATCCGATTTCTGTGGGTATTTTTATACCCACTGTGACAGTCTGTGGCTCATTTTTCACCCACAGGCTGTGCTACATGAGAGAAATCCGATATAGGAAAATAGCAGATATCTGATTTTGGGCATAAAAAATTGACTTTCTCATCTCAGGTATGCTTTCATGCCATTTTGTTGTTTTTTATCAGTTTTTTTCACATTTTTATTTGTTTTTTGTTTTGTCATTGAAACTAGGTTTTTTTAATTGAAATACATTTTTCTTTCAAATTTGTTTATTAAATTGAAATTTTCAAATTCAATCAGGTCAAATAGGGGATAACAATGAAAATTGTGAACAACCACAATCGCCACAATCACCACAACCACCAAACCCTCCATTGCTGAACCCCCCCTTAATTTAGGATTTAATTGCCCAAAATTTGAACCAATTGAGGGGCATTGCAGATGTTTATAGTAGAATCCATCGTTTAACCCTTATGTTAGATCCCCTCAAAGCTATAATAAACAATGTACAATCTGTCACTGAGGAGCACAATGACACTCTATTGTGGTGAGACTCCACGATGGCTAGATATGTGAATGGCTTGACCTATGATCAAGTCAAGGAGCTTGAGATTTCAAAAGCTGATATTGCCACATTGTTTGTCAATCCCCACATTGGATAGCTTGTAGACGTGAATTTTTTTTTTCCATAAAATGGTGTACAAATGATGATATGGTGAATAAATTGGGATCGTTGGTGGATGGTTTTTGATAAACCACCCAACAGAAATATCGATGTCCCCTTTTATTTAATTAAAAAATTGTATGCTGAGTTTGTTTTGGGCAAGCATGTCAACTACTTTGACATCAAGACTTTCCAGGGTGTGGGTTTAGGTATGCCTCAAGATAGACCTAGGGCAGTTCGAGTAGTATAGAGCCCATATATCCCCCCTCCTCTTGTTGATCCCCCACCTCCAGTGCAACATCCAGATATCATTGTTGAGGTAGCGTCACAGACTATATCGACTATTCACTCTTTGAGTAGCCTTTTGGTTTCTCAGGCTGGGGCACTAGGTCAGCCTTTAAGTGATGGTGTTGGTGGATCCAGTGGCACTGACATGTCCTCTTCAAGTTCAAATATTTGTGTGCTGCATAGTTTTGCTATGTGTGGGCATGTATGTTTAGGTCCAATTGGAGAGCTTGTTGATCCTCTCATGGACACTACAACTCATGAGGTGCATGAAATGCACGATGCACCAAATGTGATGACAGGGACTGTACGATACCCTGGAGAGCCTTCACATGTTAGAGGTGAGGAGGTACCTTCATCATACACTGACGATGTAGTGGTAAGAGTTGTATTTTCACAATGCATTTTATTTTAAATGAATATTTATACTCTAGATAGTATTAAGTACTAATATTTATATACATGGTCTATTTAACAACTAATGACAGAGGAGGAGTTGACACAGGTCCATGAGTGCACCTTGACAACCATTTCATTTGGCCTTGACAACTATAGGGTACATATATTACTGCACCTAGTTGTTTACATTTTTATTGTACATACATGCTCGTCATTTATATTGTCATTAATTAAATTATGTAGTAACTTGCATGATTATCTTATTTTACTCTTGTAGGACACAAGTAGCGCGAGTGCAATGCCACAAGATTTAGGCTTTTCTGGTGTAGCTGGAGACAAGGGAAAGGTAATTGAATGCAAACATGATTGAATTAAGAGTTAAAATAACATAATGATTATACATGTCTACATAGATTAATAGTTTCACACACTTGTTTTCTTTATGTACAAAAAATTGTTGGCTTCACATCCTTGTTGACTGCGTCCATTATACCTGAAGAAGAAGAAGAAGAGAGGCATCAGGTACATGTGTCTATTTTATTTTGTGTTTAGTAGATACAATTTGTGTTTAGTAGATACAATTTGTTCCTATGAGTGATAATTATATGCTAACTTGTATCAATGTTATGTTTGTGAACATATCTAGGCTGTGTTTGAAAATCTTGATGACATACCTCCTCTAGTGAAGACATATGTCAAGACTCCTCCAAAGATGAAGAGGAAATGTGGAGATGAGGTAAACAAGAATTAAATTTGAGAGTTCAATTATAGTTCAATGTATATTGATTTTTATGTTAACTTTTCGAATGTGAATTATATAATATAACTAATCTTAATTGTGGTTTGATTTTTCTTTGCAGGATCCTTCAAAGAGGAGTAGTGCGACGAAGAGGATTGATTTTGATGATCCATCAGTAGTTTAGGATGTTATAGATCATTTTGGGATACTCACATGTCTAGTTGGCATGTATATTTTGTATATGGACATACATTTACATATATTGACATATATTTTGTTTGAGTTGACGTTTGTGCCATATTTGTATACGAACATACACTTGTAATTATTCAACATTTTGATATATATATATACATATATATATATATATATATATATATATACATACATACATATATATATATATATACATACATATATATATATATATATATATATATATATATATATATATATACATACATACATACATATATATATATACATACATATATATATATATACATACATACATACATACATATATATATATATATATATATATATATATATATATATATATATATATATATATATATATATAAGTTGAGATTCAATATATCTTGTTCCTCATGTGCATGGCGTCATTATTTTAAACTTTAATCTTCAATCCAATAATTAACAATGGTTAATTAATGAATAATACAATATTGTTTGTATAACCTTGAGATTGTATATAATTTGTTTCATCTAAATCCTAAGTGTTAAATTTGGTTGCCTTTGGCGACTTCACAAAATTTAATGACCATATTAGTATTTGTAATAATGATAACATGGATGTACTTAATAATGAGAAATAAAAAGTAGCAAAGCATCTTCTACAATGAAATGCATTTTTTCCATAATCAATCGGTTACATTTAGCAACAATCCACCATCATTAAAGTCATCTAAGCAGGTAGATATTGTGAAGAGGTCCATTTCCACACATTGCCAGTTAAATTTAAGATCTGAATATATGAACTCTAAAAATAAAATTGTTTTGATTTTCATTTAGCTACTAAAAGATACACTATCTCCTATTTTACCCCCCCCACTCATTTGAATGCTCAGGGCCATACCCTACCGACACCGTCCCTTGAGCGCCCTAAGTGCAAAAAATTATCAAACTTTGACAAGTTGTATCTTGGAATCCATGACACCTGAAAATGATCAGTTTGAACCTATAGGGTCATGTGAGATATTATTACAAAATCCTATCTCAGATTTTCAAGATTCAGAGTGGTCTTCTTAGGGTAGCGTTTTGTCAATTGGCAAAAAAGTCGTTAGTTTCATTCAATGAAAAGTTGCCACGGGGCTAATTTATTGTTCTTCTCATCGTGACCACAAATTGTTAGTTCTAATACATCCAGTTAGGCATTCTTACCTTAGGAATTCTCCTGTTTTACCCCCCCACTTGTTCGAATTATTAGGGCCATACCCTACTGATGCTGTCCCTTGAGCGCCCTAAGTGCAAAAAATTGTCAAACTTTGACAAGTTGTATCTCAGAATACATGGTACCTACGAATGATCCATTTGAACCTATAGGGTTGTGTGAGAGCTTCTTACAAAAGCTTGTCTCGGATTTTCAAGATTTGGAGCGGTTTTTTTAGGATAACGATTTTTTAGTTGGCAAAAAACTCGTCAGTTTCATTCAATGAAAATTTGCCATGGGGCTAATTTCTCATTCTCCTCGTCGTGGGTGCAAACTGTCAGTCCCAACATGTTTGGTTAGTCATTCTTACCCTAGAAATGCTCTTGTTTTACCCCCCACTCGGTTGAACGCTCAGGGCCATACCCTACCGATGTTGTCCCTTGAGCGCCCTAAGTGCAAAAAATTGTCAAAATTTGACAAGCCGTATCCCAAAATCCATGACACTTGTGAATGATCTGTTTGAACCTAAAGGGTTGCATGAGGGCTGCCTACAAAAGCCTATTTCAGATTTACAAGATTCAGAGCGGTCTTTTTAGGACAATGATTTTTCAGTTGGGGAAAAATTGTCAGTTTCATTCAATGAAAAGTCGCCATGGGGAGAATTTATCGTTCTGATCGTTGTGGGCATGAACCGTCAGTCCTAGCACATTCGGTTAGGCATTCGTACCCTAGGTATGCTCTTTTTTTACTCCCCCACTTGGTTGAACGCTCAGAGCCATACCCTACCGATGTCGTCCCTTGAGCATCCTAAGTGTGAAAAATTGTGAAAATTTGACAGGCCATATCTCAGAATCTGTGGCACCTATGAATGATCCATTTGAACCTACAGGGTTGCGTGAGGGATGCCTACAAAATCCTATCTCACATTTACAAGATTCAAAGGGGTCTTTTTAGGACAACATTTTTTTAGTTGGCGAAAAATCATTAGTTTCATTCAATAAAAAGTTGCCACGGGGAGAATTTTTCATTTTGCACGTCGTGGTCGCAAACCATCAGTCATAACATGTCCAGTTAGGCATTTTTACCCTAGGTATGCTCCTTTTTTACCCCCCCACTCGGTCGAACGCTCAGGGCCATACCCTATCGGCGTCGTCCCTTGAGTGTCCTAAGTGTGAAAAATTGTCAATATTTGATAGGTCATATCCCAGAATCCGTGGCACTTGCAAATGATTTGTTTGAACCTACAAGGTCACGTGAGGGCTGCCTACAAAATGCTATCTTGGATTTACAAGATTCAGAGCGGTCTTTTAGGACAACAATTTTTTATTTGGCAAAAAAATCGTCATTTTCATTCAATGAAAAGTTGCCACAGGGCTAATTTATTGTTTTGCACGTCGTGAGCATGAACCGTCACTCCTAGAATGTCCGATTAGGCATTCTTACCCTAGGCATGCTCCTGTCTCACCCCCCACTCATTCGAACGCTTAGGGCCATACCCTACCGACACCATCCCTTGAGCGCCCTAAGTGCAAAAAACTGTCAAAATTTGATAGGCCATATCCCAGAATTTTTGGTATCTGTGAGTGATCCATTTGAACCTACAAGATCGCGTAAGGGCTTCCTACAAAAGCCTACCTCATATTTACAAGATTTAGAGCGGTGTTTTTAGGACAATGATTTTTCAGTTGGCAAAAAAATCGTCAGTTTCATTCAATGAAAAGTTGCCAAGGGGAGAATTTCTCATTATGCATGTCATGGGCTCAAACCATTGATTCGAGCACATCTGGTTAGCCATTCTTACCCTAGGCATGGTCTTGTATTACCCCCCCACTTGGTTGAACACTCAGGGCCATACCCTACTAGTGTCATCCCTTGAGCGCCCTAAGTGTGAAAAACTGTCAAAATTTGACAGGCCATATCCCAGAATTCATGGCACCTGCGAATGATCTGTTTGAACCTATAGGGTTGTGTAAGGGCTGCCTACAAAAGCTTGTCTTGGATTTACAAGATTCAGAGTGGTATTTTTAGGACAATGATTTTTAAGTTGACGAAAAAATCTGTCACATTAAATTAAGCATGATGATGATATACAAAGAAGATGAAACACAATCTGCCACATTTTTTAGTTGGCTCATATTCTTTAAGAAACAAATGAAACACAATCTGTCACATTGAATTAATCATGATGAGGATATACAAAGAAGATGAATGCAAAGAGTGGGTTGAATTGGGGTTTAAGTGAGAGGTGAAGAACAATCCCATTCTCAGAATATAATAAAAAAATAATTTATTTTCTTAATTGATAATTGATAGCCCTATAAATCGAGGTGAACAAAATAATACAACCACAACAAACTCATGTTCAAATACATTGTATATCATCAATACAACTAAACCAGTTTATTCATGTATAAATACATTATATATCAACAATACAACTACACCAATGTTCTCATGTGTAAATACATTGTATATATTTATAGTCATGTACAAATACTTCGTATATCATCAAAAAAAAGTTACATCAATGTACTCATATACAAATACAACATCCCACTTCATGTGCATCAAACATCCTCATGTCCTAAGAGAAAAGCTTATGTAGATCAATGTTTGCATATAAATGAAGACCAACATAAGCAACGTGAACATCAAAAATACCTACATTTTCAAGAGTTGTTAATAAACACATAAAAAACATAATGATAAATGGAGAGATGGGATTATATCGAGTGTACCCACTACGTTGATGCAAAAAATCGTATTGCAATGGTGTTGTAATGATTCAAAAAGACTTGCATTAGCATAAAGGTTTTATGATCATTATTTGAAATGAAATGCATGATAATAAACAAAGATGTCAGATTAACAAAGAGATAGGATTATACAAAGTATATCGAGTGTACCCACTACGCGCATGCAAAAATCATGATGCAATAGTAATGTTCATCAAAGTAGACCTGTATTTTTAACACAATCTTAATATACATGTAACAAACTTGAACATTAAGGTTTTATGATCATTATTTGAGACAAAATGTATGATTAAAAAAATAAGAGATAATAAAGACCTACTACTCAAGTGTGCTTGAAGGGTCATCTCTTTGCTTAAGAGTATCTAGTATTGCTTTGTGATCAACACTAATCACTATCCATAGCTCTTTGGTCTTCGATCTTGCTTAATGCTTCAACAAATTGACATTTGTAGCTATGATAAGGTGTGAATACATGAGAATGGTTTTGTGTTTCTCGTAGTCTTCAAATGCAAGTGTCCCATTCTTTCTAATCATGTATATTCGCAACCAAGTTCCCGCAACAACAACTAAACCTATACGATATGTGAAAAAATCATCATCTGTCACTGGCTATGTTAGTTTCTTCTTTCCTTGTACACACCATGCCAACCGATAGTTTGATCTCTCCTCCAGTGCAACCACTGCAAAAACATGTCCTGGCTGTAGAAGATCTGAAAGACAGTCATACTCAACTGAACTTTCCATATCATCATTTGACATGGATATTTGTTTGAGATAAAGGAGTTAGATATTGTGGAACCCATGTATCAACCCACTCACTTGACTATCACTGAACCCAATCACATTGAACACAAATCTGACAAAAACAAGCCAACTCTCATGTCCAAATGGCCCATGTACTTGCAACTGAGTTGTGAAATGAATGCATCTTTGAAGAATCTTTAATTGTTTGATAATCCAATTTGTCTCCCACTGTGCCCTCCTCAACCAAAAGAATCTGCGCACTGCTCAATCAAGTGTCCCTCCCTGTGACAATGTTAAAGTACACCAATCAACAATAGAACGTGCATCAGAGAATTTTGTACCTGAAATCCTCAATTGCTCCTTAACTAGAGCTCTCTTCAAACATGCACCTACTCCATCATGTTCCCCCTTCCCATGCCCTGCTTGAAAAAAACTCCAAATATGAGGTATACGCCTCTGTACATTCATTCTACTCAACCAATAAAGCATAGGAGCATTCTTGAATTCCCATACAGTTATCTGACCATATGAGATGATGATCAATTGCAATACCTTTCTCCTGCAAGAATTCAAATAAATTCTTGAAATAATGTTGCACATACTCGGAGGAGTGTGATCTATCATCACTCATATAAAAATGATACTCCTTGATTATCTTCCTATCCTCTTCTGTACTATTAGGGGAATGTCTATATGTTATGTCAACAAAAATAGCAATCTGGATTGAATTATAATACTGAAACTGTACCTCATTTTGTGGTTGAAATGTATAGTTTTCTGCAAAATCAGCCATTGATATAATAGTGCCAATTGGGAAAGAGTTCTTACACATCCTGAACTGTTGATCCAACCACTGAGAACTATGGGTGTGCCTTGCATACTTGTAGATAATATTTTCCTTAAAATCCAAAATAATATCAACAACACTAACTTCTTTAGAGACCAACTTACAACTAGAACCTTCACCTCCAATCTTGAAAGTATATTTCACTGTCTCATATCTTTTTTTCTCAACAATATTCTTTCCAAACTCGTGTTCGCTTCCCTCATGAAAACAAGAAACAAACTTTGACAACCCACCACATTGTGAGCACTTCTCATTCAAACAATCATTTCTATAGAAAAAGCATTCATCATCTCTATGACACAAAACTAGATCTAGCAAGTCTCTTGATGATCTTGGAAATTGCATTACACCACACTCCTGCAACATATAATTAGTATGCATCGTAGAACAAATATAACATAAAATTTCATGGTAAATTGAAAACTCCACATGGTATTTGCAACAACAACTATTATGAATCTTAATGGGTACACAATAAAATGGCTTCAAAGATTCAAAGGCCCTTTGCGATATTTTCAAAGTTGGATGTTATTTAAATTTTTTTTTGTACAACATTGTTTGGCTTGATTCCAAGAAATGTTTGGGATGCGGTGTGTGGTCTTGGTTACCAATTCTTAATTTCAAAACATCCTTTACAATGGGTGATACTCTAGAAGTAGAGTGCCAAAATTGTTGAATTTACTCCTTCACATTGTCAGTCAACTTTCTATCAACACGTGGAAGACTCCCACCAAAATCTCATGTATCATGTTGAAGGGGATCATCGAGTATTTGTCTTCTTGCAAGTGCTCTATTCAAAGTGTTATGGTTTATGTTCAAATCAACACAGGTTTGTCTCATAAAACGAGCCTTCCTCAATTGATGGCTTACTAAGGAGGTTGTAATCACTCTTTGAGTGACTCTCTTATAATTTTGCTTGATATTCTTTCAAATAGAATTGAGAGAATCAATAAGATTTTTTACAATAATAGAATTTTTCTCCATCTTCTTGTTCATAGGAATCTTCAATTTGGCTAGGAATGGTCTCATCTTTTGCATCTTTAGCAATTGAACAAAAAGTTGGCATTGCTTGGTCAATGTCTTAAATGCTAAAATATTGGTTGAAAATTTGTGTAGCCCACAATCGAATGGTTCTTGTTGACCTCTTGCCTTCAAGATTGGCAATAATGTTCTCATCAATTTCAAGTAACCATTCCGGGGTCCTTGAAGGTCTTGAATTTGGAATTTGTCTTTCATCCATGAGAGGGTCTTCATTTCTCATGTAATTTGGTGTTACATATGACCCAATTGGTTGAAAAATTCCACCTTCAATGCCAAAATTTCCCAAATGGTCACCTCCAATGTCAATTCCCAAATTTTCACCTTCATTGTCAACACCCACATTTTCACCTTCATTGTCAATTACCACATTTACACTTTCAATTCCCACATTTTTATTCATAAATTAAATGTCATGTTGAGCATTTTCAATATCTATTTCAATGTTGTCATTCCCACTTTGAATACCATGTTCAACATTTTCAATATCAAAATCTACATTTTCATTTTCATTATCAATAACTTGCTCAACATTTTCAAATTTAATTTCTTCTTCACTTGAAGTAACATTTGCAAATTCTTCACCAATATTTGGCATACCTTGTCTTCTCCTTCTATGACCTTCTCTATGTCTTTGTCTATATACATCTATTTGGTTATTTGGAAGCTTTCTTTTACGTTTATGCTTTTGACAACTGTTGCTCCCCATTATACCTACAAAAAGATGCTCCTAAATGATTGACAATGTTAAATTTGTCCATAATAATCTCTTAAAAGCTGTATTGTATCACTTTCTATCTAAAAACCCATTAATGTCATTTGCAAAATGAATGTGTTTGTCGTTGGAATGCACAAAACAACCCACAAGCCTATTTTTGTATGGTGCAAAAATCAGATTTTTGATTTTTATACATATTTTTCCATAGCCCTACAAAAAATTCCCATTGGTGCCCTAATGTAGATAAATCAGATATCGGATTATATTTGATATTTGATTTCTTAACATGTAAGCAAAGTGAAAGAGATACTTGAGGGAGATTGAGAGAGGAATAATGAGAGAGAGAGAGAGAGAGAGAGAGAGAGAGAGAGAGAGAGAGAGAGAGAGAGAGAGAGAGAGAGAGAGAGAGAGAGAGAGAGAGAGAGAGAGAGAGAGAGAGAGAGAGAGAAGGGGGGAAAGGGAAGAGATAGAGTTGATGAGTGAGACAAAGAGACAAAGGAGAGAGGGAGAGGAAGACATAGAAGGGGAAAGAGGGAGAGAGAGAGAGGGGGGAGAGAGAAGGGGAAATGGAGATAGAGGGGGGAGGGGAAAGGGAGAGAGAGAGAGAGAGAGAGAGAGAGAGAGAGAGAGAGAGAGAGATAATGGGAGATGTAGAGAAAGACAGAGAAGGGGAGAGGGGAAGAGAGAGAGACATATAGAGGAGGAGAGATAAGGAGAAAGGGAGATAGAGGGTGGAAGGGGAAAGGGAGAGAGAGTGAGAGAGAGAGAGAGAGTCAACAAGTGAGACTGAGAGACTAAGAAGGGGAGAGGGGGAGAGAGAGAGAGTGAGAGTGAGGGAGGGAGAGAAGGGGAGCATATACTGGTTTATTATTTTCATCCTTGAACCTTATGATCGCTCTCAGGGGGTGATATAAACTTATTTTTGTAAGCAGTATTGGCACTGCTTTTTATATTGTGATAATGGTTCATCTTCCCACCTCAGGACACAATATGACCCCTAAGGTGTCATTAGGGGTCATATTTTGTCCTAAGGGGTCATATGGTGTCGTTAGAGGTCATATGGTGTTCTATGACCCCTTAGGACACTTTAGGTGTCGTATGGTGTCCTAAGGGGTCATATGGTGTCCTATGACCCCTTAGGACACCATATGACCCCTAGCAACAAATTATGACCCCTTAGGTCCATATGACCCCTTAGGATACCATACGACCCATAACGACCCCATATGACCCCTTAAGTGTCGTTAGGGGTCGTATGGTGTCCTATGACCCCTTACAACACCATATCACCACTAACAACATCATATGACACCTTAGGTGTTGTTAGGAGTCATATTATATCCTAAGGGGTCATATGGTGTCCTATGACCCCTTAGGACACCATATGGTGTTGTTAGGGGTCGTATGGTGTTCTAAGGGGTCATATGGTGTCCTATGACCCCTTAGGACACCATATGAGCCCGTAGGACACAATATGGTGTTTTAGGGGTTGTATGGTGTCCTAAGGGGTCATATGGTGTCCTATGACCCCTTAGGACACCATATGAGCCTTAGGAAACCATATGGTGTTGTTAGGGGTCGTATGATTTCCTAAGGGGTCATAAGGTGTCCTATGACCCCTTGGGACACCATACGACCCCTAGCAACACCATATAAATCCTTAGGTGTCATTAAGGGTCATAATGTATCCTAAGGGGTCATATGATGTCCTATGACCCCTTAGGACACCATATGAGCCCTTAGGACACCAAATGGTGTCGTTAGAGGTCATATGGTGTCCTAAAGGGTCATATGGTGTCCTATGACCCCTTAGGACACCATATGACCCCTAACAACACCATATGACACTTATTGTGTCCTTAGGGGTTGTATGGTGTCCTAAGGGGTCATATGGTGCCCTATGATTCTTTAGGAGTCCTAAGGAGTCATATGATGGCCTATGACCCCTTAGGAAACTATACAACCCCTAACAAGACCATATAACACTTTAGGTGTCCTTAGGGGTTGTATGGTGTCCTAAGAGGTCATATGGTGTCCTATGACCCCTTAGGACACCATAAAACCCCTAACGACACCATATGACCCCTTAGGTGTCCTTAGGGGTTGTATGGTGTCCTAAGGGGTCATATGGTGTCCTATAACCCCTTAAAACACCATATGAGCCCTAAGGACACCATATGATCCCTAATGACACCATATGCCACATTAGGTGTTGTTAGGGGTCGTATGGTGTCCTAAGGGGTGATATGGTGTCCTATGACCCATTAGGACACCATAAGACCCTTAACGACACCATATGATCCTTTAAGTGTCGTTACGGGTCATACTGTATCCTAAAGGGTCATATGGTGTCCTATGACCCCTTAGGACACCATATGAGTGATGGTATGATGAAAGAATAAGTATCTAGTAGAATATTGAGAGGGGGGGTAAATCAGTATATTGAAAAATTGATACAAAATTCCCAACCTCAAATTCAACCACACAAAGTAAACATATCTCAGTCAAGATCAATATTCATAAGAATACTTGACATCAACCAGTTTAACTATTATGACAACTTAACAATAAACAACTTCAATCTTGTAAAAATCAACAATGCTTAATCATAACTCAAAATATTCATCTCTCAATGCTTCTAGTTATCATGCCTTATCAGAAGTTAATCAAATCAACAAATAACATCATAACCACAAAGACATTCACCACTTGACACAAATGTTTTTACATGGAAAACCCAAATAGGTAAAAACCATGGTGAGATGAGACTCACAAGGATATCTATCTGAACTCTTATGAAGTTAGCCCTGTTAGGAGCCACGCCTGTTAAAGCTTTACAATAAGTCCTATTAAGAACTAATTTTGGTTAGGAATCACCCGGTTAAGGGAATTACAAATATGCCTTCATAAAAAGCACAATACCCTGTTAAGAGTAACCTCCCTGGAGGATTTAAGAATCCAAGCTAATGGACCACCTTGTTAGAGGATTTAAGAATCCAAGCTAATGGACCACCTTGTTAGAGGATTTAATGAGTAACCAAGCTTGTTAGAGCTTACCCAGTTAAGGGTTTTAACTTCTGCTGTAATTGTTAGAAAACAACAAGTTTTCTTGATTTGTTTGAATAACACTACATTTGCTTGATCAGATCCTTCTAAGGTTCAATCTGCCTTCACTCAAAGTGCAGATCCATTCACTGGTTAGGTAACTACGCACTCAACAGGTTTTTGCCAATCTTGCCAAGACTCTTTACAAATAACTTCATTGACCTTAAATACAAATCAATTAGGTCAGTAACACAACAAAAACCTAATTATCATCATCGAGATTACAAACAAGTTGGTATAATCTTGACCATTAGAAATCATGACAATCTCTTCACATTCTTTAAGAAAATTCCAACCGCTGCATGATCACCACTTCATCGGACTTCGTAACTCATCACATGCTGTGCATTAGATGCAATCCACTTTTCTCTTTCCATAGACAATAAACAAACACACCAAAACAATTGGAACTTATCCTCATACAATGATCACACATGTCTCCATCATTACCGCTTATCAGATAATTAACCAACAAACATAATTTATTAGGGTTTAACAGTTGATAGGGTTTACCAGTTACATTACATAGAAAGGTTTAACCCTTTACACTAGTTTATCGGTTCAACTCACAAACTTTACATATTGGTTTACAACATCTTCCACAAAGCTCTTCTTATCGGTTACTAGCCAATATCAAAAACAACAATATCAACAATAACATGAATACCATTACCAGTTCAATTGACATCAATGACAACATATCATTAATGCAATCTCTATGCAAAATGCCAACAAACTAAAAATGTCAACAATCTCCCCCTTTGGCATTGATGGAAATAAAAATATCAACACCTCTGATTTCTTCTGAGATTGGTGAATAGGAATCCTGGTTTACATTACCAAGTATTCACCTTTCTCTGTTTGTCTTCAGCCTGCTACTGGTTCACCTAATCATACACATAATTCTTCTCCTCAATCACATAATTCTTCTCCCCCTTTGACAACAATGCCAAAGTGAAAGTAAAAAACATGTAATTCTGCTCTCACTATGCATCAACATCATTCTGCAACATGATGCTCCCCTTGTGGAATACTTCCACTTCTTCATCAATCCATGTAAAATTCTGCAAGTGGTTCAGGGACTGATGTAATCAACATCATGCTCAACTAACTTCATGAAGAGGGACAACCCCTTATTGACTTCTAAGATACTCAAAAGTGGTCTTAGGAAGAGGTTTGGTAAAGATATCTGCAAGGTGCTCCTTGGTAGAAACATGCTCCAAGATAACATCTTTACTTTGAACTTTTTACCTCAAGAAGTGATACTTCAATTCAATGTGCTTAGTCCTTACATGCAAAACAATATTTTTAGAGATGTTTATTGCACTTGTATTATCACAAAAAATATTTATTGGTTCTGAGATTTCAATCTTCAAACCTTCCAAAATACGTCTCATCCACATAACTTGTGTGCAATTCATATAAGCTGCTACATACTCAGCTTTAGTAGTAGATTGTGAAGTACAACTCTTCTTTTTACTACTCCATGAGACTAGCCTTCCTCCTAGAAAGAATGGTCCACCGGTAGTACTCTTCCGGTCATCAATATTTCCTACCCAATCAACATATGTGTATGCCTTCAAATCAAAATTTCCACCATATGGATACCATAACCCATAGTCAACAATACCTTTTAGATATCTAAAAATTCTCTTGGTTGCCATCAGATGTGCCTCCTTTGGATTCTTCTGAAATCTAGCAACAATACCAACTGCATGGGCAATATCCGGTTGATTGTGAACAACATAGTGTAATTTGCCAATCATTGACTTGTATTCCTTTTCATCTACAGACTTAGATGCATCTTCCTTGGACAATTTATAACCTGTAACCATTGGGGTTCCAACTAGTTTACAGTCACTCATACCGAAAGTCTTCAAAACCTTTTTCACATATTTGGATTGAGTAATGAAAATACCATTCTTCATCTGTTGTATCTGTAAGCCTATGAAATTTTTAATTTCCCCTACTAATGACATCTCAAATTCATTATTCATTTCATCTGCAAAATAATTACTGATGTCATCATTTCCTCCAAATATAATGTCATCAACAGATACTTCACTGACTAGTATTTCATCTCCTTTAGACTTGAGATAAATGTTGTTGTTATCATTAGTTTTAGCAAAGCCTATCTTCATCAGATGAGTATGAAGCCATTCATACCATGCTCTGGGTGCCTGCTTTAATCCATACAAATCTTTATGCAATTTGCATACCATGTCTTCCTTATCTGTCAATGGATAACCATCAGGCTACTCTATATAAACTTGTTCTCCCAGTATCCCATTCAAAAATGCTGACTTAACATCCATCTGGTATATCTTGAACTTCTTATGAGCTGTAAATGCAAGTAATGTTCTGACAACTTTCAGTCTTGCTAATGGTGTAAAAGTTTCTCCTTAATCTTCTCCTTCTTCTTGCACATAACCTTTGCATACTAATCTTGCCTTGTGGCGAACTACAACACCATATTCATTTAATTTGTTTCTGAACACCCATTTAGTACCTATAACATTCTTGTTTACCGGTCAGGGTACTAGGGTCCAAGTGTTGTTCTTCTCAATTTGATCCAACTCCTCGTCCATAGATTTCACCCAATGATCATCACCAAATGCCTCAGCACTTCTAGGTTCAAAGGTGGAGATCATGCAAGAGTTCTCTCTTACTCTCCTTCTAGTTAGTACACTGACATCCTTATCTCCAATTATTCATTTAGGACTGTGATTCAGTGTCACATACCTAGGAATAATATGATCATTCTCTTCAGGTTCAACTTCTTCATTATCATCTTCTTCTGAATTTATTTGTTCGGGTTGAACATGTACATCAGGATTTGCTTTATTGGTTTCTGATTTAATAGTTTCAGGTTCCAAAAGAAAAATGCAAGGATCTTCATCCTTCTTCACAGAACTTGTTCCTTCTGAAATTTTAGGACATTCATCTACACGAACATCAACACTCTCAAGACTTTTCTATGTTCGGTTGTTGAAGCATTTATAGGCCTTACTCTTGGTGGAATAGCCAAGAAATATGCCTTCATCACTCTTAGCTTCAAAATTTCTTATGCAATCACCTCTTTTAATAAAACATTTGCTTCAAATATCTTAAAATAGCTAACATCATGTGATCTCCCATACCAGTATTCATATGTGGTCTTGTCCTTACCTCTTTTCACCAGAACATGGTTTATTGTCTAGATAGCTATACTTACAGCTTCTTTCCAAAATGTTTTTGCTACACCTCCTTGTATCAACATAGTCCTAGTAGGTTCAACCACTGAGTGGTTTTTTCTCTCTGCTATACCATTTTGCTGTGGTGTCCTTGGTGTAGAAAGCTGCCGCTTGATACCATTTTCATCAGAATATTTAGTGAACTCCACAGAAGTGAATTCATCGCCTTGATCTATTCTTAGACATTTTATCTTTTTGCCACTCTCTTTCTTAGCTAAGGCTCTGAATGCCTTAAATTTACTAAAAGCTTCATTCTTATCCTTCAAGAATGTGACCCACATCATCCTTGAATAATCATCAGTGAAGATCATGAAATATCTATCACCTTGAATGCTTCTTGTTCTTATTGGATGAACCAAATCTAACAAGTGCTTTGCTGAGAAGGACTTGCTCTTGAAAGTTGAAGAAGTCATAATTCCTAGCTGACATTCTTTACAAAGAGCATTTACCGGTTTGTCTAGCTGAGGCAGACCTCTTACTATCTTAGACTTGCTTACTTTAACAATATTGTCAAAATTCATATGAAAAAATATCCTATGCCAAAGCTAGCTATCATCTATTTTTCCAATGAAACAGTTGCTAACTTTAGGATTGAGATGAAATAGATTACCTCTGGTCTATTTTCTGGTTGCAATCAATTCGCCTTTGTTGTCAAAGATTTTGCACATTCCATTTCTGAACTCTAGTGGGTATCCTCTGTCATTAAGTTGTGCCACACTTAAAAGATTGTGCTTTAGGCCTTCAACCCAATAGACATCGTCAACACTGCTCTTCCCATTAAGAGAAATAACTCCCTTACCTTTATCCATATATGGCGAGTCATTGCCAAATCTGACAACACCGCCATCAAATTCCTTCAAGGAAATAAATTTGCTCCGATCACCGGTCATGTGATGTGAACAAACAATATTAATTATCCAATCATCAGAGTTATCCATTCTGGATACTAGTGCCTTCTGATCTGATATTTCTTCCTTAATAGATACAAACACAATATCTTCACTAGCATCATCATCAGTAATACCATTGTCAATAGATACAAGAAAATCTCTCTTGCCTTTACCCTTATACTTCTAAAATTTATCTCTCTTGTATTCATTTTCACCATTAGGGAGATTAGCTGCTATATGACCAATCTTGTTGCATGCAAAACATTTTAAAGGTAGCTTACCTCTATATTTACCAGTGCCTCTAGGCAGTCGTTTTGCCAACAATGCTTCAAGTTCTATTTTGCTGTCTTCATCATCAACATCTCTGCTGGATCTAGATTCATAGCTATGGACAATATCTCTACTTCTTCTCACAGATGGGTTAGAGACAAAAGCTATGAATGCAGATTCTAATTTCTATACACTACCATCATAGCCATTTAGCTCAAAAGAAGTAAGTTTGCCAATAATAGAGTCAAAAGTTACCTTTTTCTTGTCAATGGATTTCAGCTCCTGAATAGCTGCAACTCAGATAGCATAGACCGGTAGCAGGGTTCTCAGTACCTTAGTGATTACTATGACATCTTCCACTTTCCCTCCTGCACTCTTTATGTCACCAACCATCTCTTTAATCCTTTGACCATACTTCTGGATATTCTCACCTTCAGACATTCTCATGTCATCGAACTTTCCTCTTAAACTCTCCTCTTTGGGAATCTTAACATGTTCATCAGTGCTATAAATCTCTTCAAGTTTTTGACATACTTCATGTGCAGTTCCAAGACCATGAACATCTACATATTCAACATCAGGTAGGGAACTAATAATAGCCTCTAATGCTTGGTGATTTTCTTGCTGTTCTTTCTTCTGATCATCAGTTAGGATTCCAGTAGGTGTAATATACTTAGTTCCTATATGATCCCAATACTGACTACCAAGACTCTTAATGTAAATCTTCATTCTGTCACTCCATATTCTATAGTTATCTTTGTTGAACTTCAAACCTTCTTTCTTCATCATGATCTACAAGATCTTTTCCTCAAGCTATTAGGCTTTTAGATTAAGAGGACCTAAGAAGCTTTGATACCAATTGATGGTATGATGAAAGAATAAGTATGCGATAGAATACTGAGAGGGGGGGCGTGAATTAGTATATTGAAAAACTGATACAAAGTTCCCAAACTCAAATTCAACCACACCAAGTAAACACACTAGTACATTTAGAGCTGATTTCTGACGACCGTTTGTCGGATTTGTGATGAATTTTCGTTGGAGTGCCGACAAAATCAACCGTCGAAAAGTCGGCGTCAGATTGGTCGACAATGCCATACCAGTCGAAAAGACGACAATCCAATGGACTCTGCCAATGCTGTATGTCTGCCGATTACATTGTTGGTCGAAAGCTTGGTAGTCATCGTAATTCTGATGATAATTTTTATCAAAAAAAAATATTTATTATCGATGTCGACGTTTCCTTCCTTCGATGGCTCTTTTATATCGATGAGACATCGCTGGGTCTCATCGATACCTTTTGAATTTGGATCGATGAGACCCAATGATGTCTCATCAATATAAAAGAGCCATCGAAGGAAGGAAACGTCGATGAATTCCATAAAGGACTCACCAAAGATAATAACTTCATCGACAAAAGATATCGAAGAAAGCAGAGAGGGTCTTCATCGACAGGAAAAGTTCTCGAGGAAATAATACTATCGGTGCAACATAAAAAGGACCCACCGAAAGGAGCGTTTTCATCAAAAGAATAATATCGATCCGACAAAAGGAAGCTATATCGATAAAAGATATCAATGAGGATATAGGTTTCGAGGAGGTTAAAAGGCATGTTCTCGATATGCGTGGTTTTGCCGATGTAACTTTATCGGTGAGATAATAGGCTCATTCATCGATGGGGCATAGTGATATTGATGAAAGAAGTATTTCGATGGAAAAATAAAGGAGCACACCGAAGCCCAAGGTTTCTTCAACATAAGACTTGATGGATATCAGATATTTTTCGATGAGGAGACAACCATACTGACCGAATACAGTATTTCGATGAAGGGAAAAAATACTTGATCGAAGTAATATTCGAAACAAAAGTATTGTCGATAGAAACAAAGAGATCGATGGACTAAAGAAACAAATGATCAAAAGACATATCCTCATCGAAATGATTATTGATTGCTGGGAAAATCAGAAACAAATCCCACAGAAGGTCACATCGCCATTAAATTCAAACGTGTGCCCGAATGACCGTTGTCCAAACCGCCATTACTAACTGATTAAATACGCCATAAGTAGTGGATCAACATCAAAGGACACAACATTAAGGAATTAACAGGTGACGAATTGAAAGCATGATTTAGGCGAATTCACAGATAAAGCTCAGTAATTCAAAGTAAGTTGCTTGCACACATACCTCTTTTTTAAAATTCAAATGGAATCATCATCTAAAACTAATAAGACCAGAAAGGGAAAAGAACCTATCGCTGTAGAAGAAAAACCTAAAAGACAGAAAAGGGAAGGGCGTTCTTTGGCCCAGGACCTGATTGACTAGTGGCCATCATCTAGTTTGAGGTCCAAGAAGATTAGAGCTGACGAGGAAGGCCTGGAGGACCGGTTTGAGGATCTTGGAGACATATGGACATAATTGAGAGGGTATGAATTATTCATATATGGGTACAACAAAAGAGTTGCCCCTCAACCTATCAACAATTTATGGTGATTGAACTTAGGAAGGTTAGCTGTGGCTAATGTATTCATGAATGTGGAGCCCATGAAGGCATTGGCAAACAATTATGACCCTAAAACTAGGACCATATATAACTACATGGGTGAGCCAATTCTTGCAATCAGAAAGGAGGTTATTGACACCGTGTTCGAGTTGGATTGGGGATTTGAAGAATTGATTGACCTCAAGAAGTTAACAAGTGAATATTTTAACCTAGAGCACATTTACAAAACATGGAGACTCCCTATACATAGACCTAGGAATGCAGAGTCCTTAGTGCCACTAGGTCAGGATGACAAAGCTCCCTATGATGTCAACTCTTTCCATCCATATTTCAAGTATACCTATTACTGTGTTGCCCAAGTGCTAGGGATAAAAGCCCATCCTTTGATGGATGTTGCAGCCATGGTCATTTGTGCCGATTTGCAATCTAAGGACCCTTGATTTTTTTGCTTATTTGGTTGAGGTTTTGAATCATGTGTTAGAAAAGTTAAAGGGGGATGTCATAATGTTCATTTCAAGCATTATTCCTTACTTAAGCATATGCTATTGTATGTGGGCCAAGATGAAGGGTTATGGCCAGAAGAGTTATGTGTCAGGACATATGACAATGCTGGGATGAGAAAACCAGTGCAACTATGGGTTTCTTCATGGGACCAGAGGTATGAGAATAATCAATATTGGCATTTTGAGGAGTTCTTTGTCAAGCCATTATATAGACTATTGGGATGCCCGTGCGATCATGCCCTTGCACCAGAGGTTCAAAGATTCCTAAGACCAAAAGATTTCGATGAAGATCCCTCAATTGAACACAATTGGGGAGATTGGTATTGTTTTTCAGACTACACACAAGTCAGGGTATACGGGTTTGGAGGGAGACCATACTTACTACCACTTACAGTCCCTAACAGAGTGGCTTGTCTGGAAATTGTGAGGCAACTGTCAATAGTGAGTACAAAACATCTGACAAGCCATGGGAAACAATCAATTGTACCTGGGTTGTTAGTATTTTCAGATTTTATTATGAAAAGTTCAAAGAGTTATGGCCTGCTGCAGACAAAATTGGATTATTATGGCATGGCTATGGGGGATCCAAGGCCCAATTTTGATCCTGAAGGATACATAAGGATAGCCCGGTCATCACAAAAGCTGAATGCTGGAGAGCATAAATCTTACCTACCAGATGACCTAATTAAGAAGATTGGCAGAGAAGAGGCCAAAGTGAAGTGAATAAAGTTTGAGAAAGCAATGCAGGCTTATAAATGGAAGCTTTTTAGAAGGAAAATGGATGAGAACGTGCTACAAAAGATTGAAGACCCCTTGGAGTTGGCCAACAAACTTGTGGAGCATGAATTGGAAATACTTGAGGGAGTCCCGCCTCATGTTTTTAGGGATTACATTGATACTATTAGGAATACAGAGCCTTTGGCTCATATGTCTCCTACTTCCACATCTGGCATCGTTCCATTCACTCCTTGAGAGGATTACCCCCTTGGTTATGAAGAGGATACACCGATAGACTTGGAAATAGGACAACTAAATGTTCGTGAAGTGGCTGACATCAGATTCCTAGAGCATGAGGATTTCATTGCTGATAGTGACTTCATTACTTCCAAGGAGTTCACCGCATTCCTCTATCAACATAAAGGATCTCAAATTAGGAATAACATGAGAAATATTGAAGAAGAGAAACAACTTCAAAAGTTACAAGAGGAGATGGATCTTGTGATGAGAGAAATGACACCTGAGAAGGGAAGACAGTTGCTTAAGGAAGCTAGTGTGCTATTATACTCTGGATGGGACATGTACTCTGCCTTGTTGTTTGATGGATTCCTCAAGAAACAGGACCCAAGTAGGCAAATGATGCCAAAAGAGATTGATAAACTCTTTAGAGGATCAGGATATGATCCAGATCAGAAGGCTCTTCTACAGTGGGCTATCTATCCCAAAGATAAAAGACCTATATTGGTTGATACAGAAGAAGCTTTTGGACATTTGATGGTGCATCAGATTGGAAAGACTGACCCTAGAACAACTGCCAAACTAAATTTGGATGTCGCTAAACTGAACCAAGATCAGATAGAGTTTCTGGTCCGAGAAAATTCTACATACAAAAGCCTATATGAGAAAACCGATGAAGAAAAACAGAGGCTGCAAGCAAGATTGCTTCAGATTGATACAGGTACCAGTCAAACAGGGATGACATACGATGTCGACAGAGATTCCATGGATGCCTTGACAGACGCTATGTATTGGAGGAATAGGGCTGAAAAGACATCTCGGCAAGTAGAAAAGGTACATCAAAAGATGGATAAGTTGATTCTGGAGATCATTGAACATAGGTTCAGAAGTATGATGCAAGTTGCAGAAATCTATTGGAAAACATACACTGGAATAGTCAGAGCTTTGAAAGAGCATGAAAGGCTCAGGTCTCGGTTGGAAGACATGATGAATGACAATAGTCTGATTAATCCAGGTGAGAAAATTGAAGCCGAGGCTTACTTGAAGTCCCATGATGAATTGGAAATTTCAATTAAGGAAAGAGCTTCAAAGGCTGGACAATGGGAATACCCCTAGGGTGCCCCCTTTTTATAGTAATGGTTAGTATCATTCGAACAGTGGAAACAAGAGTTCATTGATGAGAATAATCAAGCAGTAGCAGAGTTGGATCGGGACAAAGAATTGTCACTTTGTGTTAACCATATTCTATCCAATCATTTCCAGCCAGAAAGCGACATGAGGACACTAAACAATGATGTTCTAATGTATAAAGATGATAAGTACATTGAACACATAGGAATGTTGAACTTGTTTATCTTCCAGTTTGTTAACAAAAGTGCGAATTAATAGTTATGTGCTGAAAAGACATGATGCTTGGTGACAATGTATACCCTCATATAAATGAGGGAACTTTTGTAACAATAAGGATCATTAGAGAAGAAGTAGAATATAGCCTCAGGCTTACTATTGTACCATTTTGCGAACATACATAATATAATCAATCATCTTTCCTTTGTGTATATGCTATGGATTACTGCATCTTTCTGTAGGTAGTTGCTTGTGATATTATCTAAAGGAGATAAGGTTACTTGTGTTCTTCCAGTAAAACTCTGTGTTTCATATTATGGATTTGAATAAAAGATTTACTTGGGAATATAGTTTTGTATATAGTGCGCTTGCATATTATCTCAACCATGGTGCGCCTGTATATGTATATAGTTTTGTTTATAGGTGGAAAGCCTGAGGTTCAATGTTGAACTTGGTTGCTCTGATACCACATGTAATATTCCACATCTAGCATACACTTGAGCCAACTAACTCACTGGTTTACTAACCAACTATCTAGCGAACTGCTTAATGTCTACTAAGAATAACGGTCATAAATGACCATTATAAGATAATTAACATACACTTGAGTCAGTTGATTCATTGGTTACAAAACTTCTAGGTTTAGCTGATCCAATTCGTTACATAACAGTCTCATGTCTATTGACATTAACAGTTTACAAGGACCTTCATAGGATTGTGACATAAACTAACAAGCCAACTACTACAAATCCCCTATCTCTAACAAGCTTCAACTGTCATCATGGAATTAAACCTAATACAACATTGGTTCCCTTATTTAGCGAAATTAACACATCATATTATGACTCAACAAAAAATACGGTTCTAATATTTTTTTTTGTCTTTCTATATTCCCAAAAGTATGCATCTAATTGATGATAAGAATCCTTCTTCAGGTCTTGCAACCATGGAGACTGGTTATAATCTGATTATAACCGATGTGCATTGATTCCAAGATGAACCATATTCGGTTGAACTATGAGTTAAGAGTGGAAAACAAATAAACATATAAAACAAATAAACATACAATAGCTACAAATTATAGCAAGGTATTGTGACTATAAGATAGAAAGCATCCTAGGAGCCTCCAATATATCAAAAGTTGAGAAAGTAGCAAGCTTACTGTACAAAGACAGTGATCACTATAAAGTTGCAGTCAAGTTCAAAGCATTGATTTGTGGGAACAAAGGGTTTCATATGGGGATAGAGCAGTCTCATGAAATATCATGACAGTCATAATAATAATCTAAAGAGTAGTCAAGTCTTGAAGATAGATTGGTGATAGTGCAGTCATTCTATTGAGCATCAAATCTGAATTAAGTAAAATATCTTGATTTGAGAAATTAAATCATAGAAGCCATCTCTCTTTGGAAGAAATAATCATTTTCATTGATATCGTAATAACCCATAAGTTATCGAACAAGTCTAAAAGCATTCTATCGAAGTATCTAAGATTCAAACAGTATCGATGAGACCCAACGATGTCTCATCGATATAAAAGGGGCATCGAAGAAAGAAAACGCCGATCAACTTCAGAAAGGACTCATTGAAGACAGTAACTCCATCGATAAAAGATTTCAAGGAAAGTGGAGATGGTTCTCATCGACAAGAAAAGGTCTTGAGGAAAGTGGAGATGGTTACTTTTTACCACTTAAGTGATGGGCCCGTTTGTCATGAGAAGTGTCCCCCCATTGTTATTTACCTAGGCGGTCCTTAAATATTTTAAATTTTATACACCTATTACTTTGCCTTTTTTCTAATGTTTATCGGGGGCCCTGTAAGTGTCATGCAACTCTTTGTTGATCCAATAGCTAGCGTTGATTCACAGCCGGGAGATGCTCGTGGTTTACCTATTGCAAAGCAACGAAAAGATGGTAGGCTCGGGCGAGGTGGTCAATAGAAGGAATAAAAGCAGTGCAAGTCCCTGAGATCTAACGACCCGCATTATTTTGTGGGATGAAGATGATCGCGAGTTACCTATCATGAAATGGTGAAAAGGAAAGTGGGTCCACGTGGTAGTAAAGCTAAAGTTAAAGACAGATCATTTCTCTTTTGATCGAACGGATCACATGGTTTCGTGGGATGAAGATGATCAAGTTTTACCCTCCGCGAAATAGCAAAAAGTGGTGGGTCCCAGAAGCAGGCAGGTTTTCCAAAGAGTAAAGAGTGGTTGGTTCAGAGAATGATCAACGGCCTGCGTTGATTCATGGCCAAAAGGTTCTCAAGATTTAGCCTTCACGAAGTATCGAAATGACATGGCAGTCCAGTTAGCAGTCCAGGTGGTTTAGGTGGCAAATTAGAAAGTCACACTTGGCCTCGAGGTTAAGTAAATCAAAGAATAAACTTGGCGACCAAGTGGTGGGCCCAACAGATAGATTGAATCATACCGCCAACGAAGAGGCAACTTGTCAAGCACAGGTGGTAGTTTAGAAGTGGATCCCACAAAAGTTTTTTGGCAAGTAAGAATTTGCCATGTCGGTTTCTTAGGAGATCGAATGCCAGGGTGGATAGCGCTGAATTAGAGGGCCCACATCTACTGGATTAAAGTTGTTAAAGAGCGGGTATCTTGAGGAGGATCCAATGATGGGCGCTATTTCGCAGCCTGAAGGAGCAAGACAGTTACTGTTTGTGAAACTGCGAAGACTGTTAGCCTTAACCACTTGGTGCACGGTTAGTGAGGTAAATTGTCAGGTCAGGACATGATAAAGACCGATCAAGTTCTATTTGATTGGATGGCTAGCACGGTTTTGCTGGGTTAGAGTGCACAATGGTTACCGTTCACGAAATAGCGAAAGGAATTTTAGCCTGTTGCCGGATGAGGAAAAGTCAAAAGGTAAAAGCAGTGCAAGTTCTATTTGATCGGATGGTTGGCGTGACTTTGCTAGATGAACATGTAAGGGTTTTATGCTCTGCGAAATAGCGAAAGAGTGAAAAGAAAAAATAGTCAAGATAGTTTTGACCCATTGGAGCCAAATTTTTGAATTCTTTCATGAATTCAATTCTGAAGGGATGGCCGAAGCATGCAATGTTAATTTCGTAGTTAAGAAGCCCAATTTCCGTATCTACTCTCGCATCAATTGAATGAAGGTATCATTTTAAAGAAGTTGTTGCAGAGAAAGTTGGTGCAGAGTAGAATTCTTCAAGCCAAAATCAGGTTTTCTTGTTCTTTGCTTACCCATTGCTTGAAAGTTGTTGAATTGTGGTTTTGTTTTGTTAAAGAACTGCTTTGATTGATAATTGGCATATTTGCATACTTTCAAAATGGCACCCAGACGGTAATTGACAGGAAAGGTGAACTATCAAGACATAAACATCTATGATGACTTTCTAGAGCAGTTAACCATGTCAACTAATGTCGGGGCTAGGGCCAAAGAGTTAGTACCAAAAAACCCTCATTTGAAAATTGGGGATGGCCTGTATGACAAAGGAAATTGGTTAAGGGACCCCGAAATAGGGATATCAGGTCTAAGTCTTTTTAAAGTTGGTTTTGGTCAAAGACATGCCCCCGCCCCTTTGAATAACATCTGGGAACTGGATGTGGGGAAGCTTGTGGTCCCTGGTGTGTTCATGGTTGTAGATTAGTTGACCCTGATCACACATAATTATGACCCTGCTGCCAGATGTATCAGAAATATAAAGGGATCAGCCCTAGTTGAAATCAAAGATGATGAGTTTAAAAATGTTTTCAAGCTTAGTGAAGCTTCAAATTATCTTGAGCCTATTGATTTTGAAGCATTAGCTCAAGTCTACAATGCACAAAGAGATCATCTTAGGAGTAGCCCATTGAGAGATTTCTTTGTTAAAATAGGAGGGTTAACAGTTGTAGGCCCCAGTACAATGGAACCATTTTCCCTGAATTTGTTTACTTTAAGAGCTAAGGGTATGTATTGGACACCGTGTCAGATCTTTGGAGAAGATGCTGAGAAACATATGCCAACCCATTATATGCTGATGATTGCCCAAATTCTAAACCCTTCCCTGGCAATAACATTTGATTTTGCCCCATACCTCACTGATGCTATTCATGCAGGGCTTGTAGGGATTAAAAATGGTAAGGTGGATAGGCCATTTGGATGGTACTCCCTATTAATGCACATGTTTTTGTTCAAAGGTGCTGATTATTTTGCAAAAGATATGGATTTGGTCAAGGTTAAAGATAAAGAGGAGATGCCTGTGCAACTTTGGAGCACTGTTCTATCTTGGGATAGAGAGGATGCTAGTTTTCTAAAGTTTGATAGATGCTTTGCATCTAAGATTAGAGTTATTTTATGCGTAGAAAACCCTAGGATTCCTAAGGCTCTTTTGAAATTCCTTAGGCCTAAAGAGTTTGTAGAAGATATCAAGATTGTTCACAACTAGGGAGACATGTATTTGTACCATGTTTCTACGATTTTCAGAGTATATGGCTTCAGAGGAACCCCCTATCTACTGCTCTATCAGGTCCCATTGAAGATAGGGATTGCAAAAGTGTTGAGACAGATTGGAGGAGTACAAGAGGCCGAGTTGACCAATAGGGGTAAAGGGACCATTTTCCCAACTATTACCATGGCCCATCATTTTGTAATTACCAAAGGTGGCTGGAAATACTTTGAAGAATTCTTTAAGCCATATATGTTGTCAACTGCAGTTTCAAGGTGTGTAGACCCTGAGGATTTATTCAATGACATGTTCAGAAAGAGGGCAGTATGTAAAAGTAGGCCTCACCAATTTCAATTTCCTAAAGATTTAATTAGAAATGAATTCAGCTTAGACGAGTAGGAATTAAGAAAGGAGAAGTGGATTGCATACAAAAGAGGACTTGATTTTATTCATCAATTTGATTCTAGCTATGACCCTCTTTCTAGTTTTACCCCTTTTGAAGAGAAGGTTAAATTCTTAATTCTTTATTTTGAAGACCTAATGCAAACCCTAAAAGAAAAAAGGGAGGCTATAATGCAAAATGATCCTGATAGGGCTAAATTGGTCTTAGCTAAGCCTGCCTTTGCTAAGGCTATCCCACCTAGTAATTATATGATACATAAAAATTCTAAATATACTGTGATGATGCCAATGACAAGTGAGCCTTCCACTTCAAGAGGAAAAAGGGCCATTGAAGATGTCATTGATATTCAAGATTCCCCTAAAAGGCAAAGAGTAGGGAAGGAGGTTGAAACTAATGAGCCTCAATACTCTCCATCTCAATCCCCTATTCACATAGGAGATGAGCAATCAGTGGCCAAAAAATTGCTACAGTTAGGGAGTCTCGGTGAAATTGGATACACATATGATGAGACCCAAGAGGGAATGCCAGAAGAGCCACCTAGTGCTGAAATGAATATAACTGATGGTGAGCGAAAGGGAAAGGAATTAGACCTCACTGTCAAACAAGCTAGTGAAGAGTTTCTAGCTGACAACAATTTTGTCACAATAGGGGCTTTCATGAAATTTGTATGGAAACAAAACATTGAACAATTCAAGGCTAGATGTGCAAAGAGAATGAGTGAGCAACCTCACAAAGATACAAATGGCTGAATTCAAAGCTATCACTCCTAAAGCTAGAAGAGAGATGGTGTCAAAGGCTGGTGTTCTAATCCTCCCTGAATGGGATATAGTAGATGCATTAGTTCTTGAAGTAGTTAGAAAAGAAACCAAGCCAATGAAGGGAGTGACATTTAGCAAAGATAATGCTTCTCTGGTCATGTGGTCCGTCAAGAGGGGTGAAAGTAGAAGAAGGAAAGATACCTCGGGATCTAATCTTCTAGGAGGTATGATAGTACAAAGAGTCCAGAATACAAGGGTGGTAGAAGCTGCCAGTACAGTCTTAGAAACTGCAAAGTTTAATGTGGCAGTAGCAGAGAAAGAAGCAAAGGAAAAAGATGATCTCCAAGTCAAGTTGGAGACAATTTTAAAGGCTTATAATGAAGCCAAAAAGGAGGTAGCCAACAGGGATACTATTATTGCTAGACTTTAGAGTCAGTTGGTAGGACAACACCAAGGATGTGATTTCTCTACCCTGATGATCTCTTCTTCTCCAACAAGACCTTCACCTACCAGTCCTATTATATAATTCCCCCCTTCTCCTATGCCTTCTAGATTTCAACCAGCTGAGACTTTTCAACATGAGTTGGAAAAAATGAAACAGGCTCAATTCTTGTTTGCAAGTAAGTATGAAGAGAAGGTAAAGGCCACCATTTTGAGTTTTTCTGATACAGTAGAGGCCCCCACTGTGCACACTAATATGAAAAGAATTTTAGACACTCTGTGTGAGTTAAATGAGGACAAGGCTATTTTAGAGCCTATTTTGAATAAGTGGATGCCAAGAGAAGTGGATTTAGAAATTATGTGTGCATCTTATGATGAAGCAGGATCTGATGTTACTATCAAATCCACATGTGAGTTGGAAAAAGGTTTGACCAAGTTAGCAGAAGGAAGAGCCAATGTAGAGAGGAAAGATAACTCGTACAGGAAAGAATATACTGAGCATAAATTTGAATTATTTCCTGGGGGTTTTGTTAGCCAAAATCAGTTGAAGGACAAACAGGTATGGCTTGATGAGCTGGGAGCTAATTTGTCTTTGAGGGTAAATGAAATTGTTAACAAAGATGACACCTCTCTGTTTCTTAAAACAATTGAGGAGATAGAAAAGATAAAATCACATTACGGTTTTTTGGAATCAGAGGTGAGGAAAATAAGAAACTCTTGGAAAAGGTTACTTAAGTTAGAGAAAAAGATTGTTGGCTACTCATGGCCTATTGATGATGTGTTCCAAGAGTGGACCAAAAGGTATGTGATGCAAGAGGAAGATGCTCCAGAATAGTTGGAAGATGCTTCGTGACAGTTAGAAGATGTTGTAGAAGAGTTACCAACTGAAAAGATCGTTGAGACAGAAAAAGACTTGTAACTGCTTCTTGAAAGAAGCTATGGTTGTAACTAATTTTCCTTAGGGATGTTCAAAGCTTGTATGCATCCATAATGTTATAAATGGATACCAAGATAGAGGAAAAATGATCACAAGAATTTGTAAAGAAACTCTGCAGAAATTTATTTGCGTTTTTTGTAGTGTTTCACAAAAAACTATTTAAGTTTTGTAAGATTTTCGAAATTGAATATAAATATACAAACCATTAACTGTGAGCCTAAAATTTGTGTTGTCTTCTAGTATGCTTTCAAATATTTTACCGGTTTCATTTGGGTAATTTATGGTTATTTCAATTGAACAACGAAGAAAGGCACTGGTCATCTATAGAATACAATTCATCAGTTCACATTTCATTTTAAAGAAATAGGAGTAGCTGAGTAGGAAATATAGAGTAGACTATAAATAGTTTATATACATAAATTTCAAGCACAAAAATCGAATAATTTCTACAACAACAATCTTGAACTCATCTGCTATATCTCCATCCTAGCAATTTATGCCATTCTGAGATGCATTAGGTTAGTCTCAGTCACTAGAACACAATTTGAAACATGCATTAGGAGTTGTCCTCCTTACAAATAGTGAAACATTAAAAAGGTATTATCAAAGCTACAACCACAATTCAAAGAGGAAGCTTACAAAGATAGGACAAAGCTAGGTACAGTCATAAGTCAAGGCAAATTCATAGTTGAAACTCAGTCCAAAATAGTGAAGAAGTGCAACAAATGACATGAGAAGTCTAAAGAAGTATTATAGCAATCATGAGTCAAGGATTAATGAAGAGATTTTTTGCATCCATGATACAATCCTTAAAAGCATCCATGATACAATCTCAAACACACTTTTTACCGTTCTCTTGGTGATTTTGCCCAATTGTGTATGTCTTGCTTATGTATGAAAATGGCATTTTGCAGCTTTCCACTGACCATGTATTTGAGATGTCTTTGATTTAGATATGGCATACGCTTAGTCGTAGAGTGAGACTAGGGAGTTGGACCATCTCAACCATGGTGCGCCTGCATATGTATATAGTTTTGTGTATTCATTAAAGATTTTCATTTAATTTTAATCAACTAAAGAGAAATATTCATGACTTACAAGTAATTAAAAAACTTACAAGGATGAGGCATATTCATTACTTACAAGGATGAGGCATATTCATAACTTTTGCAGTCCTACCTTGGATATCAACACTAGAAGCAACTCATATTTTTTGCGTACAGACAAGACAATATGGGAGTTTATTATACCCAACAACTTGTGGTGTTGTTGTTCGTGTTGGCTCCACTTGCACCCTGCAGTTAAGATTCAATATACATTATTCAATAAGATTAACTGTGCAACATAATGAAATATTGAAAAGTGTGTTACCTTGTTGAGCTTCGCTTGGTTTCGAGAATAGCTTAATATTCTCTACTTAACAAGGCCAACCACGTGAAGGTGGAATCTCATTTGGCCCCTCCCCCCCTTAACATCACTCTAAATTCCCCGTTAACATCTTATAACATTCATTCATTAATTCTTTCTACCATTAATAAAATATAGCAATCATTCATTAATATCACATAACGTTCATTAACAAATAACAAGGATTAACATTAATTAACACGCAACATTCATCAATATTAATTAACACATATCATCCATAACCATTAATTAGCACATAATTACATTCACTAACACAAAAATCAATCATTATCAAATTAGTTAGATTACAATCATTTCTTTCTTTGTTTTTTCTTTGAAGCTATGAAAAGACTAAGTGGAACATCGGTTTCTTCATCATTTCCCCCCTCTGCAGATGTTCTGCCAACTGCTCGTGATCTCCATGTATGCCTAGTCCTATACTGAGGACGAGGACACTGAAGCGAAGGGGGGTCCTCTGCAATAACAAAGAAATGGGTTAAATTCAAAAAAAATAATAATTATTGTTACAAGTATTTCATTAATTTAGAGAACAAAATTATTGTGCTCTTTACTTGATGGGGCCACATCATTTTGTGTAGCCTCAACCTCAACATGCTGAACACCCTCTAGATCATCTGGAGTTGAAATACTAAAGGTTACATTAATGCTGAACACCACCTGCAATTATATTTGTTTAAAGCAATAATAGTGGTCCTCTTTACCTAAGTGGGGAACATCACATTCTTGAGGTTGTCTACCCAGATCATGCTCCACTTGCTCACCACCGACTATATGCTCTAAAATATTAACAAAAAAGGTTACATTAATTACTACTCTAATTACAAATTAAGATATATATACTTGTATTAATAGCTAAATAAATAAAAATAGCAAATGAATACCTCCACTACTGGGATGCACATCTAGACCTTCATGTGCAGGTGGTGTTTCACAATTAGCAGGCTGCATTCCAATTACATGCACATTGTTATCATTGCTTGCTTATTTAAAACAAATATAGTCACTTTATGTTGGAACTCAACATCAATTAGATTATTGGTAAAGTATTCAATTTGAAACAACTTCCATTTACCATATTTACCTGTGTGACAAATGCACTCGAATGTTGTGTATGCCCATTCAATTCTCGTAGCCGATCAGCCACGACTGAATAGCCTTGTTGGTAGGCAATTCTCTTGTCATCTTCTATGGGTGCTCTATTGATTTCAGAACCCTACATTTTTGCTTGGTACCGTGAATTTTGCTTGCATTGTTTGATAAAAAAAAATGTTTGCAATTTATTAATATTTTGATTCAATATTTCGTTTACATGAGATACTTACAATTCGTGCAACAAGTTTCATGTAACCACTAGAGCCAAGTTTGTGTTGCCTGTGCTTTTCTTGCCTTGCCTTGGTTGCCTTTGATGTGTCACTCAGTCTATAAAAAGTTTGAAATATGTTAGATTATATAAATATAAAGAGTAATTAATTAGTACATAATTACATTCTTAATAGTATCCCGTACCTTCTTCTGGCGTTTAGTGGTGTATTTCCTTTTTTCCTTTCAATTCTCTCCTTGACATCCAAAATTATGTCCTTCCACTCCCTCTCTGGAATCATGGGGGACGCTCGTACTTTAGGTTCCTCTCCAAATGGGTCCTGTATTGGTCCCTCACATACTTTAGATATGTGCCAGTTTTTTCAAGGAGTTTGGTTTTGTCAAAGGTGTCATTTCCAAACCACTCAACCATTTGGTTTGTCAATTCATCTTTTAACCTTTTTTCTTGGTCATTCCACCTTTTAAAGAAAAAACAAACCCGTTAGATTAAAAAATGAACTGAATCTACATTTATTACACTTCAAGAAATGGATCAAAGGAAAACTATTCTAGAAATGATATGAAATCAAAAGTGGATAAGGGTTAGTTCACATATGATGTACCACCTTTTACGTATGGTGGGCCCAAATATCTGCAATGCAATTTCACTAAGATGTTTATAGAAAATATCATTGCCTGCAAAAAATTCATGGGATCATTAGTCCAAAACGAGTGATCATAAAGTAAATTACAATTAGAGTATATATAATAATAATTTTAAAGTACCTGGAACCTTTTGTATCTTTAAGGGAAGCATTTCTTCGTCGCTCACTACCAATGTGGCCTGCAACGTTCCCGTACTAGCAATACGAGAAGATCCAGGAAATGATGGTATGTTATCAACAGTAGTCGCCTCTAGCACATCCTCATGTGCATCTCCTCCTACAAAAAATGAATCCACTATGAAATGGCATTAGAATTCAAGGAAGAATGCTTGAAGGGAAATAAACACATGACAAAAGATAGAGCAAAAGAGGGATCTACCAACAGTGGGCGGGCCAATATGACATGTAGTAGAGAATGTCTGCATGCTACGTGTTGCCAACATTGCAGTCGACAATACAGGTGAGGGTGACCTCTGATGAGGCAGTGGCGACATTTGCACAGTAACATTGACAACACCTAAAGAATAATACATTAAATATATCAAATGTTAAATATATGAAAAGTGCAAGAATTGTAAACAAGGATGAACCTTTATTTTGAAAATTGACAGTATCAAGTATGATATGTTTTGGGTACTCAGAGTGATAAGCCAAGCAAGTGATAATACAAGAAAATCGTCATCACCTTGATCGTGGGAACGACTTTCATGAGGGTGGATAAATTGCTGTAAAAACAATACGTACATATTTTAGTTAATGACATAAAAGAGAATAAAATATAAACCATTATTGAACTTTTGTTATAATTAAAGCTTTCATTACTGCTTACTTGCAATTTTTCTGCTATCTTAAACAATAATTCCACCCTTTGTCATATCTCATCAGTGGTAGGATGCACAACTGCCAAAGAAACAATCTCTTTTCTAATTTTTATAAGAGGAATTTTAAAGAATTTCACAAGGTCTATGGGATCTTCAGGGTCATCATTGCTTAACCCTAATCATTCCACATCCATAGAAAGGTGCTCAGGTACTACAACTCCCTTTCCCTTTCCCTGAACATCCGTCTATGTCAAGAATATCATTAACAATTACAAAACTAGTATAAATCACTAAAAAAAAGAACATACAAATGTACAAAAAATAAATAGACGTCTTACAATCGATTTATTTTGAAGATTAAGAATTAATTAAATACAATAACATATTATAATTACCTCTCACTTTCCTCAATCTACCTTTCCCCGTCAAGTACTCCCCTTCGAATTTGTTAATGGTGTTGGGATCCCAAATGCAATCCACATGGATCTTTTCTGCAAACGTAGGAAGATATTCAGAAATGTACACCATAGTTTGGTATACCATATATCCCTCCACCATAGAACCCTCAGGATGTGCTCTTTGTCGAACCAAAGCCTTCTAAAATTTCGAGTGCCTCTCAACCATCCACATTGACCTAGTGTGTACAGGTCCACACAATTCAATCTCCTCTTCTTGGTGTATGAGGTAGTGTTCTTGTGCATTGAAAAAAGCTGGAGGTAGACACTTTTGCATTTCACACATTAAATGAGGAGTTTTTCTCTTCCAATATTTTATATCATCTTTATGGATTTCTTTAAATGACAACCACCTACAAGGTATTCAAGATGCAAAAAAATATATTACATAACAAGTAAAACAAATATCACTACTTACCTCATGTATTTTCCAAGATCATATATGACTTGCTTGACATTATTGTCGAAGTCATCTAGGAGAGATAGAGGTAGAACGTACTGCAACAATTATAAAATTATCTTTTCATTTTTTTGTAACATAATGAAAAGTACACGTACGCGCAATACTTAAATACATACTAAAAACATAAGAACATGAATTACCTTAATGAAGGTATGCCAATCATGCGTTCTCATCCCTGGCCCAAATTCACTTTTCTTTGATATGAGATTGTTTATGTTGGCAACAAATCCTGTGGGAAATGGAATTTTTCGTATGACTTCTTTTATAGCATTGCTTTGCTGGTCCGTTAATAACCAAGGAAGCTCACTTATATTAATTTGGTCTCCATGGCTATTTGATTGAATGACATTTATCATTGCATGATTGGAATCCTGAATGTCACTACATATTTTGACAATTTTTTCTTTGTCACGCCTTCCATCCAATATTTTCCATACTGTCTCTGTTATATTCTTTCCAATATGCATACTATCAAACAAATGAACAATTTGTAACTGCTTGTAGTAGGGCAACCTACTAAATTGTTGGGGATAAATTTTTATTCCCTTAGGAAGGTGGTCATTTATGCCTTCATGACCTTCATGATCATCAATCACATCATCAGTAAACAAAACAAAATAGAAAAGATGTTTTATGACAAACCAATAGATGGAATGGCATTACCTTGACGATTAATTCTATTATATTCCAACTTCCACAGGTGAGGTGTCATTCTTTGTGGCTTTGATGCATTCTCTTATTTCCCATTGAAAAGATGTTTTTCAGTATTTCGATACATGATTTTTGTGGAGAAAGTGCCTATACTCATCAAACACCTGCTTTCCTAAACTTTTTGAATGACGAGATTTCATCTTTGGACCACAAACAGGACATGCAAATTTTCCCTTTGTTTGAAGACCTACAAGATAATGTATAATTGGATTAAGTATGATAATTTTTTGAATTATAATGTTCATGCACAACTTAAACACTATAACATACCACAAAAATGTGTTAGCCCCAGGGCATCATGTATTGTCCATAGAAGCATTGCATGGAATTGAAATTGTCTTTGTCCTATTGGTCTAGAGACGTCATACATAGTGACACCATTCCATAACTCCAACAACTTGTCGATAAGAGGATCGATATATACATTCACATCTTTAACTTGGTACTTACCTAATCGAATGAACAAAAACATTACATAATTATTATGACCATTTTATTGCAATATTTATAATTAAATTTAGACGACTATATTTAAATGATAAAATACCTGGAACAATCATTGCCAACATTATGTGCTCCCTCTTTATTGACATCCATGGAGGAATGTTATTGTTGATAACAAAAACAGGCCACACTGAGTAAACAGATCTCATATCTCCAAATGGATTGACACGGTCCGCTGCCAATGAAAGCCTGAGATTACGAGGTTCTTCTTTAAAGTGTGGCCACTTTTCCTCTATGTCCATAAATGCTGAACCATCCACATACATTCGAATAATGTCATCTCGACTTCTATTGCGTGCATGGTAATCCATAAATTGTGCCAAGCTAGTGCACTTGAATAATCATTGCATACGTGGAATAATGGGAATATAGCGAAGAACCTTGCAAGGAACCCTTTTTGTTATTTCATTTGTTCGATATCTACTGATATGACATTCAGGGCATTCAGTTCGAAATTCATGTTGTTTGTGATATATAATATGATCATTGGGACAAGCATCTATTGCTTGATACTCCATTCCAATATCTTTCAAACGATAGATAATTCTCGGTATGAGCGAGGTAGAATATTTGATGGTGGTAACAAAAACTCACCTATCAATCTACAACGAAAAAATATAATTTGTTATAATAAAGAATATTAATGGTACAACATGATTCACAGTTTATTATGACATATATGACATACCTTAACATACGTGACATTGTTATGTTGGATAAACCATTCATAACCTTCAAGATTACCAACAACAATACATCGGAGAGAAGAGTTGCCTACGAGCCTTCGTAAAGGGCCTTAGATGCCTTCTCAAGTAGAGGGACATTATGAACAACATCAAGGTCATCTTCATCATCATGATCAGTTGCGCGAGTACTAAATGAGTCATGGATCAATGTATTTGTACTGTCATCTTCAATTGTGTTTTTTGGCTCATGATCGTCATCTTCCATGGGATGATTATCTTCAGCTTCGATATTCACACCTCCATGTTCGTCCACTTTGAAAACCATATTCTCAGGGTTGTGTTGATCATACCATGTGCTCCGGGGTGCTCGACCTATATAAAATTGATAGGAACAAATAAACCGTGATCATGATCTCATCATCACGTGATTTATTATGTATATAAATTGCTGCCATGATATAATGAAAAAATTACCAATGGATGATAATCATGTCCACCTGCAATGTGACCATGCAAGCTACAATGTTTCTTCATTGTTTTGATTAGAAGTCTTCTAGTCTTTAACCCCTTAAAAATTTTGCATGGACAATATTATTTTCCATCTCCTTTTCTTTTCAAGTTAGACCACAATCTAGCAATTGTCTCCTTATTTTGTTGTTTGTTGATATTGTCTGACATGGTCTTTCTTCACTAGCAAGAAAATAGAAATTATCATCATTGAACAAAGCATCTTATTGAATTTAGATTTCTAGTTTGCTTATTTTGCATATAAGCTCGCCCAAATATTTTATAGTTATTTTTCATCAAGATTCCCTCAGGAGCTGGCAGATCCTGCTTCCATACTTTAATTCTGTTTTCTCAAAGGACAATCCTAAAAATCCATGCATTGCAAACAACTTTTTACACCCTTTTTGGTTGTGGTGGTGTCACAGAGAGTTTACATCAATAAATGAAGAACATGCCAATGCTTTTAATGTAGCTAGTAGAAGTCTATCTCTTATTCAATATCTCTAGTGAAACCCCCATGATCTTTTGTTGGAGTAGAATTTGTTATATTCTAGAAAGGGTCTTGTCCTTTGTTGATGTGATATTCATCTACCTCAAGAAATAACTGTTCTTTTCTCCAACAAGAAGTGGAACTAAATGAAGATCTAGCACCATGAAATGAGTCCTTAAAAGGATTACTATAGTTAGTTTTGGTAGATAATGATCTGGGTAAAATACTAATGTGGCTTAGGAAACATTATGTACTAGCTTAGCATACTCTAACAACTTTGGTGCGACATGCTACATCCAATTAAGTCTCCATCGGTATCTCTATTGTGTTTATGGATTGAGATTCAATGTACTCTTTTTATACACAGATTTTACTTTCAACTGAGGAGGTTTGTATGTACTTACTTGTCTTTCGATTGTATTCCTATTTCAAGAATTTCTTCTATCAACAAATCATTTGTTGTAAGTTGTACAAGTGGAAGCTTGAACATGCCTTCCATGGTAGCCTTGTTGATACGTTCAACACCATCTTGTGCAACAAATCTTTAGAACTCCACTATTTCATTGAAGAGTGAGTAGTAGGGACAATCTAGGACACTTACAAAGGTTTTGCAAGAGAGATAAATAGACCTAAATATTATGGCTTAATAATGATCAATAGGTAAACATATAAGAAACTCTCAATATCAAAATGACTTTCTCAATTGTCTTTACTAGAAATGGATAGATCTACTAATAATGGCTTTATGAATGTATGTCAACTTTAGACTCAATCCAAGAAGAGCTAGAACTAATATGCGATATCTAGATTTATGATCTCTATAATATAACAATCCCATAATTATGTTTCCATGCATCTATACCACAACACAAACATCATGCTAGTGTTCAGCCATAGCAATTGATATCCTAATTATAGAATGTGAAATATGCACATAACTATGAATAAAGATTAAGAAAAACAAAGAAAGATGCTTATTGCAAACATAAATGACTAATGGACAAGAATTGAATTCATTGTAGATAGTTTTGAATATCCAATTCACTTATTTGTGTGCATTTACTAACTCATGTACTTGTGGCCAACCATTTATCTCTTTCATAAATTAAACACTTATTAATAACATTAAATGGCTGAGTAATTATGTTTTAGTTGAAATTGAAAATAAAATATTTTATTTCAGGACAACTCACACTATTCCCTATCATATTTTAGACTCTCGGTTTTGTTAGTAGTGGTTTGATGTCTTTGGAGCCGATCATTGCATTTCTTTAGTTATGTTTGCCAGTGTACTCCTAGCCTGTGCCAAAATGGGAGCTTTGGAACAAGGTATGGACGTCCATCAAAGCATAAAAGATAGAGGAATTTTGTCAGATGTAGTTGCAACTGCACAAAATGGATTTGTTGAGAAGGCTTTAGAAACTTTCAAGCAAATGCAAACGATAGGTGTAAAGCCAAATTCCATGACCATTGCTACTATCCTCCCTGCCTATGCCAAAATGGGAGATTTGGAACAGGGTATGGACATTCATCGAAGCATAAAGGATAGAGAAATTTTGTCAGATGTTGTAGTTGTAACTGCCCTGGTAGACATGTATGCAAAATGTGGAAGCATAGATAAGGCACGTGAACTGTTTGATAGAATGCTTGAAATAAATGTTGTCTCGTGGATAGTAACAATTGTTGGATATGCACAGAATGGATTTGTCGAAAAGGCTTTAGACACTTTCAAGCAAATGAAATTGGAAGGCATAAAGCCAAATTCTACAACCTTTTCCAGCATCCTCCCTGCCTATGCAAAAATGGGAGCTTTGGAACAGGGTATGGACATCCATCAAAGCATAACAGATAGAGGAATTTTGTTAGGTGTTGTACTTGAAAATGCCCTGCTTGACATGAATGCAAAATGTGGAAACATGGACAAGGCTCATGAATTATTTGATACAATGCCGCAAAGAGATGTGATCTCATGTGAACAATCAACACACACATATACGGGAGGAAGGGATTGCTGCTACAAAATTGAATGCTCACTCCTTAATCACAGTTCTATGGTTTTACAAGATTAAACTAGGACAATTAACCACCACATGTATATTTTTTGCAACATGAAACTAAAAACTAGGGCAATTTGAATCTACCTCCTATGCATGATAGCCTTCGACACGGGTTTGATGTTCTTGAGGGTTGAATTCGCCATGGATGCCTATGTGGGATTGCAATTCACAAATGAATTCCCCGCCTCTTTTTTTATTTTGTAATGGCCGCTGTCATTGGAATTACGACGGACTCGAGCACTTTTTTGAAAAAAAGAAAATTCTCATTGCTAATGCCTTCTTCGTCGAAACCAAATGGGAAATTTCCGTCGGAATTATGACGAATGTGGGCATTTTTTCAAAAAAATCAAATTTGGCCACAATATACCTTCTCCGTTGGAAACCTCAGTCGAAAATATAGTCCAAATGTATTAGTGACATATCTCAGTCAAGATCAATATTCATAAGAATACTTGACATCAATCGGTTTAACGGTTATGACAACTTAACAGTAAACAACTTCAATCTTGTAAACATCAACAATGCTTAATCATAACTCAACATATTCATCTCTCAATGCTTCTAGTTATCATACCTTATCAAAAGTTAATCAAATCAACAAATAACATCATAACTACAAAGACATTCACCACTTGACACAAATGTTTATATTTGGAAAACCCAAATAGGTAAAAACCACGGTGAGATGAGACTCACAAAGATAGCTATCTGTACTCTTCTGAAGTTCACCCTATTAGGAACTAAGCCTGTTAAAGCTTTACAATAAGTCATGTTAAGAACTAATTCCGGTTAGGAATCACCCGGTTAAGGGATTTACAAATATGCCTTGATGAAAAGCACAATACCCTGTTAAGAGTAACCTCACTGGAGGATTTAAGAATCCAAGGTAATGAACCACCTTGTTAGAGGATTTAATGAGTAACCAAGCTTGTTAGAGCTTACCCGGTTAAGGGATTTAATTTTTGTTGTAATTGTTAGAAAACAACAAGTTTTCTTGTTCTGTTTGAATAGCACTACATTTGCTTGACCAAATCCTTCTAAGCTTCAATCCGCCTTCACTCAAAGTGCAGATCCATTCAATGGTTAGGCAACTATGTAGTCAATAGGTTTCTGCCAATCTTGCCAACACTCTTTACAAACAACTTCATCGACCTTAAATACAAATCAATTAGGTTGGTAACACAACAAAAGCCTAATTCTCATCATCGAGATTACAAACAAGCCGGTACAATCTTGACCATTATAAATCATGACAATATCTTCACATTCTTTAAGAAAATTCCAAATGCTCCATGATCACCGCTTCATCAGACTTTGTAACTCATCGCACGCTATGCTTTGCTCCTTCCCTAGAAAATACACAAACGCGCCAAAATAATTTGAACTTATCCTCATACAATGATCACATGTATCTCCATCATTACCGCTTATTAGATAATTAACCAACAAACATGATCGGTTAGGGTTTAGCAACTGATAGGGTTTACCGGTTACATCACATAGAAATGTTTAACCCTTTACACTGGTTTACTGGTTCAACTCACAAACTTTACATACCGGTTTACAACATCTTCCACAAAGCTCTTCTTACCGGTTACTAGCCAATATCAAAAACAACAATATCAACAATAACATTAATACCATTACTAGTTCAATTGACATCAATGACAACATATCATTAATGCAATCTCTATGCAAAATGCCAACAAACTAAAAAGTGGGGTTATGTGTCATATTGTGTCCTAAATTGTGTCGTAAGGAGTAATAGGACACAATATGACCCATAACGACACAATTTAGTGTCGTAAGGGGTCATATGGTGTCCTAAGGGGTCATAAGACACAATATGACCCCTTAGGACACCCTAGGACCCATAACGACCCAATATGGTGTCATAAGGGGTCATACGTTGTCCTTAGGGGTCATATAGTATCCCATGACCCCTTAGGACACCATATGACCCCTAATGACATCATATAGTGTCATAAGGGGTCATATGACCCATAACGACATCGTATAGAGTTGTAAAGGATCATATTTTGTCCTAAGGGGCCATAAGGTGTCTTAAAGGGGTCATATGACACAATATGACCCCTTAGGACACAATATGACCCATAACGACACAATTTGGTGTCTTAAGGGGTTATTTGGTGTCCTAAGGGGTTGTAGGACACAATATGACCCCTTAGGACACCATAGGATCCATAACGACCCAATATGGTGTCATAAGGGATCATATGTTGTCCTTAGGGGTCATATTGTATCCCATGACCCCTTAGGACACCATATAACCCCTAACGACACCATATGGTGTCATAAGGGATCATAAGGGATCATATGACCCATAACGACACCGTATAGAGTCGTAAAGGGTCATATTGTGTCCTAAGGGGTCATATGGTGTCTTAAAGGGGTCATATGACACAATATGACCCCTTAGGACACAATATGACCCATAACGACACAATTTGGTATCATAAGGGGTCATATGGTGTCCTAAGGTGTCGTAGGACATAATATGACCCCTTAGGACACCATAGGACCCATAAAAACCCAATATGGTGTCATAAGGGGTCATATGGGAGGTAAAGGCATCTTTCACGAGTAAAAAGTGGGGTCATTCTAAAAAATGTCGAGGAATGTGAAAGAAGTATCCTAAAATATAGAGTGTCTTGCACGGTAGTAGATTTCTTTCCTTTGAACATAAAAGACTAAAACATATTAATTTTCTAGAATCTATGATAGTTGTTGAATTGTCATTTCTGGTTTTGATTGTGTGTGATTTTTTTGCATCGACATTTCAGATCACACTCTATGATCCATCATCAGGATGAAATAATGCTCAAGAAATAGAAAGATCAAGTAGAAAGATGATGATCTTTCTACTTCTTAAGCATTCTTTAATCTTGATGATGGATCATAGTGTGTGATCCAAAACGTCGATACAAAAGGTTCTAGGAGATTATTATCACTTATATTAATTTGAATGCTACAACACATATCTTAGGGGACCTCATTATTGTTTGAAATTTCTTTGTACCCTTTGATATGTAAGTTGCTCTTCAAAATAGCATAATCATATGTTGGCAATTGACACTCTATTGGTTGGTTTCACTATGTTGTCATTGATGGCAACATGATTTTGTGTTCTAGCTTCATACGGTGTACTGACAGACACTTCATAGACTCTACACCGACACCGACATGACAAAGGATTTCTTTGGTCACCGACAATGCAAGCTGACATGGTATAGAAAAGGTTATCGGTATTGGAGGCCGATATATCTTGGATCTGGCATCGACAATTTATTTTAATGTTTATACATTTATATTATATGGCCGACATCTAATCTGATATTGTATATATCTTTGTAAGTCGACATAAGGCATGATATTTTGTATAGGGTATATAGGTTAGTTTGATAGATCATTTTGATAAGGACATGTGATAGGCAATTATGGATATGCGAATGTAATATGATGCGAAATTATCAGAGAGATTATGTATGTGAGGAATTTATTGTAAGGGTTATTCCGGTAAAGGGGTTTAGGGTTTCAAACCAGAACAGACAGAGCTTAAACCAGAACTATTTTCTGGCATAGAAGATGCTATCTTAGCAGTTCACACTTCTCTAGATTGTTGTCTAGAATTTTATGTAGTTAGTGAGGCTCCTATTGTGATTGAGCAGTGTGCTCTAGGCTGTAAGCCTTCCTGTAAGTGTAGGCCCCTCATATTTTGTAATATCTCTTCATATGGTCAGTGGATTGATATTGTGGGTCACAAGCAGAAATAAATTTTCAGCTACATAAAATATCTCTTCAAATAAATATAGAATAAATTTTAAATAAATAAAAATAACTTTCTAAATAGAATAAAATATTTTAAACAAAAAGAATTTATGTATCAGATATAATAAAAAAAGTTATAAAGTAAAATGAAAAAAATATTTATTTAATCGGTTAACATATGAAATAAATAATATTTAAAATTTAATTTAATAAATTTAATATAACACTTTCACAGTAATATTTATAAATATTTTTTAAATATATGATTCAAGATATCTATACTAAGTTTTCTTTTTCTGATATATAAACTAATCATTAAAAATAATTATTAATAAAAAAATAACATTCACTAAATATTCTTTTGGATTTTGCTTCAAAATAAAGAGCTGACTGTGGATAATCTTTGCAAACAGGATTTTCATCTTCCTAATTGTTGTTTCTTATGTAAGGAAGAGGTAGAATCATCTAATCATCTCTTTATCCAGTGCCCATTTGTGGCTTCAATCTGAGGTAGAGTTCTTGCCCTCGAGAATTTGTCCTGGGTCTTTCCTGAATCTCTAGAAGACCTAATTGCCCAATGGTATTCTCCCTCCTTAAACCCCACTATTCATAGATTGTGGTATTTTACTTTCCCCCATGTTGTCTGGGAGTGTGGAAAGAATGAAATAATAGAATATTCAGGAACAAGGAGGATCTAGAGAACATTGTGTTCAAAAGAATATGCAGACTAATCACGAAGAATATGAATAGCATACCTCATAAAGAGATGAAAATGGAGATAGTTGTTTGTAAATCTTATGACCTTGAGATGGTAGGAGTATGGCACATTAAAGGGGATATTTCTAAGGTTGGAAGACAAGGGAAAAAGGATCATGAAGGTGTTAGATGGATTCATCCCCCTAGAGGATGGATAAAAGCCAATTTTGACGGGTCGGCCAAGCGAAATTTGGGGCCAACTGGGAGTGGGGGAGTGTCAAGAGACCACTATGGAAAATTTGTTTTGGCGGTGGCACTCCCCTTGGGCTCTCAGTCCAATCACCTTGCCGAAGCCATAGGAGCTTTCCAGTTATAGACGTTGCTAGCAAATTGAACATCAAAAACTTTTGGATAGAGGGGGACTCAAAAGATATAATTGAATCTCTACTAGGTAACCCCCCCCCCCCCCCCCTCATGGACCATTAAAAGTTGGATCGATGAAGCCAAATCCCTTCTATCCAAATTTGAAAATGTCAATATATCTCATGTGTTTTGGGAAGCAAATGCGGTGGTAGATTTTTTTGCCAATGAAGGGGTCAATATTTTCGGATGACGGACGTGGCACTCCTATAATGATTTAGAAGTGAGATCGAAGGAATTATTTGGATATGATGTAACGCATGGAAATTTTTTGATTTCAAACTATGATTGAGCGGATTAGAGAGGGGTACCATTTTATTCATTTCAAGGACAATGCCTTAATTACTTCCACAAGTTGCAAGGAGTGGCACATTTTGTGGGTGCCTAGGTTCTGTTTTAGGTTTTCTTCCAAGTTAAGCTACTCTGTATGAACATAGAAGCTTGAGAAAAAATGGGGGGTAGCAGGAAGAGGGTGGAGCCAAGTTGCTGTGAAAAGCATCAGAATAATCAAAAAGTTTGGAGACAAATTGAAAAAGGAGAACTAAAACCTTTTCTGGAAAAACTTCACAATGCTAAACCTAATGTGGTCAAGAATTTTGTTAAAAATTGGAAGGAGGAAGGATTAATTCTCTCTAGAAGAAAAGTGATTATAAATGAGGATCTTATTGGGGAAGTTATCGACCTTTCCACAAAGGGGATGAAATTCTTCTACAATAGAAAGATCTCTGATGAAGCAGTCATCAAATTCCCAAAATCTGAAGAGGAAAGGAAAGCACTGGTGAAGGTTTCAAATAACTATATTGAGGCTAGCTCCATTAAGAAGCTCTAGAGGGAAGTTCTGAGGGTTGTGATGTAATACATAACTGTGGACGGTCACTTCACCAGAGTCTATGGATACCACTTTGTTCTCCTCAACCAATTTCAGTACAAGGTTAGGGTTTCTTTCCCCTACTATTTGTTGAGCTCTCTTAAAAATTGTATTTTGGAGCACCGTAAAAACCCTAGGAATTTCCTGGTTCTGCATATTGGTTTGATTCAGCTCATTCATGAGCACTATGCTAATATGCCTACCCCGTCCAACCCCATTTCGATCCCGAAATCGGATAAGTATGATACTGAAACTAGTATGTCTGAGGGTAATTCGAATGGATATTCTGATTGGGAAGAGGAAATTACCCCACCATCTAAAAAGGTGCCTAAAAAATCTGCCTTGAGTAGACCTTCCGTAAAACTTGATCTCTTTGTAAAACCTCGACCCAAAGCTAAAAAGATGGTGAAGTCCCTTAAGAAAAAGATGGTTTCATACTCTGAGGACTCTGCGAAATTCTCTTTTAACACCTCCAATCCCTCTGAAGGATCCCATTCCTCTCACTCTGCCACTGATATCTAGAGAATAGGTTGAGATTCCCAAAAAGATCTTAAACCTAAAAAAAACCTTGCAGCTTGAAGGGGAAGTCAGAAAAATCAGGGAAACTATGAACTCCATAATGAAACAAATCCAAAAGATTGTGAAAAACTCTGCGACCACTATGACCAAGCTGGTGGACAAGTTGGACAAGAATTAGCAGGGTTTCCTGGTTGTGGACCTCGGCGCTAACAGAGAAAAAGACTAGAAAGAGGAGTCCTGTCCTTCCAAGAGAACTAGAGAAAACTTGAAGAGAAAGGTGGAGTCCTCTAATCAAGATCCAGGATCTGAAGAAGGCAGCCCAAGAGATGACCACTCTAGAAAATGAGATAGCTAAGACTTTAAAGTCTCTAGGTTAACAGTTATCAGGTTTTAGCTTCTGCTATTTTTCAGGTTTTAACTTTTGCCGTCCTTTTGCTTGTTTTGATATCTTTTTGTCTGTTTGACAACATTTATATTATAGAGAACTCTAAATGTTTAATTTATATTAGTTTGTAACTCCGTAGTTTTGGGTCTCTGTAAAACTTGTTTTTTCCCTAATAAAAAATATTCACTAAATATACAATGATTAATCACTGAAATTAAATATAAAAAGTTATTTGTTAATAATAAGATCCAAAGGAGAAAAAAATATTAATTGCATGTAGATGATATATTATTACATCAAATAATGGAGGCCTCATAGTGAATGTAGTTGAGATTGTCACTTTGAATTGATGGATTATTTGGCTTGTATAATATCTTATAGTGTATATTCTAATTGTCAATTGACTATTCTCTTGTACAAGAGTTATGTCCTTTCAATTCTACTTTTATTTATATAAATAATAATGAAGACTTGACAATGAAATAAATAATATTAATTGGAGCTTCACCAAATTAGATCCATGTTGAGTGAAAGTGACCTAGAGCTGCAAGATTGAGTTGCAAAGAATTTACTAAAAATTTAAAAGTATTTTCTAAGTTGAAAGTATCCATTTTTAGTCTTGAGAGAAGCAAATTTCAATGTGAATTATATATAACCATCTATTGGGAAAAATATGTTTTCTCAATTAATGGTGTCTACTTTACCATTTATAAAATAGTGTTATACATATTCACAAAAAAGGGTGGGTGGAAATAGTCACACCTTGAAAGTCTACATAAGGTTCAACCCAAATTAGACACAATTTTATATAAAGTCATTATACAAAAAAGGTAAGAGTAGAAAGGAAGGAGGAGGATCCATCATGTGTGATTTGACTTTTTTTATGAATGGTGTCTATATTATGATTTATAAAAGAATATTACACATACTCAAAAAAAGTGGGTGAAAATAGTCACACCTTAAAAATTCACATGAAACAAAGTCATGATCAAAACATAATTACATAAAATAATTATGTGAAGAGAGAAATAAAATTAAAAAAAATCATTCACTCATTTTAACTACTCATTATCAGTAATTATTAACTATGATTTAAAGGGTGGAACTTATGTGAATTCAATTATTGATCAACATAGCCATCATGTCTAAGAAACTAAGAATTTGGGACTATATGTAAGTTTGTATTGTGTAATATAAAGGTAATTTGTCTATTATTTATCAAATGAAGAAGAAGATTCATGACAAATAATTACTACCAGTCTTGAAAATTAACAAATAGTATACTTGAAAACCAATATGACGAGGCAAATGCAACCTACATTGGTATTGAAATGGTAGTTTCTAATGGCTATCAGAAGGTCTGGCTAGAAAGTGAATCTTTAAACATTATTAATTGTCTAAGGGATGTTCAGGCCCCTAGCTGGACAATCAAAAGTTTAACCCTTGATAGCATTGAAATGCTTTTCTTTGGAGGATTATAAAATTTCCCATGTTTTTCGTGAGGCTAATAAAGTTGTAGATGGATTTGCTAATATTGGTGTCAAGCAACATCATATTGTTTGGTGGGTGACTTATAGTCACATCCCCATGAAAATTAAAAATCTAATCTCTTATAATATTAGATTGTGCTAATTGGATAGCTTTCCTGGTAATGATGGTTCATTACTCTTGGCTCATGTGGTGGAGATGGGTGAGATTTACACTCCCCATTATAGAAGGAAAAGGTAGATATTTTATTTTCAATTTTTCTTGTCTTGAGGTGATTACAAGTTTGGCTTTCACCTAATTTGTTGGGTCTCGTTTTTCTCTGTTTAGTTGCAGGATTTTCATTAGCTGCAACAAAGCTATGCATGGACAAAGAAACAAGGTAGATCCATCCTCTTATGAGAAATGGCAAAAAAAAAAGTTTGTTTGAAGTAAACTTCTGGTGGGTGGTATTACCCCTTACTTGGAGAAACTTTATGGCGATAATGCTCTAGTGACCAATGCCTTTTAGGATGGATGGGAGAATGGGGTTCTAAGGGCTTACAAGGTCAAAATATTAGTAACTGAAGACCTGATTGTAGAAATTACCTGAATGTTGGTGGAGGGAAAGAAAATTTATAGGGACCAAAAGGCATTTGATGAGGTGGTCAATATCTTGTTTAAATGTGTTGAATGGAATAGGGTTAAGAGGACTATTGATGGGGGTTATAATCAGGCATCCATTAAACACCTTTGGGATGAAGTTACAGAGGTTATCATGAAGTACCTAACCCTCAATGATTGCTTTACTATCTTGTTCAGTTACCATTTCATTCAATTCTGAATAGTTGATTTCTCTAGCCCCTAATTAGGCAAGCGACCCTAGATGACAATCACTTTGCTCAATCCATAAGGTAGCACCCAACCCAACTGATTGGATGTGCTAGAAAGTCTCCAATTCATTTACTGCTTGTTTACTACAGTCTGCATCCTTCATGAAGGCAAAGTATTCTCCTTCTAATGGAGCATGCTAAAGCCTTGTCCATTCAAACTAAATCCTCTGACTCCAATTGTAAAATTGTGTTTGCCTAAAATGTGTGCTAATATTTTTATGATTCCTCCACTGACTCTAAGGATGCACCTTCTAATGATGATGCTTGCTACCATATTGGTAGCCACAAATTCCCTAGGAAGGATAAGTCCACCCCCACATGGCCTCATGGGTATGAAACTAATAAGGAAGATTGATTATGTACCCTCAAGGGAGTATGTTTCAAACTCTTTCTCCCTTGGCTCTACCAAGAAGAGTAAATCCCAAGTGGGGGAACCATGTAAATCTGTTAAATTTAAAAAGGTGAAACATAAGAAAAAAGGTCCTAATTTGTCTTTTTTTTCCGTTAGGGATAAAAAAGCATCTGGTGTCATCCATGTTAAGAAGCCTTTGGAAAATTTAAATAATAATAAAATTGATGAGATGGTAGGGGACAAGGTCGACACTCCTGATTCTGGTGGGGACCAACAAGGGATGGACTTCCACATTGAAATCACTGTTTAAAATGAAAAAGGTACCCTTGTGGGAATGTATAAGGGTTCCTTTATCATGGGAATAGGGGACATGCTGATGGTGGTCAAGGATGTGATAGAAGGACAAAACAATTTGTTTAAATGTATGATTTCTAAGCTCAATTTGCTCAAGGAAAGGGTTAATAACATTAATAATAAGATGGATATGGGACAATTAAATGTGAACAAGCCCTCGTCTATGGATAATGTAGATAATGCTTGTTCTAATCTAGAATGTGGCCAAGGATGTGAAAACTGTGAAGTTGGATCTTTAGGAAAGGATTAGGTCTCTGGAAGATACCATTGATAAAATTTATGATAAGCTCAGGGTTGTGGTGTCTATGAGTAGAACTACTATGCATAATAGTTCTAAAGGCCTCATGAAATTAAAAAAGAGGGAAAGCACTCTTAAAAGTCTATGAAAGGGTAATTCATGCTCTCCCTCTGCTTCTGTGAAGGATGATGGGAAGAATGTTGTTGCAAATCAACAAGGCACGAGTACTGAACCTATTCTTGGCCCCTTCATTAGAATGTGCAACTATGATAAAGGTAAGAATGAGCATCCATAGGTTTTTCATGATGTTCTAACCATCAATGAAGATGTTATTAGCAAGAATGCCAAAGTTTCAAATTCGTTAGAAAATCTCCAATAGGCTTTCGGGTCTGATGACCCTTTTTTGTCTCTTCTATTTTCTTGTTGGCCAGCTGTATGCTTACATTTTTTTTTTTTTTGGTGCTAGCTATCTTTTTTTGTAAAGGGTTTCAGATCTTCTTCAAAATGTCTATTTTACTCTAATAAAAAACAAACAGTATACTTGAATATGAATTGATAAAAATAATTGCAAGTTTCATTAGAATAGGTTTGTGTAGTGCAAAATCGACCAACAATTATGGGACGATGTACTCACATTTTGAATCATTTCCAAGCGAGAAAGAATCCATTTTTATTATTGAGAGAAGTAGACTTCAATGTGACATTAGATTTGATTCTTCACTATTATTTTATGGTAGAGAGATCCTAATATAGTAAGATATCTTCTCATGGAGGATATTTTTTACATAAAAAATAAATGCAACTTTAATTTATCTTAGTTTAGTTTAAAATCTAGTCCAAACAATTTACCACAATGCAAGACAAATGAGTACAGTTGTATTTTCCCACAAAAATATTGATGGATAGAGGTAGAGAAGAACACTTAAAATATATACATAGTTATTTTACACAAAGGAATATAGATCTTTGACACTTACATAGAATAATCTAGAAGCTTAGCCAACATTCCTTATCTTTATAGAAACTTTTCATAACCTTCTCAATAATACTTAGATATTATACTTTGCAAAAGAAATTATTTTTAGACAAAAATAAATTCCTCTGAGCCACTATTCTTATTGTTTTTTTAATCTTCACTTGTATCATTATAGATAATCCTTACTATATAGGTACAACCCATTAATAATTAGTATGGAAAGTAAATGATGCACCTTGCACTGCTTTCCTTTCTATTGTTGTGTGACTTCGTGCCTTCATAAATGAGTTGTCTTCTAAGAAAAGAATCATGACCAATCATGTGTGTGCACACACACACACCCCCACAACCCCACACACTTAATAATATATCGCCTCTATTTTTTTTATGAATATATCCTATTTAACTTTGAATTAATTAAAAAAATCATAGTACAATATAAATAGAAAAATGAAAGATTGCGATAAGGCACACCCATAAGTCTAAACATAAGGATATACCCTTAAAAACATAAAATCAAAATAACAACTGATCCTAATAGAAACTTAAACAACTATTAAAATCTTGGTGAAAGATAGCCATTATTATCTAGTTTACCCCAAACATCCATGAGGACGAAGTTACGAATGGGCTCTCAACCAATAAGAACATTATCTTCAACATTTTCTTTCAAAGATAACTGGATACGGATCAAAGAGATGACTAGTGGCACACGAGGAAATTCACTGATGTTTGGCCATTTAGTGTCCCATCGAGGAGCAGGTGGACATGAAGGTTGGGATCATCCTATATGAATAACAAAGTCGTCGTTATTCTAAAGAATGGGATCTGTGATTGTCATGACTGTGTCATCTGAAAAAACAACTACACCCATATTGACGGCCATAAAAAAGGACCTTCATTTTTCTCTTTTATTTAAAATAAAATAATTGCCTACAAAGAAAAGTAGCGATTTCATGTCTAGCAGCCCATAATATGAAACATTAAGTATATAGTTAAGTACAAAATTTTCAATATCTTACTAAACACAGCATAAATTAAAATATATCCGAAGAGAAAATATAATTGAAATGTAGGATATAAAACCACTTCCCAAGTGTTCAAAAATTTTAGTAGCAGTACAAAACATCATAGGAAGAGATAAATAATAGTAAGACTAATCAGAGGACATAAACATGCTTATTTAATAATGCTATTGCAGAATCCTGTCTGTATCGCATAACACTACGTTCAGCTCTCTAATCATGACAAAATCCTTTCTTTCATCCATATTGCAAAATCATATTTAATTTTGATTACATTCAACGGTCATATTCGTAGTCGAGATTAACATATTTCGACAGTCGGAAGTCCTAAAATTTTAAATTTCATTTAGTCACTTTTTTTTTTAAGTCGCACATGTTCCACCAACCTCCCTTGGGTGGATTTGGTAAAATTTCACCCAAAGTTAAATTTTTTTAATTGTAAAAGTGATTGGTTTGTTTAATATTCTTTTTTTTTTAGTGTTTTAATTATTTGTTTTATAGTTAAAATTTTCAAAATATTAGGTGAAGATTGATGATTTATTCTTTTGTTGGATTTTCATTCAATTGATATATATGTTTAAAAAATATGAATTATTTTTATAAATAAAGTTAAATATATTTATATGTTTGAGATTTTAGAAGTCATTAGCTAACCTTTCATAAATAAAAAGTACTCAATTCATAATAACTATTAAACCTTTTGTTTTGACAAAGTGAAGTGTAGTCTATGTGCAAGAGTGGGCATAACTTTATTCATTAAACCAACAAAATTACAATAGTATCTCTACAAAATCTCATTAAATAAAATACAAAATAAGGAAAATGTGCGTTATTCGATTTCATCCAGCTTGGTAACCATGTCGAGGCAATCCTGAATTAAGTGCTTAATTGTCCTGCTAGGAGTCATATGATTAATTAGATGATTAATAATATTTAAGGAGTCACTTTCAAACCATACAATTTTATGACCTCCCTGGAAAATAAGCTTAAGCCCAAGTTAAGTTGCATTTGCCAAAGCAAAATGGTTTGTCTATGTACCTAGTGGGAGTGCCATTGCAGAGACAATCCTACCATTGTAATCATATGCAACTCTCCCACAACCTACTAGCCCAAAATTTCCCTTAGCCACCCCATAAACATTAATTTTAATCCACCTTCTGGGCAAGGTAACCCAACCAATATTTGGTCTAGTCTGCTTAAGCTTAGTAGGTGGTTTAGAGATATCACAATTGATGTGTCATATCTTAATGATCTCCCAATCCAACACCAAGGTACTTGAATAGACGAGTCAAGCCAGCGAGATGGGTGGGAGGAAACAAAATTTTCTTGGTGGAATTCTAAATACGATGGGCCACAGAGAAGGTTGAAGACTCTTTGTCCCTAAAAATATGATTGTTCCTTTCCTTCCATATGCCCCAAGAAATGTGGGGAATCATGAATCTCCACAACACAATAAGGGATAGGTTATCAGAAGGGCATCTCCATTGAAGCCAACAATCTAAGAGGCTAAAGGGGAAGCTCCACATAAGCCCCAAGAGATTGAAAAAATAGGACCATATATCCTAGGCAAAACCATAGTGAATCAACAAATTATAGACATCCCCAACATTGTCTTTACATGAGAAATATTTATTCAGGATCAACATCGCATGCTTGCACAAATTGTCAATAGATACCACTTTATTCTGCATGAAGATCCAAAAAAAAATATTAATCTTGGGCAATAGAAGATGATTCTAGAGGTGAGACCAAAAAGGTACAGGAGCACAAGTTTTGGACTGCAAGGCAAAATCTTGAGAGACTGAAAATCCACTAGAGGAGGAGCCACCCCAAAACATAGAATCCTCATCGGGGGATGCAGGAATATGAATAAAAGAAAGCCAAACCTGAAGAGGCTTCAATGCAGGATCCAATTGAAGAAGATCAACCCACTGACCTTCCTGAATATAACCAATGACCCATAAGCCAACCTGATCCACACATAAAGCTCTATGTTGAATGGCTAAGGGATTATCAATTAAGGGACCATAACCAGCCCACCAATATTCCTAGAATTGAATCTTCTGGCCACTTCCAAGACTACATCTCAATCCTTTCAAAATGATGGATTTCGTAATTAGAATATTAATCCAAATAGCCGACGCTACCTAAGGGAAAGTAGGGTCTTCTAACACTTATTGATGAGAGCAGAGCGGGCTCGGATATTTGTTCCAAATGATAGAGATCCACTCATTAGACTCTGTAAGACATCTCTATAATTGTTTAGCTAGGAGGGCTTTGTTAAATTCTTGAACCTGTCTAATGGAAAGACCCCAAAGCCTCTTAGGGAGACAAAGCTGATCCCAAACGACTAGATGAAGGAGATTCTTGGTCTCCATACTAGTCCATAAAAAATTCTTTTGGATTTTCTCCATTTTGTCCGTAAATTTCAGAGTGATCTTGAGTAAGCTCATCGCATACACATGTAATTTTTGCAAAGAATCTTTAATCAATTGGAGCTTACCCGCTTGGCTCAAAAGAGCACCAAAAATCTTTATGTGTTTGTGCTACTAAAATCCAACATATTATAGGTCATCTCAATGTCAATCCCATGACCTTATTTTCTATATTGCATGTCATGCACTTCAAACTCTCCATTTACTAGCTATAGAGAAAAAACAATAGCATGGGAGGGTCACTGAAATTTCTTCATGTTGATCATGGTTGGCACTTTAATGGTTACCAAGGGAGTGGGAAAGCATATTGATTTAATTTTGGGGAAAACCGTTCTTATGTTTATTCATTTATTTTAACATCACATTATTCAAATATTTTGACTAGGTCCATAGAGTTTTGATCAATAAAAGCAGGATAGGCTTGCAACATTACATATCCACAGAGAAACACCAAGAGTGCATGAGGGATGCAAAAATAGCAAAAAAATACCCACCAAAACATAGCAAAAGCCCAACAGGGTGAACAACGAGACAAAAACTAAACTAAAAGACTAGCAAAACAAAGAAGAACCGAAACAACCACCCAATACAGATAGAAAGAGATGGTCTACTACATGAGGGTACCCTTTTCCTGCCAATCCTGCCACAAACTAAGCACTTTATTAGAAAAAAGACATTTTTTTGCTCGACCCAATCCTAGAGTTAGAAGGGACCAATGTGGAATCACGTGTGGCTTTAAGCAGAGATGTCGTGGGGCTAGAACCCATATCCAGGGACTCTATGCATTTTATTTTGTTCACCCTTTTCCTTTCCATCTCGACCTAGACTGTAGGGAGGCATTGTGCTTACTAGCCGTGTTCTTGCAAGCAAGGCTAACCTCCTCAATTTTCTTTTTGAGGGCCTCCTGGGTTTTCTTGACCTCCTCCAGCTCAAGCTTGGTCACTTCCATCTTTATCTTGGAGTCCATATCATTAATTTATCTTACAATATTATATTATTTAATTTATTAGTTGTATATGAAAATTATTAGGTGTTGGAGACTTTTTAAAATATGATTAAATAAGTGATATGAGTCTTTATATGGATAATATTAAGAAAATATATTTAATTATTAACACAAATCATTTCAAACTCTAGGTATCTACCCCTGCCATTAATGAACATGCTAGAATAAGAAAATATAATAGCCCTCTATAGGGGTTTAATATTGTGGGGTGTGTTGTATAAAGCAGGTCCCACAGACAATTCTAGTTCCTCTAGATCAATCGGGTCAACTCCATACTAAAATGGATCCACTACAAGAACTAACCTAGAGTGAAATTTTGATTATATGCTACGATACCTCTATTCACAATTATCTATCATAGATTAGGGGTTTAAATAACCTATTTTAGACACCTTTTACAAATGAACTTATTTGAGGTATTATATTTGATGATGTGGATATAAATTGATTGATTTAAAATAGTAAACTTGGGAAGTAATCTATTATTAAAACCTAAGAATAACTCAATATCACCATATATGATTTTGAGAACCACAAAATAAAAATGCACAACTAGTAGATTTTATTAATGGGGTAATAAAGCAATAGTAGAATTGCAAGTGAGGAATAAATGAGTAGAAGAATTACAAATCATGAATAAAGGAAAATAATATTGTGAGTGAGGAATGAAGAAGTAGAATAATTGTTATCGAAGTAATAAATAAAAAGAAAAGATATTTTCCACTTTTTTGTGCGAATGAGGTGTAAAATTGTTATTGAATGTTTGATTATAAAAAAAAGATATTTTATTATTCTTCTATGTTATAATTGTTCTTAAAATAAAGGACCTTGAATTCAATTTTTATCTCTTATACCTCCAAATATGATGAATATCTAATTTCCTTTAAGATTAAAAATATAAAAATATGTTGATCATGAGAAATTTTGAAGATTTATTATATAAATTTAGGTCTTATTAAACATATTTATATGATGTTATTTATAATTATCTAAATTTTATTTCTAAATCATAATATTTTACCAATATTTCTTTTTAATATATATATATATATATATATATATATATATATATATATATATATATATATTGAGATCAAGCGCTTTTGACTGGAGCTATGAACCAATGAGATCACAAGGAGGACCTCATCTCCGAATCGAGGGTCAATGCATCCTCTTTGAAGCACCCTACACAGCTTGAGAGCTCAGTTGTGAATTTCCTAACCAACGAACGAAGAGTAATCGACCAACCAGCATCGAGGGGACCAAGAGCATGCTCCAAATTTATTCACTCACTCCTCGGTTGCACCAATAGTGAATAACCTCTCTGGCCAAGTCAATGGATAGGGGCCGATGTGGGCGGTTAGTAGTGACGGCGGGTGCCGACGGGGGCGGTCAGTAGTGAATGGCGGGGGCCGGTGAGAGTGGAGAGGGGCCAAGCCTCGAGCTTCGAACTCATGACCTCCACTATAGGAGGCTCGCAGCTGTATCGCTACGCTATGGGGTGAACCCATTTTTTAATATATTTTTTAATTCTAAATGTTATTTTATTATGTTATGAATATCAATTATTTATTATTTAATTCACACAATATCAATTTTGATATTGAAAGTGATTAAGATTGGCTTATATGGGATCTAAACAATACCCTTTGTTGTTTTGTGGCCATTGACTATAAATTCCTTATTAGATTTTTGGATTCCTAATAGGTTTCTCCATGTTAGTGTTTTTGTTTCTAGGATGCCTTTCCTACCAACATTGTTATTCATTTTATTAATTATTTTTCCTTTTGTTTCATTGTTTTAGGATAAAGGAAAAAATTACTTCTAATAATCACGAAATATACTATAATCATCATGGTTACAAGGGTTTATATCTTGTTTATGGGGTTTATAGGGTTCCTAGACTCTTCTTTTGATGATCTAGCTTTAGTCAACTTGACTTTTCAAGAGTTTTTGAAACTATTGTGCCAGGAGTGTTCTTAAGATTGGTGGACTTCATATGTAATAATTTTCTTTTTTGATATATGTTTTGCCTTTATGAACTAAACTCAATTTGCTCTATCTTATATTATTTCCAAAATATAATTAAATAAAAAATAAAAATAAAAACATTTATTGGTATTAATTATTCCATAAGGTACATTCAGATTAGATTATAAAAAATCTTCGAGATATACATTTTGTAAATTATTTTTCATTGATCAAGGTAACTATTATCTTGGTCAAAGACAATGAAATGGTAACAATGCAGTCTTTTTGTTTCAAAATCACTATTTAACTGTAAATAATCAAATTAATTATCAAACAATTTTATAAGTCAAACATCCTTAATAAAGTGAATAAAGTTAAAATAAAAGGAAGTATTATCATCATTATCCACATTGTTTGCTTTGCTAGTTTCTTGTTTTAATATTTTTTTGGTTTATGCTTCGTTCATAGTCTCATTTTTAAAGATTCCATATTTTCTTTTGTAAAATAACATTCTTCAAAATGTTCAAAATAAATAAATGTTGGCAAGTTATCTCCTCCCACACTTAATTAGTGAATATGGTCTTTTTTATTCTTGATATTATAACTTGTATTTTATTCAATAGAAATTAACTCATCTTCAATGATTGGAGGTTCCTTGTAGATTGAATGTATTTATTTTTCCTCAACTCTGAAAAAACAAAAAACAAAAAACATCTTCAATATCGTCTTTTGATAGTCATTAATGCACATGCTATACAATGTAAGAACATGATAGCAATTGATCTAGTTATGTGAAGGTGAACAAACCTAGAGTGCTTTACTTTACTTTAATCATGTCTAGATGTAAATTTGGATATTTTAAGATGGAATTTGTCAAGTTGGATAAGAGATGTTGGGAAAGGTCTTAGTTTCATTTCTATTAGATATAGTCAAAGTCATAAGGTGAATATGTTTTAGATAAAAATTGAATATTATTATCTGATTATATATAGTGAAAGTTATAAGGTGAATATTTGTAGATGAAATTTTAATATCTGTGTTGAGTAATTTGAATGCAAGGTTGGAAAGCATATCATTATTGACATGTTAAGTGCAATTGTAATAAAAAATGATATTATTTTTGAAACTTAAAAAGTGAATATGCAAAAGTATATATATATATATATATAAAGTCGTGACCTACGTATACTAGATTTTAAATATGGATAAAGTGAAAAAAAAAGATATATTTAGCACATTTAAATGAGGTGATTCAAACTTTATTTCAATATGAGGAAAATGAGGAATGAAATATATAACTTTTATTAATCTTTCTTCTTTGAGAAAAATAGAAATAAAAGTCTATAGTGAGTTTAAAGTCTTCAAAATTGTTCGTGTTTAGTGTTCAAGAGAAAATCATATATATGTTTCTTTTCAATATTTTTTTTCATAAATATGATGCTCAATTAATTACACTTTGTATAAAAGTTAATGGCCCTCTAGCCATTCAAACTAATGTACTCAAATTTCCGTCATAAATACCTACCTAGGAATTACATATTACATGAAACTTTATTATGAGATCCAAATTCAAATTTTCATATTGCTTCAATTTTTAAAACTTTGTTATCTTGATTAATACACATTATTCTTTATATCATATTAACAATATAAGTAGCTATCACCTAGGAAAGTTTTGGTGTGACGCAGTTAAAGTGTAGATTTTTTTTGTGAATAAAACTCATTTACATTAATAATGATAAAGTACACTATTCACAAAAAAAACTAGGGGATACTATATCACCCCTTCAAGAGCCAAAGCAACAGTGTCTAGATAGTAAGAAAATACGTTGAACATGTTCTAAGCCTATAAAGCAAAGAAATTAAAATGACCATTAGGTGACTAAAGTAGTGACTGAAGGAGGTGGATCCTTGCCATCCTTAAGACCCTATACAATAGCAACATCAAAGTTATCATCCAAAAGGACTTCTCTTCTTTAGTAGCAGCCTCCTCTTTTTTCTTGTCTTGATCTATCCGAGAGGGAAAGGTTGCAAAAGTCAAACACAAAAATCCTTTAGAAGAACTACGTCATCTGTTGTCACCACCAGAAGTTGACCACCACTAGCACCACCATCAGTTGGGTCCACACCCTCCAAGCCCCACTAGGAGGTAAAACCCCTGCATGATAGAGAGGTGGAGCACAACCTATTGAAAGCACAACCACCACTAGACTAGCGATAGGAAGCTTGAGACTAAGGGGTTTGAGATCGTCGAGTAGAAGAGCTACATCCACTTCAACAACCATGGGTCAGACACCGATTACGGGAGGCTAAAGGACCAATAGAGGTATGGGTAGAAGGATCTAGAGGCACTCTAGGGATCATACAAGGGATATTTCCCCAATGATCCAAAAGGGTTTGAAGGTTTTCCACTTCTAGTGAAACCTTGTTGACTTGCACTTGAATTTGTAGCATAACATTATTACATATACAAGCTTTAGTAAAAAGCGAGACATGAATATCAATAGAGCTATGAAGAAAAAAATAACATTCCTATCTTTCCATATTGTGAAGAGAATTTCCAACCTAAAAGCATGCCAAATTTAGGTAAATTTGAAAGGGATGTGAGGAAAATCCCCAGAAGGGCTATATGCTAAGAAAAGGGTTCTGCTTGGAAAGTTTGAAGGAAATCATGAATCCAAGTCCACTAATTATGAGCATAGTGGTAGAACTACCAGAAGAGGTGAATGAAAGTTTTAGGTTGGCCATAGAAAGGGCAACATGGATCAGGGATACCCATATTTCTTAGACGAGAACCCAATGACAAGCCTTGGAAAGGAATACACCAAGAAAAATGAGCAAGTTTGGGTTCGATGATAGTAGACCAAATATTATGGAATTTGTGACTCCAAACCATTTGAGAGGACTACAAATATCATTAAATATTTAAGGCTAGCACCATAGGCTAGTGTAGAGAGAGCTAATGGTGTCCCATAAAGGGTTTGTAACTACAAAAGGAGGTATTGGGGAACCAATGCCAATCTTTCCACCAAGGTTTCATAGAATGAATACCTAGCTTGTGTAGCATATTATAGGTAGAGCATATATGATTGAGTTGAATATATTTGTCGATATGAGTAACCAAGCTAGAAATGGGTTCCCATATCTTCCCATGAGAAAAGACTCATAGTAGCTCTAGAAAAAATGTCCCAAGGAGTATGAATTCCACACTTATGAAAGAAAGTACCATGAAATCTAGGCACCCAGGCCAAGGGAAGCCCTTGAATCTAAATGAGCGAAGACCACCAAATGTTGTGCTGGCTGAATGAGAGGCCATCTTTGAACCTTGAAGAAAAGGCAATGTTGGACAAGGATTTTCCAGGCTTCATTGCTAGATATGGCTCATGTGATCCATTTGTCATGTAACATGAGAGACCTTTCTTCTAAGTAGAAAGAAGCCTAAGTCCACTGGACTCTTGTAGAAGGCAACAAAACTCCTAGGACACTCTATGAAAACCATAATGGTTAATTGAAGAGGCCCATAAGGAATCTTTGAAAATATTCTCAATCTTATTGTAATTTTTTTTGCATTGAGCCCAACAAGAAGAGGAGCAAACATGAGTTGCCACCGAAATCTTCCAACCGATCTAAAACTTCATATTTAAAGAAAGAAATTTGGTGATCCAGTATGCCAAATTTTTCTCTATTTTGGCAAGGACCATGTATTCCAGAGATCCATAGGAGATCCCTGGAAAGTGAAATGAATTCCTAGAAATTGAAATATTTCACGATGACCTATCAACTTCTACCCATATTAGAGGATCCAATTGGGGGCCAAAAGGAAGGATTGTCAATAGCACTAGGTTTTGTGCCATTAAATTGTCGACCCAAAAGCTAAACAAAAAGTGTCAAGACATTGGAGAACCTCCTAGACATTGTGTTCATCTTCAATGAGGTTGAGAAAAGACTCATCAACAAAGTGGCCATTGACAAGTTGTGTAGGTGACTCAGGTAGGGAGTTTCCCCTAACCCGCCCGACGGAGATGGCATTGGCAAGAAAATACCCAAATCCCTTGGCAACCATCACATATAAGGAGGGAGCCAAAGGGCAACCTTGGCGAAGAGATCTGTATAACCCAAAAGCCGAGGAATAGCAACCATTAATGGTTATGCAAGCGGAAGCATCCCCTAAAAACATCTTCACAAACTGGATGAACCTACTTTGCTTAATTTGAGATTAATTCAGTTGACATGTAAAGAGTTTCTTTTAAGCATTTTGGAATGTATAAACTACTATTGTAGTTTATTTTCAAGTAGAATAAATAAATAAATAGAGATATATACAAAGAATATTTTGTTTGTGAGAATAGTTAGATCATAAAACATAGTTTGAAGATACAAATAAAAAGAAATAAGAAAACTTGATTACATAGCTATAATTGATATAAAGAAAATAGTTTTTCGTTATATACATCGAAATGTAATGTTTAACATAACTTGATATCCATACTTATGACTATTTTAACACCAAAACATAAAATTACAAAGAAATAAAAAAACTAATACATTTTATGAAAATGTAGAAATAAAAAGAATTTATTTTTATCAATAAACTGTTTTTTAATTAAGCTGATAGGCTTTTTGTATGGGGGTTTCCTTGCCGGGAAAGTGTCAGCCATCCGGAAAAGCCATCGGGAAAAAAGGCGGGTTATAGTTCACTTGTCGGAAAGTTGCCGCTTGCTTGTTAAGCCGATATTTATTTGACCGGACACACATTCATAAATACCATTTATTACTGGCAGTTGGAAACATTACTTCGCATGTTGCAAACTCGAAGGGTTTATTTCGCCGGGCATCAACTGGGCAAATGGCATTTATTTCACGTGTTGTCTTCGTAACACCTGTACACTGCAGGTGCAGGCCAGTTCATCATTTGCTGATGTAACAATTAAGAAGCACGGAGTAGGGATTTAGCTCGTATTGTTTTTTGTTTAGCTCAATTTGAAGCAAGCCCTTGCATGGTATTCTCACAGCATACATTTCTTCGAAAAGCTCAAACAGATTGAAGAAGGTACATACAGGTAACTTAAAAATTTTATTCTCCCTTCATACCCAATTGAGTGGAATTCTGTATTTGTTTATTTTATTGTTCAAACTTGTAATTAGATTTTTAGTTTCTTCAACCTTTCATGGATGGAGCCCTAGTTCTGTTACAAAATTCATTTTGTGGTCTGTCAATAATTATGGGATTCAAGTGGTAATGTTCCCTTCATTCGCAAGTAAGTTTTTGTTTGTCTTCCTGCATTTCATCAACGAAACCCTGCAGTTACGGTTTTTACTTTCCATGATTAAAGGCGCAGTGTTGTCTCATAATTCGTTTTGTAGATTTATAACAATTAGGAAAATAAATTGTAATGTTTCCCCTCATACGCAGGTAACTAGAATCTGTTTTTTTAATGCATTTTGTCTGCGAAACCCTGCAACTAGAATCAGGATAAAACATTGAGCACATTAGATGTTGTTGTATTGTCTTAACTTTCTTCTTCTGTTTGTGTTTGCTGGCGTCAGTAGGCTCAAGCCCTTTACCAGACTCTATACGTCGCCAGCTTCATCGACAACTACCGACAGGAGCTCGCTACATACCCTGCTTTGACTACAGGTTAGGTTCATTGTTTGTCTGATATTATTGCCAGAGCTTAATTTCCTGCAAATCTACAAGTTTGATTATAATATGTGTGCATTTATATTCAACTTTGAGTCCGAATTCTGAGTTATGTTGAATCTATAATCTGCCCAATTCGTTCATGTTAGACTTTGTTGTGCAGAAATCTTTCTACTCCAAGATTTAGAAACAGAGTATATATATTGTGATCCTTGTCTTCTACAATTTCGGCATTTGGATCCTTGGTTTGAAAATTTGTTTAAAGCATGAAATCTTTAGAGGGTGACTTATTTTTAATTGAGGTTTGAGTGGATTCAAAGAGCCGGAGAATTCTTTCCTCGCCACATAAAGTTGGAATAGTTCTATGATTTACAGCAGATTCTGTGGCTCTTCCAGTACATAACATGTCTTATGGAGATCTGAATATGCGGTTTTGCCATAGTTTTAGGTTTATGTTTATTCCATTCAATTAGATTTTAATACCAGACAAGTTTTCTGTGGATTTGAATTTTGGGTTTTACCATAACTTATGTTTATTGTTTGTCTGATATCATTGCCAGAGCTTAATTTCCTGCAAATCTACAAGTTTGATTATAATATGTGTGCATTTATATTCAATTTTGAGTCCGAATTCTGAGTTATGTTGAATCTATAATCCGCCCAATTCGTTCATGTTAGACTTTGTTGTGCAGAAATCTTTCTAGTCCAAGATTTAGAAACACAGTATATATATTGTGATCCTTGTCTTCTACAATTTCGGCATTTGGATCCTTAGTTTGAAAATTTGTCTAAAGCACGAAATCTTTAGAGGGTGACTTATTTTTAATTGAGGTTTGAGTGGATTCAAAGAGCCGGAGAATTCTTTCCTCGCCACATAAAGTTGGAATAGTTCTATGATTTACAGCAGATTCTGTGGCTCTTCCAGTACATAACATGTCTTATGGAGATCTGAATATGGGGTTTTGCCATAGTTTTAGGTTTATGTTTATTCCATTCAATTAGCTTTTAATACCAGACAAGTTTTCTGTGGATTTGAATTTTGGGTTTTACCGTAACTTATGTTTTATTTTTTTATATCATACCATTCAAGTAGGCTTTCAATGCTAAACATCTGTTATGATAATTTGAATTTGGGGCTTTGCTACAATTTTGCATTTAGTTTTCATCAGCTCAAGTATCAATATCTAACATGCCTTTAGGATTTGAATTTTGGGCTTTGCTATACTTTTGCATTCAGCTTCATTCCAGTCAATTGAGCTTTACAATATCACACATGTCTTCCACAGATTTGAATTTTGGGGTTTTCTATAATTTTTCATTTAAGTTAATTCCATTCAACTAGGTTTTCTGTAACCACTATAGATAGACTTTCAACATAACCGACAAGTGATCTCCCACCAAGGATCTCATATGCACAACAATAGAAGAATCTAATCAAGAATACTATATTTCTTCTATATATAAAGATTCTATTTTTATTCATCAATGCAATACTGTGCTTATTAGCAGTGTTGTTTGACAAAGCAAGCTAATGTAGTTGTGAAGTACAACAGATGTAATGCAATTGATTTTGAATTGTGATTATCAACAGTATTGTTTGTAGAAGCAAGCTAATGTCTACATTTTAGCATTATTTCATATTGTAAACAAATCACAAGTTGTTTGGATAGTAGAATAGTGACAATGTAGAGTTTGAACTATAGATCATGGAAGAGCCAAATGAAGAAATTCATAAAACTAAAAATAGTCATAGAGCTAAACTTATGAAATCGAAGGACTGATCTAATAGAGCTAGAAAAAGAAATAGAAACAAGAAAACCGGTCACCATACCTACCAATGTCATACAAAATGTGTTAGCAGAGACGAGGCACATGAACTATTTGTTGAATGCCATAAGATTTTCTCATCGGTTTTTAACAATAAAAAAAAAAAAAATAACTAGCATTTGCTGTTTATTCATTATATTTTTGCTGGCATTCTATAAATTTATTGTTAAAAATTAGCTGATAAATCCTTCCAAAAAATTAAAAGAATTTCTTTGTGTTTTATTCATTACACAACATTCAAAAAACAAATGGTGTGCCTTGTCTCTACTAACACAGTTTGTATAATGTGTGTAGGTACACAACAAGTACAAGCAATATACAATATTACTAGGATTCATGCTTGACGAAATACTTTTTGAACACATATCTTTGGCTATAGGTATGGTCGCTGCTTTTCTTTTTCCTATTCCTTCATTAACCTCTAGAACAATGCAAAAAACAATTTTAAGCACCCATTGAGGTGCACTTTCTATTCTTATCTCCAATTTTCGCTAACTAGAGAGACGTCAAAGCTATAAACAGTTGGTGCTTTTATTTCTACATAATCCGAATGTTGGTTATCCCATTCTTCATTATAGACTCTTAAAGATTCTAGCTGCACATGGAAAGCTGGTTGTCCCACCATCTGCATAACTAGTTTGTATTTAGTAGCCAGAACGGATAAACAAGTAGTCTTAAGAAGTCCACTGGAAACCAATCTCCCTGAGAACATTTCAATCTATATACAAAAAATCAACCTTAGAAAATGTATTTTCTATGTTCAAGGTTGAAATCATTCCAATTTTCCAGAGTAGTCTCTTTCCAGTTTCTGATATATTTTAAATTTGAAAACTGCAAATACACATTGAAAATTGCCATACCCATGTTGTATTGCTCGCCCAAGTTTCTAACTCAATATAATTGAACAGTTTTTGCAATGGATCTTATCATAAATTAACATGGACTTGATTTCACTATGATTTATTCAAGTCCAAAACTTTTAATTACTCAACCATTGAGTTTTCCTATATCAGTAAATGATATAGTACACAGTGCAAGACTGGCAAGCCGAAGTCATAAAGTTTACTGATGTAGTGCACAGTGCAAGACTGGCAAACCAAAGCCATAAAGTTAAAAACAAGATCTGGACTCTTAGAAACTTGGACCTAATACCATGCACCTCTGACAGTCAATCAATTTAGTTAAGGTGTGGAAACATAAATTTATATTTCATTTCTTTGCCATATAGATGACTCAAATAATTTTATAGGAATTATGTGCAACCACCTTCCTTCTCTTGTTGAAAGATTTGCCTGGGAGGTGCAGCATGAGAATCTCCAAACACAACTCCACAAGTCATGACAGATCCAGATATTGATTCAAGAACAACTTTTCAATCAACTCCATCCTCTTCTTCGAATATGAAAATTACTACCACCAAGAAGGTAATTTAATTCACTCAAATAAGAAAATGGCATCCAAGCATCATCTATTGCCGCCTCGCTTGTAAAATCTAATACTGCAACCCAAGAAAATAAGAAGAGTAAATGACAGATTTTTAATTGTTAGTCAAGAACTTTTGTTTACAACTTCGAATAATATAATGCAACGATTACTATATAAATTGACCTCAGAAGCTACTGTCAGCTTAAATGAATAAAATTTACAATTATGAATGTGTATGTGTGAGCATACCTTAAATAGCTACACATTTTAAGTTTTGGGATTTATTTTTCATGAGCACCATGAAAAATATAACAAGCCAATTAAAAGGCAAAAAATTTACCTTCAATTTGCACAAACTAATAGGGAAGAGCTGAACCAAAAACATAATAATATCAATCTATCAAGCTTTGAATTATACACAATGTTTCTAAATTAATTTATTCAACCTAAATGCATGGTACCTATTAGAATGCCTAGCTTTATAATTCCATATACTAAAGAATTTGTAAGCTGTTTTAAGAGTGGGGCAAACAATGAACAGTTTCAAGAATAAGTGATGCTACAGGTAAAGCTAAAAGTTTAGAAACCTAAAAATGGTATGGCGTCAAAACTACCTCTGAAAATAGCCAATGCTTAAAGATGAAGAGATCAATGCTTTTGGAGGGAAGAAAACATATCTGGTAATACAGATGATAGAACATAGTTAAATTTAGAGATATTTGTCAAACTCAAAGACATCCAAATATAATTGTTTTCCCCACACATATTTACAGGATTCGCTGAATCAAAAGCACACTTAAGACATTGGTGTGGGGCTTAAATCGCTGAGTTCAAAGCTCCTTAGGACTAAAAAGAATTAGTAAACTTCAAGATTGGTATGGCGGTTGCACATGGCAGGCTACAGATTTCCAGATCTGGTGACTACAAACCCTAAAGTGCAATACGTCTGATAATTACTACTACATAATTTAAGTGTTTCACATTCAGGAAAAAGAAAAATAAAAATGCAAACGAGCGAATTAAACCGATGTTTTTGGGTTTTCTTTAGGTTTGCTGCAATTTCACCCACTGATACGACATGGGTTTTAACCATAGCAAGCAAAATGGCATTGTGCAGTTATCTTCTCTTCTGTAAACTACAACAAAATAACCAACAGGGATGTACCCCAATGTTATTAACAAGTTTTAATACAGGGTCTCCATGAAGGCAACAGACTTCCATGAACTATTCTATCACCCAAAAAATTAATATACTCTACTATGATAATAAAATCTGTATGGTTCTGTTTAACATCCCTGTATAAGAGGCAAATTTAAAACATGCATGTTTAGTAAGTTTTTGAAGTTGCATAGCTTGCAGATACCTTTGTTCTTACGATTTTATCGATGGCTAAATCCGCCACTATTGCCCTGTGGTTTAACTTCTATGCCAATTTTCTCATAGTTTGATTATTATTTTATTTTGTTTGGCGATGGTTATCTTGATACTTATGACTGTTAAGCTCACTAAATTTTAGAGAAACACTCAGTACCACAGAACTTAAACATGATAATAGGTCACTAAGATGGTAAGATGACATCATATTTCAATTCTTCTACATTGTTTTGACATAAGCTTTTTTATGGTTATTCAAGTCGGTTACGCCCCTCTCAACTAAAAAAGTAAAGCTTGCGATAAACCAATCTGATAGAACATCCAATGCAGAGTCAATTCATTGTTTGTGAAACCCAAAGCTCATACACAATCTTTTTTGAAATATTTGTGTACCTTTTTTTTGCAAATTCACAGTCTACATTGAGGTGGTGTATACATTTCTTACCTTGCAATGTAATGGCTATTAGAAAGTGCCCTTAAGAGTGATATCTCCCTTAGTGTGCTGACAGAAACTCCCTCATCATTATTCTCGATCTTGAGCTTCTTAAGCGCAAAAAACTGACCTGTGTTAATGTCCTTCACTTTGTATACCTTACCATAAGTTCCTTCTCCAATTGCTCAATCTTCTCCAAGTTCTCGTAAACTTCCATTTTCTTTTCCTTCTTAGAAATGGCTATGACTCCGAAGATTGCAGGTTTTAAATTGTGAAAATCTGCTTAAGTTAAACCATGAAGGAATATTTCTATAGAAGAAGAATGGACAAGGAATTAAGAGTTTTGGGATTTGCCACTTAGACCTCTGTAGTGTTGAACCGTATGTCTTCCAGTGAAAAAAAAATACAGAATATCAAAAGACGCACTTATTGACCATTTAATTTTAAATTCGGACAGCATTGCATGTCTTAAGATTTGTGAATTAATTATACCCATCGATCGCTACGAAACTGGCCCTCCAACTAAATACTCTGAACATCGTACATTTAGGAAGCTATGAAATAAATTTAACTTTGTTCGCATTTAATGTGCAGCCTTAAATAGCTCGCAACACCAAATACAAAATTCATTCTACTTCATTAATTTCATCTAATGTAGCTTATCACGTCGGAATATAATTGTTTTTTTCACGCATATTTAGAGAATTCATCGAATCAAAAAACACACTTGAGACAAATATGCTATACTAATGTGTCATAAATACATCACGAAGTAACCAACACGGATGTAGTCAACTAAACCTAAATATTGAACATTTGTGCATATATAAGTAATTAGAAATTTACTGGAGTCTAAAAAGCATTTATTGTATCTATGCAGCACTTGTTTTATCACTGATTAGAGCATTTTCTATTTTTCCTTTCACTAAAACTCTTTGAAAGCAGACAAACCTATTCCAAGTATTCTTGATAAGAGCTTGTCTTCAAACTATACATATACATTGCTGATTGTAACTTTGAAATTTCATTGCGATCTCGTTGGACTGAAGATTTTCTCTTGATCCCAAGTACAATATGAGTTGTGCTGACCGTTAAAATATATTCGCTTGTTTTAATTGTTGTGACATAGACTCACTATTTCACCGTTCAAAACCCCATTCCTCATCTCTCAAACACAGTGGCCACCATGTCATCTCCGATGGCCTCTCCTGCTGCCTCGCAACAACCTTCTACAGAAACTTCGGTGAGCTTGTTTATACATTTGTTTTCTCTTATTCATCTTATTTACAAAGATTATATCTCTATTTGTTCTTTAATTTTCCGTAGACTTCTCATCCATCAATGCAAGTGCATATACCAACATGTGTCGCTGCTTGAACTATTTTTTTGCATCTGTTTACGTATTTATATATATAAATAGATTGAAATAGATGTTCTCTACATTGTCCTTGTGCATTTGTATGCTCCAATACATCAATCTATAATCTGTCCATGCACACAAAAAAAAACCTGTAAACAAAAACACACATAGCTAGTAATACAAATTGGAAGCTTAAACAAAAAAAGGGCTGTCATGCCCATGCCAATGCGTATGAATGTACATGACCTTGTGTATCTATTTGGTTGTCTTCTATTATCCTTGTAGGAAGTGGAACAACATCTACAATTGACCCCACATGCACTGCTCTGCATCAACGCTGGGGATGATGTCCCCTCTCCACTGCTTCAGCTTTTGTCTTTTGAAAAATTGATAGACGATGAAAATGACAATGCCCGGTATAAGGTTGTTTTGTCTGATGCCACACACATGCAATTGGCGATCCTCCCACCTAAGTATAGTGGTTTGCTGCTTTCAGAGGCATTAAAGATTGGCACTATCCTATCATTGACAGCCTATGCTTGTAGAAATGTTTGGAACTCAAGGTATGGCCCTCTATATGTTATGTTGGTTTCTTCTTGCCTTTTCAAATCCCCCTTTCCACACTATCCAGCTTATTCAACCTCTTATTTTGCTCTTTTTACAGGACTATAATAATATTCAGCCTTGCTGTCAAATTTACCAATTCTCCATTGCTTGGGAAACCTAGATATCTGTTTAAAGAGCAAGAACAACAAATGTTGGGTCGAGACACACCTGCCACAACTAAACGATCCCTTAAATTTGGAATTCACCTCCCACCTGTGCAGCACGAATCTTCTGTTAATATCAGCCCGATTAAAGCCTTGAACCCCTTCCAAAATAAATGGACAATAAAGGGGCATGTGACAAACAAGAGGAAGATGCATCAATACAGTACACCAAAGTCCACTGGCCAAGTATTTAGCTTTGACATGATAGATAGTGAAGGTACTGAAATTAGGATAACTTGCTTTGGCGATGTAGCAGAAATGCATTATCATAGGGTTGAACCAGGAACATATTATACTGTGTCAAAAGGTTGCGTTAAAGAAGCTAACACTAAATGGAATAAGCTTAACAGCCATCTTGAGATAACTTTGGACAACAATTCAATATTGAAGCGTTGTGATGATGTTGTTGAATGTGAAGCAAATAATTCTCAATTCACACCAATCAATGAAATTACATACTGCACCAACAACACTTTAGTTGATGTTATTGGTATTGTAGTTGCTGTTGGAGAACCCTCATTAATTCGCAGGAAGGATGGAAGCGAAGTAACAAAGAGAATTGTAAAAATAAATGATGCCTCAGCTTTTACTATCGATGTTAACTTATGGGGAGAAACATGGCAAGGGCTAGGTGAAGATTTGAAGAGCATGCACACAACCCAAACAGCTGTTGTCCTTGCAGTCAAAAATGCTCGTGTTGGTTATTTCAATGGAAAGGTGGTCAACACAACCACAGCAACAACCCTAAATATAAACCCTTCTATACCTGAAACAGAGACACTTATGTCAAGAGGAAAGATTTCAGATGCCCTTTTACCGCTATCATGTGTTGCTGGCCAGCTTAACTCACAATACAGTAGGATGACAATCACAGCTATTTTAGAGCGTACAAGTGTTCTCTCTGAAACAGTTGAAAGTACTATTAGGGCTGTTGTGAGAATCATTAAAACGGATTCTTTTTGCTATCCAGCCTGCCCTTTGAAATTTAATGGAAAAGAATGTAAAAAGAAATGCACCCAGCAAAGTGATAATCAATGGTTTTGTTCAAGATGTCAAACTGCTGTGCCAGAATGCAATTACAAATACTTATTGCAGATGAAGCTCCAAGATCATACAGGGGCTCTTTGGGCTACTGCCTTTGATGAGGTTGGCACAAATATACTGCAAATATCTGCCAAGGAGCTTTACATGCTGCAGTACGATTTGACTACACAAAAAATGCCTCAGTCCATTATCAAGCATGTCCTTTTGTCTTCCTTTGTTTTCACACTCTCTATTACAACAGACATGTACAATTCAGAACCCAGGCTCAAAGCGACGATAACCAAAGTTGCCAGAATTGATTACCAGGCTGAAAATGCTCTTTTGCTTGCAGAGATTGCTCAGATGACTACAACTGCATAGTTCCAAACCAATTGGATAGTGATGCTTTCCACGTGCCTTTTGATCTTCATACAATATATAGCTTGTTCCTAGTTTTTAGTGGTCATTGACAAACATAACTAAATTATCAGTCGTTGTCTATATCGACACTATCTAAAGTGCTTTTTGGGCTGCCTAGGACTTTTGGTTTTTGACATTGCTTTTGTTCTGTCATGCTACCAATCATACAAAAAAAAATCAAATGCAGTTTCCCTTCTTTCCAGCTTATTATCTTAGATACTTTTGTACCTTTTTATGTTATGTAATTATTGAACAACCATGTTTGCCAAAAACACTTATTTTTTATAACTATATTTATACTATGCTGTACAAATATGATAAGAAACAAACCATACAGATTACACATTGACGCAAACATTAAAACAAGAACCAATAGCTCCAACCTATGTTGTTTTAACACATTTCCTGATCTCAAAATCATGATTTCTATATTGTACTATTTCACCACGCTTTCCCTGCCCATTTCAAATTATAATCTGCAATGTCAATATCTTGTACAATGTTGTTTTATGTTTATTGTTATTATATATTCAAAGCATTTTGTTGACCTGTCTCTTTCTTTTATTGTAATATTTTGAATCCTTTTAGATACGTTTTGATACTTGGTCCAGACACACTTATGCTTCTCATTAATGTTGAACTGTAAATTACAATGCAAGTTTTGACCTTCCAACAGCTTTCATATTCTTCTTTGTATTCATTCAATTTATGTAAATGTTTGTTGCCTTATATGTTCTCTCCAATATTTACCGCCATGCATAAAGATAAATATCTCCATTTATGTATCACGATATACAAAGATACATATAGATTTCTATGTGCATTTACATATATTTCCATACACATACATGCATACATATGGTCCTCCACAGCTGCATACTCACATACATACAACCATATATGCATCTCTATACATGTACATACAAAGGAAGGCATTCACAACAGATATATATACACATGAACAATCTTATATATCTTGAAAGTTATGTGCCTGCATACATAAGTAAATCCATCTGCAACATCTTTTTTATGTGCATGTATGCACCACTGCATAAATGATTGTATGTATGTTCTTGTGCTTCTGTATAGAAATACGTACACATGTATGTGTATATCATGAAAATTGGTATATACATTTATAAAGAAAAACCATACAAGCACATTGTGACATAGCTGCAAAGTACCACACACCTATAAACATGTTCACACAAAGGAAGCCACTCACGGTGAATAGATATGAACATACACAACATTGTGTCTCTTGAAAGTTATGTACCTACATATGTAAGTAACCTTGTCTCTAGCCATATTCTTTTATGTGCATACATGTCTCAATGCATGTATACTTATCTGTATGGTCATGTGCTTCAACTTTGTGCAAAAATATTTAACATGTACAATTCAAAGATTGCATCAAACAGAAGTTTCAAATGTAACTATATAGATTGCAACATAGACACTATCTTTACCGGTTGTTTCTTGCACACTCAATATCTTGTACAATGTTCTTTTATGTTTATTGTTATTATATATTCAAAGCATTTTGTTGACCTGTCTCTTTCTTTTATTGTAATATTTTGAATCCTTTTAGATACGTTTTGATACTTGGTCCAGACACCCTTATGCATCTCATTAATGTTGAACTGTAAATTAAAATGCAAGTTTTGAGCTTCCAACAACTTTCGTATTCTTCTTTGTATTCATTCAATTTATGTAAATGTTTGTTGCCTTACATGCTCTCTCCAATATTTTACTGCCATCCATAAAGATAAATATCTCCATTTATGTATCACGATATACAAAGATACATATAGATTTCTATGTGCATTTACATATATTTCCATACACGTACATGCATACATATGGTCCTCCACAGCTGCATACTCACATACATACAACCATATATGCATCTCTATACATGTACATACAAAGGAAGGCATTCAGAACAGATATATATACACATGAACAATCTTATATATCTTGAAAGTTATGTGCCTGCATACATAAGTAAATCCATTTGCAACATCTTTTTTATGTGCATGTATGCACCACTGCATAAATGATTGTATGTATGTGCTTGTGCTTCTGTATAGAAATATGTACACATGTATGTGTATATCATGAAAATTGGTATATACATTTATAAAGAAAAACCATACAAACACATTTTGACATAGCTGCAAAGTACCACACACCTATAAACATGCTCACACAAAGGAAGCCACTCACGGTGCATAGATATCAACATACACAACATTGTGTCTCTTCAAAGTTATGTACCTACATATGTAAGGAACCTTGTCTCTAGGCATATTCTTTTATGTGCATACATGTCTCAATGCATGTACAGTTATCTGTATGGTCATGTGCTTAATCTTTGTGCAAAAGTATTTAACATGTGCAATTAAAAGATTGCATCAAACAGAAGTTTCAAATGTAACTATATAGATTACAACATAGACACTATCTTTACCGGTTGTTTCTTGCACACTCAACATCTTATATGCTGCGTTCATTTAAATTCTCTTAAATATTAATGCAGAACACACCACAAGGATGCAATCTTAGGAAAGCGAAAAAAAGAGAACAGAATTGTCGCTATTATGCACAACATAGAGAACAAATCTCTAAAAAGCGTCGCCTGGAGCGAATGAAACACAAAATGCTCTTGCCTACACCTCCACCATGCAACACCCCACAGATGATCAATTCAGATTCGCCTATTTTGAATCAAAGCCTTCCTTTCTCATCTGGCCAGACCAGTATTGTATCAGAGCAAATACAACAACCTTCATTGCATAGTAGCAAGCTACAACAGAAACATGTAACACAAAACAGGCAACCTCTACACCATCAGACAATATTGCAGCCTACAACAACACAACAATGCACAACAAATTGTTTCTCTTCTGTGCAGTACATTCAAGCATTGCAAGCCTTCCGCCATCGCATTGATTCGCTGTCCATGCTTCAAACATGTAGTATTTGTAAGGAAAGATATATTGGAATGCTGCTATGCGGGAACCAACAACCCATTATTTGTTCAAGATGCTTTTCTGAAAATGGTGTTCATCGTTTCTCCTTGGCAAATAACTTAGACCCAGGCGAGCAACCTGTTGTCTTAAAAAAACTTACACAAGTAGAAGAGATGCTTATAGCTAGGGTTGCTCCTGTTTTGCAAGTCAGACATGGAAAAGGTGGCCAATACAAATATTCTGGTCACACAATAAGTTTCCCCCAAGATATTTCAGAAATTGCAAAGCTTTTGCCACGAAGACTAAAAGACCTTGAAGTTCTTATTGTCCATCGAAGTAATATACAAGGCACAAAATATGATTGTTATGTGAATAAATTCCATGTTATGGATGCATTGAGCTATAAAATACAACATGACCAGTACTATAATGATGTTGTCATAGACTTTGATGCTGTCAACCTGCTTCCTAATACTACAACAGATATATCAAATATGCTACGCTCTTTAGAAGAGCATACTGATGTAACAGGTATTCCACCAACAGAAGACCTTCTGGACAATTGCAATGAATATGATGCAAATATGTCATCATCTTTTGTTCCAAAACTGCCTCCTCCACCCCGCGAACTAGATACAGTTAAGAGAACCTTGCAGTTAGATGTTGATACTAATAATAATATCCCTTGGCCTGAAATAAACTTGTCTCCGATAAATGAATATAATACAATAGGCTTGTTAGGCATGGCATTCCCAACCCTTTTCCCATCTGGAGTTGCACTTCCACTACAGCCACGTATCAAGCATGTTTATTTACATGAATATGCTCTCCACTTACTTAGATATGCTGATCAAAGATTTGGGCAGCATGTTAGATTCCGGTATTATATTTACAATCTAATTATGAGACATCGTTCGCAACAATCTGCAGCTATCTTCATTAAAACTAATTTGGGAGAGTCTGTCCCAACCACTATCGAAGCACTCCATGGTCGATTGCAAAACACTCCTGATGATCAGCTGCCTAGCCAATTGTTGCGCTTTGGCGCAACTCTTCGAGGCACCCGTGCATATTGGCGTAAATCTAGAAAAGAGCTTGCTGCAATGATCTCCCAATTGGGGCCCCCAACACTGTTCTTTACATTAAGTTCAGCTGATACCAAATGGCCTGATTTGCATAGGCTTTTCTTTGAAAATGATGGCCAAACCACACAGTTTACAAGAAAACAACTTACAGACCATGTGATCTGCAATCCACATATAACAGCATTATACCTTCACAACAGATTTACAATATTTCGTGAAGAAATTATTCAAAAGTTGTTCCAAGCAAAGGATCATTGGTATAGGTATGAATGGCAACATCGAGGCTCAGGCCATATTCATGGCTTCTTATGGCTCCCTGGAGCACCAAATATGGAGACCATTAATTGGACAGATGATAATGAGGTGCAAATGGCAAAAACTTTCTTCGACCAATATGTTTCTGCTTGGAACCCTCGCATTGCAGCAGACCGCATGAATGCAATGCCCTACACTGCAATGGATGACCCTTGCCTAGCTGATACCAAAAAAATCTTCACCATGGATGCTGCATTGGATTATGAAGCATTGCTTAATAATTTACAGAGACACACAAAATGTACAGAACAAACATGCCTCAAGAAAAAAGGTCCCACATTTGAATGTCGTTACAAAGCTCCATGGGTTCAACAAGAGATGTCTACATTGACAGTTGGCAATGACAACAACCCATGCTATAAACCTGCAAGGAATGATGATCGTTTAAATATTCATAATCCTTGGATGCTTTCACTATGGAGAGCTAATATCGATTGTCAACCAGTCACTTCAAAAAAAGCTGTCCTCCAATACATTTCAAAGTATGCTTCAAAATCAGAAAACAAATCACAATCCTATATTGAAATGCTGAAAACAATACTAAATACAAGTAAATCTGAAGATAGCATTTTATTAACATATCAGAAATTTATGATGGGCATAGTAGTAGACCGTGATATCAGTGCACAAGAAACTTGCCATATGTTACAGAAATTGCCTCTTCTAAGTTGTAGCCGACAATTTGTCTCTCTAAATGTTGGCAGAAAAATACTGCACCGTGTCATAAAATCAGATAATGGAGCTGACCTTTCCACAACTTATATCCATGCTTATATGCAGCGCCCTTTTGAATTAAATGCAACAAATTTGCTACAATCAGCACAAGGGTTTTCCTATAATTCTCAACGCAAAAAAACAAAATGGCACATCAGGGATAAAAAAGCAATTGTGACTGTATATCCTCAGTTTACAGAGCCTCCAAATGAAGATACCAATCAGTTTGAGATTTTTTGTTTGTCTGAATTGCTGCTATACAAACCATTCCGTGACATCCCAACTGAAATAGGAGCTTCAAAGGAACAAATTATAAAAAATTGGAAAAACTTTAAAAAGACAAATTACAACCGTTTGGGAAATCAACAAATTATAGATGATTGCACCCTTCCAAACGAAGATGACAGTGACAATAATGGTTCCCAACATCAAGATGATACAAATCTGTACGAGTGGGAGCAGCTCTCACAAATGGGAGCTTCAAATAACTTTGTCCAGAATGATCTGCAAATGCTAGGCCGTCGTGATTACGATATTAGCCACTTTTGGGGAGCAACTGTTGTGGTTGATCAACTAGACTCCACTGCCCTTCAGTTCATAGCTACAAGCAAGCTAAAATCCCAACACACTAGCATGCAAATCTCCAGCCAAGACACAAAAAAAAAATAGCTATCACCTCAGCAAAAAGTTGCGCTCAACATCATTCTACAACATCATAATAATCAATCTGCAACAACACCTTTACGAATGATTGTTCAAGGCACTGCTGGCACTGGTAAATCATTTTTAATAGATTGTATTAGAAGAGAATTAAACATATCTCCACCTATGACGGAAAACCCATTGCTTGTTTTAGCACCAACAGGAGTTGCTGCATTTAATATACAAGCGACAACAATCCATGCAGGGTTGCGCATACCTATAAGAGAAATGCATCCTTTGACAGGGCAATCATTAATGACATTGCAAGAGCAATTGAAACATATCAAATATATTCTGATAGACGAAATGAGCTTTTTGGGCCCGAAACTACTACTTAAGATAGATAACCGTTTACGCCAAGCATTCCCTAACAAACAACATGACAACTTTGGTGGCGTGTCCATGATTCTTGTTGGTGATCTTGCTCAGCTTCCCCCTGTTATGGATAAACCTATATATGCTTCACACTCTACAGGCCTCAGTTTATGGCATTCTTTTACTATTGTCATAACATTGGACACTATTTTCCGCCAGCAAGGTGCATCTATAAGACAACAACAATTCAGAGCACTTCTTCACAACTTAAGAAACGCTCAAGCACTCCAACATGATTGGCAGTTTCTAATGTGCCAGACAAATGCAACATTAACTATTCAACAAAAGAAAGATTTCAACTCTTCAATCCACTTGTTTGCAACAAATGAATCTGCACGCTTGCACAACAGGAAAATGCTCAAAGAATTAAATTTGCCTGTCGCTCTAAGTTTAGCTAAAATTGCTAAGCAAACAAATACTGAATATGACACCAATGAACAGCTACCATTGGAAGTATTACTTTCTATTGATCAGCAAGTGATGTTAATAGCTAACTTGTGGATCAAAGTTGGCCTTGTTAATGGTGCTATTGGTCTCATAAAACAAATTGTATATGAAAACAATACAAAACCACCAGACTTGCCAAAATATGTGGTTGTCCAATTCAATGATTATAATGGTCCTCCATGGGATATAGCACATCCAAAAGATATACCCATTTTGCCAATAACGCGAGGTAGGCGTACGCAAGTGCCTTTAACAATGTCTTGGGCCATCACTATTCACAAATCCCAAGGTCTTACATTAGATACAGCTACCATTGACATAGGTAATACTGAAAAGCAAGGCCTCACATTCACAGCTATTTCCAGAGTCAAGACAATTGATGGAATACGGATCGAACCACCATTCTCTTTTGAAAGGTTTTCCAAACTGCAAAATAATCCTTATACAACCATTAGAAAGAAAGAAGAAACTCGTTTGCAGCTACTCTCTGCGCAAACAGATATCTATTCACCTTAAAAACTTTTGCTCCAAAACCATCTTTCTTACATTCCACTACTTTCAACAACGTAATTACAATTTTACATTGTCATACCTCTTCACAACATGCACTTTCTTAATCGTCCCTCATACTAACTCTTTTTCCCTCGCTGTTCATTTTAGATTGCATTCATTCTAAGACATCCTCCATGCTGCATTGAACACCAAACACAAGTCTTCCTATCTATACACGCTTCAATAATTGTCTACAGATATATCAGGTATAATACAGCTGCAATGCATTGCGCATTCACATTGCTCACTCCTCCAACATATACAGCTATCTCAGGTATGATATGTCACTTTTATTGCTTAGAATGTACTCTGTTAACAAACTTTTATACTAATCAATGTCAATTATACAAAGTTATACACAATAAAAACAATGCTATGCTTAGTATGTTCTTTTTGATTGCAAAACATCTGTTCCTCACCCCATAATTAAATTTCTAAGTATTTTAACACTAAAATGAATATATTTCTAATCAGTTTAAAACTTTATACAACTCAAACATTTGTAACAGCTTTTATCAATCTCATTGTTAGAGGAACTATATATTATACCTCTGATAAGTTTTGTTACAAAAGTGTCTCTTCAATTCAAAAGTTACTGCAACAACACAAGCAACTCTCCCAGGTATGATATTTACATTTTTTTGGCTTCAAGCATACTTTATTGACACCTTTTACTGCTCTAACATTGCTCTCTGTCACTTTTAACTAGCTTCCCTCCTTGTACGCCAGCTACAGTACATTGCCTCTCCAGTGCAAACCTTCTCAATCAAACATTCAGTCTAGATTTCCTACTGCAAATTGAAGGTATGCATACCTACCCAACACATATAGTTTACATTCTCTTCTTTTTATGTGGCCATGTAATTCTTTCAAGGCATATTCTAACAAATCTTCAAATAAAATCAATTAATAAACAAACTTCTCTTTACCATGCCACTTCAGTTGTTTTGGCACATAAATTGTATATATGTTAAATTTAAGAAACTAATTCTATTGCTTCTTTTTGTTGTAGAGATACATATTAACAAAGAACCACATACCCATGCTTGGACACTTCTCACTTTTCAAGTTAGCACTGGTTGTAGCTAAAAAGTCTTCTCAATGTCAATTATACAAAGTTATACACAAAAAAAACAATGCTATGCTTACTCTGTTCTTTTTCCCTACAAAACATCAACTTTCTAACTCTTTTAAAACTAAAATGAATATATTTCTAATCAGTTTTAAACTTTACACTACTCAAACATTTCTAGCAGCTTTTATTAATCTCGTTCTTAGAGCATCTATGTATTGTCCTCTGATAGCTTTTGTTACAAAAATGTTTCTTCCATTCAAAACTGACTGCTGCAACATAAACAACTCACCCAGGTATGACATAACAATGCTATGCTTAGTCTGTTTTTTTCCTTTTTTTTTTTTATATGCAAAGATAGAAGAGAGAGAAATAATAGTATCTAAGTTTCTATATATGCTATGAAACATTTGTTTCAATCTATACCACTATTAAGCTCCATCTCACAATATCAGAAATATGTATCTGTACAATTTCACAGTTAAATAGAAGACGACATAAAACTTGTGGATGACTGCATCTTTCCCTCTCATCTGAAACTTTTGTTTTACAAATACTTTCCACATGTGATTTCAAAGGAAGGATGCAAGGCCCGCAACACATCAGGCAACCTGAGCCAATCTCAAAGCCTCCAATTTCCATATACCAGTTTTCAGGATTAGACCATAGCAGGTAACGCCTTATAATAGAAAACCATAGCCCAATTTTCTATTTACAATGCAAATGCATTATTGTAACTTCTTAATTATTAAAACCTTCTCATACGTTATTTGATTAGAATTTATGTTTCATAATGTACATTTCTACTTTTTGAATGATAAAAGATTCTTTTCCTGCTAATGCATATCAACATACAAAGTTATTATTACAAGATTCACATATGTTATTTTATTACAAATTATGTTTCATACTGTACATTGGCACTTTTTGAGTAACTAAATATTCTTTCCCTGCCAGAGCATGTCAACATATGAAGGTGACTTGGTGGCAAAATGCTACTTTACAAAGCACAAGTTAGTACCGGATGCATTCCATGCAACCCTGAAGAGAAAGATACAGATACAATTACCTTTCTAACTCTTTTAACACTAAAATGAATATATTTCTAATCAGTTTTAAACTTTACACTGCTTAAACATTTCTAATAGCTTTTATTATTCTCATTCTTACAGCACCTGTGTATTATCCTCTAGTGACTTTAGTTACAAAACTCTCTATTCCATTCAAAAGTCACTACTGCAACATTAACAACTCACCCAGGTATGACATTAACTTCCCTTTGTCACGCCACTTCAGTTCTTTTAGCACATGAATTGTATATATGTTGAATTTAAGAAACTAACCATATTTCTTCTTTTTGTTGTAGAGATACATATTAACAGACAACAACATACCCATGATTGCACTCCATGTCGATTACAACCAAACATTTTCTGGTCATATCTAAATTTATACTTTATATCTGCTTTCCAACTTTACCAAATTAAACCTTCTGACATGCCTTTCTTCAATGCAGGTAAAACCTTTGACCGACCACACTAAATCACCTTTCCTATTTCACCAATATCCATTCATTTTGTTCCCCATATTTCAGGTCATATTCCTTTTGGTTTCTTAAAATAATTCACATTTGACCATTATAGCTATTGACCACTTCTCCCATTCTTTATTCTAATGTTTTATCTCCTCATTGCAAACAGATTTAAATATCTCAAATCTATCACTGTGTTGCCCTTGCAAAAATTGCAGACAACAAACAAAAAAATTTAGGGTGTTTTCAAACTTCACTGCATTCCAGATTTATGACACTGATAAGGTCAGTTACAAAGTTATACACACAAAAAAAAATGCTATACTTTGTACTTTTTCTTTGCAAAACATCGACTTTCGAACTCTTTTAACACTAAAATAAATATATTTCTAATCAGTTTTAAACTTTACACTGTTCAAACATTTCTAACAACTTTTATTGATCTCACTGTTAGAGCATCTGTGTATTATCCTCTGATAACTTTTGTTACAAAACTATTTGTTCCATTCAAAACTCGCTACTGCAACATAAACAACTCACCCAGGTATGACATAACAATGCTATGCTTAGTCTGTTCTTTTTCTTTGTTTTTCTTAATATGAATAGATAGAAAAGAAAGAAATAATACTATCTAAGTTTCTATATATGCTACAAAAAATTTCTTTCAATGTACACCAAAATTAAGCTCCATCTCACACTATCAGAAATATTTAATTGTACAATTTCACAGTTAAATAGAAGACAACATAAAACCTGTGGATCACTGCATCTTTCCCTCTCATATGAAACTTCTGTTTTACAAATACTTTCCAGCTGTGATTTCAACGGAAGGATCCAAGGCCTGCAACACACCAGGCAACTTGAGCCAATCTCAAAGCCTCCAATTTCCATATGCCAGTTTTGAGGATTGCAGCATGGCAGGTAACAGCTTATAATATAAAACCATAGCCCAATTTTCTATTTGCAATGAAAATGCATTATTGTAACTTGTTAATTATTAAAAGCTTCTCATACGTTATTTCATTAGAATTTATGTTTCATAGTGTACATTGCTACTTTTTGAATGATAAAAGATTCTTTTCCCGCTGACGCATATCAAGATATGAAGTAATTATTAAAAGATTCTCATACGTTGTTTTATTTGATTGTACGTTACATAGTGTACACTGGTACTTTTTGAATAATAAAAGATTCTTTTCCTGCCCAGCATAAAAAGATATGAAGGTGCCTTCATACCAAAATGCTACTTTGCAAAGCACAAGTTAGTATACGATACATCCGATTGAACCCTAAAGAGAAAGATAGGCATACAATTAACTTTCTACCACTTTTAACACTAACATGAAAATATTTCTAATCAGTTTTAAACTTTACACAACTCAAACATTTCTAACAGCTTTTATTATTCTCATTGTTATAGCGCTTGTGTATTGTCCTCTGGTGACTTTCATTACAAAAGTGTCTGTACCATTCAAAAGTCACTGCTCCAACATAAACAACTCACCCAAGTATGACAATTACTTCCCTTTGCCACGCCCCTTCAGTTCTTTTGGCACATGAATTGTATATATGTTGAATTTCAGAAACTAACCATATTTCTTCTTTTTGATGTACAGATACATATTACCAGACAACAACATACCCATGATTGCACTCCATGCCGATTACAAACAAACATTTTCAGGTCATTTCCCAATTTATACTTTATAGCTGCTTTCCAACTTTAGCAAATTAATCATTCTAACGTTGCTTCCTTCAATGCAAGCAAAACCTTTGACCAACCAAACTAAATCAGCTTTCTTATTTCACCAATATCTGTTCATTTTGTTCCCCATATTTCAAGTTATATTCCTTTTGTATAAGACTTGCAAAGCTTGGATAATTAGTGAGATGTTACTTTATAGATAATGGTAAAGGCACTTTTTGGGTTATGGTCAACAGACATTCTTTAGTTATATGAGGCTGCCTTTATGTAAGCATTTCACAATACAATTGTTTTTCTGTTTAATCAACAGTACAACATTTCAATCGTGTTTATATTTCCACTTTATACATGATTTCTAATGAATGTTTTGACACACAATTGTAGGTGGATGTCACAAGTTCTGCACATCTCATACAACAGATTCCCGAGATTGATGCTTAACACACTCTCCGACACCAAAATCAACTGGTATGCCGTTCTCCCTTGCATTAATAACATTCTTTGCATTCTTCTTTCTCATTTTTAACTATTCTGCTCTGCTAATGATGTTCCCTATTTCAATTCACTACTTCCTTTCTCACTTTATTAGTGGTATAACTAATTATTGTCATTTTGTTTCACAAATAACCTTGCTCTCAACCTTTCTCTTTTGTGAATGGCCACCACCACATACTCTTCTCGGTTTCCAAATCTTTGCCTCTTCTCGATCCTATTATATTCGAATTTTCTATTTTACGACGCTTTGCTTATGTCAATATATTATCGTACTATGCAAACCTAAGTCCCATGTGTTAACTTTACTGTTCTCTTTTTTTAGTGGAGTTCATCATTTAGTGGATTCCAACTCCCATATAAGTTTTACTTGTAATTTTTTAATAAGATGTTATTTGTTTCAAGAATTATTTGTTCAACAATCTCCATTTTAATTATTTAAATATTCTCAGAATGCTCCTTCTCTGGCTATATAAATTCACATTGCAAATGTGATGTACCTACCTATCATTTAAAATGGTAACGAACATACCTCCATCTTTAGAGATGATTTTAGGACAGCATACTGTATGGTTAGATAGAATCCTTAAGATATAAATAAACAAGAGATCCTATCATTGATTAGCAATTAAAACTTGGTTCGCACTTAGAATTATATGTTTCATAAATTCAATAGTTCATTATTTTATAAATCGGTATGCTTGGAAAAATGATTTCTATTACCACATTAAAGTCTAACAAACTACTTGAGATGGTGAGCACCGAGAGTATTTAATTATGTTTTGTTCATAGATAACCTCTTTTTCAAATACACAATATGTGCTTATCTTCACTTCAGGAAATTGCTTCTGGTTTTGGTCATGATGTAGCTGTGCCTAGGCATACAAGTAGAATGTTACTGTATTTAATAAAAGTCGCTTTTAAATGAATATACTTTTTATTCCAGTAACTTATAATCTTCACTGGAACTTCTTTTTTGAAACTGCTCCGGGAATTTGGAAAACCACTCTCTGGGAAATAAATAGACTATTATGAGATAAATGAAGCATTCTCTGTAAGTTTGATTTCTATAAATGCATACTTTGCTACAATGCATCATTGCCAATCTTAATGATATTTAATTTTTGACATACTACTTTGTGCTACACATTTTTTTAAATGGCATCCACACAACACTCCACAGGTCAAACTTATATTTTCAATGATTTAGACCAACTCTCATATTTGAATTTTTATTCACTTGTTTAGACTTCGCCATACAATGTCCACTTCCCACTGTTCCATTTTATTGCAAGAAAATTGCTTTTCTATATTAAAATATTTCAAAATGCTTGATTAACAATCTCCTTTTATACTCTTCTCGGTTTTCAAATCTTTGCCTCTTCTTGATTCTATTATATTCGAATTTCCTATTTTTCGACATTTTACTTACGTCAAAATGTTTTGCAGCGTTTTGCATAGTTTGTTATAATGTCTCATTGAGAATTTTAATGGTATTTAATTTTAGCCATTCTGCTTTGTGCTACTCATTTCTTTAAATGACATCAACACAACACTCGTAGTTCCACCTTGTATGCTCAATGATTCAGAACAATCCTCATCTTAGAATTTTTATTCACTTGTTTAGACTTCATCATACAAGGCCCACTTCCCATTGTTCTAATTTAGTGATTCAGAAAACAGAATTTTTTCACATTAAATCATTGTTTTCTGCCTAATTATGAATATGAGACACTTTGCCTGATTTTTTCACATACTTCTCTCTACAGGATTGCACTTCATTCAAGTTGCAATGGTTACAAATTGCCTCTTACAAAACTATGAAGGTTGACTTGCTTGATATACATGACCTTCCTCACCATGATAAGCAAAATATATATTGCCAGTTCCTCTTTCTTGTCAGGTATTACTTGTTACTCTCATTTTCACATGCCAAATTTTTTTTCTATTTATTAAATTATTTTATAAATTGTAGCATTGTACTATTCAATAAAAGTAACACTTGAAAAATTCCAAAGTTACAAGCTTTAAAACTCTTTCTATACTGCAATTTTAATGTATATTTATTCTACTTTACCAGGTCATTTCCTCACTCCATACTACTAAACATGACATAAATAATATATTTAACACTTCATTCATTGAAACACAAAATTCACTTTTAAATGTGCCCAACACTTTGATACACAACTTTAAAATTTACCGTTTTCCACAATTTGTAGGCTTTAAAACTCAGCAGGCGTTGTAATTTAAAACAAGTTGATCGCATTGGCTTTATGTTGTTGCTCATCAAGAAGTAAGTTTTTCTCATTTAGGTTTAAACCTGGCATATTTCGTTCTCAGTAACACTTTCTATTGCTGACAAATGTACTTACTTGATTTCCATGCACTGCAGGTCAATCCGTCATCAGCCATTACACATCTTGCAGCTTTCAACAGCTTTCAAATTATTTGATTCTTTCAAACCTGCTATTTTACATCTCACAGCCCTATCTTCTCAAATATTAACATGTTCAAGATGATGACACCGTTACCATATCATCTTTTAAAGAGTCGTTAAGATCTAGCCTCCCACAGTGACTGCTTACACTTATTGACATTGTAACATTCACGGTTTCTTACTTATGTTACTCTCTTCCATCATTGCTACATTTCATTCAATGTTCCCCTTTGCTGAAATCCGCTATGTTTAACAACTGAATTCAATGAATGAGCATAACTTGCTGCTTTCTCTTCACCCTTGTGCAAATTTGTCACTCAAATATTAATACTTTCTATACAAAGTTTCATTTCTGCTATGATGCATTTTTTTGGTGGTGATTTGGTAAAACATAGATTAAAGAAATTTGGAAAATACACACTTTTAAAAAAAAAACTGCACATATTTCTGCTTCATTAACAAAACCAGTTCCCCAAACCATTTTACCTATCGGCTTCCCGTTGCACGCACACTAGCGTGCAACTGCTAGTTATATTATAAGCGAAAATAAATTCAAATTAAAAGAAGAATTTAAAGGTTCACAAGACTACTAATTTCACCCCCAAAAGAGTTCGTACAAATGTGAACAGTAATGGCAACGAACCTTCCTCATAGTTAAGAGCATACTTACTGCATACTTTGTTGGTATAAATGGTCAATAATTACCTTGAATAAACTCAAGGCTTTGGACTCTTCGCCTCTATTCACAGTAGCCATAAACCCTCCAAGAATTTCAGAATCTACAGGTCCATTTATTTTCAGATTCCGCTGCCCTGTGTGTACAAGTGTTACTATCCGTTCTACATCAGAATGAAAACCACGTTCTAGCTCAGAATAAAGAGCACCGAATTCCTCCAGGAAATGAGCGCAACCAGGCGATATATGGAAAGCGCATATAATGATTGCAGTTGACGGGGTTCGAATCTCCTCCAACTTCTCACAATAATCTCTACTACTCTGAATCTCAGCGATTGCATGGCAACCGATCACGTCAGAAAATAAATTTACGTTTAATCTTGACACGGCTTCATCCACTGCGTTCCCTGCTATAATGGTATAATCTGATGGTAGTCTCTGAAACATTTGAAAAATTACAAGTGTTAAATTCCCCAACATTAGCAATGCAATAAAATATCACACATTAAGACGGTGTAAGTCGCACCTTTAGTCCAGAAATGAAATTCAATACTTTTGCAGGTCGAGACGCTTGAATTACCAGAATTTTCAATCCTTGCAACTCTTCAACACCTTCTATAGTTTCCAACTCATCACATACAGCAATCTCAAGGTGCTCGAGCCGACGTAGAGGGGCAAGGCTTGGAAACTCTCTCAACACAGAACACCCATTTATGAATAGCTCTCGAAGGCTTGTTAGAGAAGAGAACCCTGATATTGTTCTCAAATTATCACAATAATCAAATACAAGCATATCCAGCGTGTTTACCAGCTTTAATTCCACTTCAGTTAGTTCCTTCATTAATGCAATGTGCAGATGTTTAAGGCTGGGACATACCTCTCTACTAATTACCAACTTTGAAAAACCTACATATTTGAAGGATATTGTCTCTAGGCTATTCAACTCAAAATAAGAGGATCCTCTACTATTGTTCAGAACCAGTTCTCCATATGATGGCACCTCATGAAACTTCAGAGTTTTAAGATTTCTGAGTTTTCCAAGTGATTTTGACAAAGATGTACCTTCAATGCCTAATTGGCAGGGTGCATTGATTAGTTTTAGTTCTTCCAATCCACTTAACATTTGTATTAATTCTGGAAGATTTCGCAATCCGCCACAACGGCGAAGAATCAGCCATCTTAACTGGAAACTGTCCTGGAATTCACAATTAATTTTCAAGAATGAATTGCTTCTCAATGGTAAAACAATCTTCACCAAATTACTATTCTGAAATGTGTTTTCTTTGATTTGAATCGTCGATAAAAAAAACTAATACAATCAATTCTAAAAACATCTTATATTGATATTTAATCTGCCCTGAAAAGAGTTGTAATTTGCAACAAAGAGAAACAAAATACCTGGTCATCGATTTCACTTGCGGAAGTGCTCCACAATCGATGTAACATTTGTATCAAATCTGGAAGAATTGGCAATCCCCCACAAGAGCGAAGAATCGGCCATCTCAACTGAAAACTGTCCTGGAATTGACAATTAATTTCCAAAAATGAAGTGCGCCTCAGTGGTAAAAAAACTTTCACCAAATTACCATTTCAAAATGTATATTCTGATTACGGAGTTTGATTCGAAATAACGGGAAAGAAAAAAACTCTAGCGGAAAAATAATCTCTACCCCGAAGGGAGTTGTAATTTCCAACAAAGTACCTGGAGTTCTTCAAGTCCCTCGACTACTAAATATTGCAACTGTCTCACAGGAATCCATGGAGGAGCTCTTTCCCATCGTGCCTTGTCAACCCCAAGCCAGAGGAGAGCAGTTGACGTGCCAGAGTGGTTATTTGAATTTCCTATAAAATATTCAATTCTTGCATTGAGGGTGGAGTCCCAGAAATGATCGTAACACCGGTGATTTGTTTCTTGTAAAATTTTTTTGAATCCCTTTTCTTGCTGCATTCAAGGATCATGGTTAAACTTTCGTACATTGCTACTAGAATAAATAAAATAAGAAACAAGGACCTTTTATGATTTTAATTTCAGAGATACAAAAGAGCTGCGCACCATAGATCTAAGATGCTCTGACTGCCACAACCGAGGAGGGACCGCTTTTTCATCCTCCATTTGTCTTCCCAAGTCACGGAGGTGATCGTGCATTCTAAATACATGTCCTTTAACCCACCTAAATGTATATGATTCTTTTTCCTCTACTTCAACAAGGCACTTCTCTATCAGTCTTTGAACTGAGTGTTCCGCCGTTCTCCACTGGGACGCCTTCCATATTGTTATAGCCATATCTTTTAATTTGGCATGAAAGAAACAAACAATATCCATAAATATCTGTTTCTCCTCACGGTCCAAACCGTCAAAGCTGATTTTAAGAGATTTCATAACATCATTAGGCTGGATATACTTAACTTTCTCCAATTCCAAGTTCCAATATTTCTCATCCCTTCCACAAACATGGGTGCCCAAAACTTTGAGTGAGAGGGGTAGGCCTCCACAGAATTTTACGAACTTTTCAATCAGCTGCTCGCATGGAAAGGCTGGGGCCTTTCCGCCGAAAGCATGGCTACAAAAGAGCTCTTTAGCATGATCTTTGCTCATTGTTTTCATCGGATAACAATTACTGATTTCTGCACTTATTAACACACCCTGGTCACGGGTTGTGACAATTGCTAAGCTGCCAGGACTTAGAAGATCTCCAAACAAAAGGGCACGCAACTGGTCGAGATGATCTATATCATCTAGGATTATAAGAAAACGCTTGTCAGATCCTGCCCTTTTCAGACAATTCTTCAGCGATTGCGTGCCTTCATCAATGTGTTGTAATTCCTCATTTTTCTTGAACAGATCTTTCAGAAGCTTCCTTTGCAAGTTATGCAATTCACGTTTGGCGTGAGATTCTCTCACATCATTGAGAAAAGAAGATGCATTGTAGTCTGAACGCTTTGTGTTGAAGATTTCTTTTGCTAGGGTGGTCTTGCCGGAGCCGCCCAGTCCAAAAATCCCTACAATCTTCACTGATTCTGCGAATCTCCTTTCGAAATCTCTGACAAGTTCATCCAGTCCAACAGGATATGACCCAACATCTAACTTTGTGCTCTTTTTAATTTCATTTTCCACACAGGACACAATCTCTTCACACGAATTGCTGAAACCCAAGGAAAAAAATTCAGTTCTTTACAAAGGCATACCGCTAAGATACAATCAATACTATCTTAAAGGGGAAAAAAATGATGAATGACAATAAATCCAAAGCACAAAAAAGTAAACTTACTCTTCACAACTGCAAAGTTCAAAGCCAACTACTTCTGAAGCAGATTGAAGGGCCTTTTTCCATCTATCCAGCTTATGAAGGTTTCTGCCTTTATCTTCATATTTGGAAAATGCCGCAGCATACGCTCCTTTCTCAATGTAACGAAGGTCAGAAGGCTTGACATAATAGAACACAGAAATGAAGAGCGATTTTCCATTTTCTCGTTGTTCTAACATAAGAACGAGCTCGTCTAAACACCACGAGGAGTGTGCATATCCAGGGGAGAAAATGGCTATCTGAACAACAGATGAGCGTATGGCACTCTGAATAGCAGATGTAATAGAATCTCCCTTTTCTAACTCTAGACGATCTAAAAATGCTCGACACCCTCGGTTCGCAAGAACTTCATAAAGGTCTTTGGCGAGAGTTTCTTTGACGTCAGGGCCTCGGTGGCTAATGAATGCATCATATAATTTCGACGTTGCAGTCCACCTCCTCCTTTCCTCTTGATATTCCACAATTTCCTGGTGAGATGAGGAGGAGGAAGCCATTAATTCAAAAAGGTTGCAATGAAGAGAGTATCTAAAACAAAGCGAGCTTGATTTAATGAAACCATACAACTATAGGTAGTCGAAGAGAAATGCAAAGTGAGTTCCTGGTTGTCAACGCCCTAACACGCCCTTATAGAAATGGTATTTGCTAGTTGTTATCAATTGCAACAACAAATGATGGAGACTTGACATTGGGCAACATGCCAAGTTGCAGAATTTAATTATATTCTTATTATTATTGACTTTCATAGAAAATTAAATGCACTAGACTGCATAGGAATCAACTTGGCAATCTCAAAAACGCTGACACACTTACAATTCATACAAAACGACATATCCATCCTATACGATGACGATACACGAGATATTGCGGGATCCTTCATTTCTATAAGGAAATTTTTTATTTTTATGTTTTTAGTCAATTTATTAAAAATTGTGAGAATAATGATTAAACCTTTAATAAGAAAATATTTTAATATGATATATGCACATTTTTAATTTTTTATGTTTACATTAAACGCAAGTATTTTGTTGTTGATTGTTTCAAAAATATTTTTAAATGATAGAGGAGGTTTCAATGTATGATTATGAGATAATCAATGCAATTAAATGTCTTAAAAAACTACAGTTCATAATATCAAATCACTTAAAAGATGTATTCTATTGACATTGAGTATTAAATATAAAGCAATCTAGTTGGTTGGTGATATTTGAAATTTAAAAAATTTGAGGATCATGTTGACAACGACAAAATTTATCTTGGATAGTAAAATAATTATGTATGAAAAAGTAACAACATCAAAGTAGATGCATAGATAAATGTATGATTTAGTGTGTGTTTGTGTGTGTAAGGATACAAAGCAATATTGAACTGTGTGTACGAATAGGTGTTATAAATGTGGGAATAAGGGAATATAGTGGGATATGTGCAAACGAACCCTAGATAAGCTAAGATCTAAGTGAAATGAAATAAGTGAATATAAATATTAGAGCTATCAGATTTCCACAATCCATATTAATATTCAATAATTGCTCCTGGATTCAATTCTGTAAGCTAGTTTTTATTATCAATGTTTCGAATCACACTCTGTGATTCATCATTAGGAGGAACAAGAATACCAAGGAGTGTGATTTGAAACATTGATATTGGTGATGAATCATGGAGTGTTATTCAAAATGTTGATGATAAAAATTGGCTTACAAAATTGAATCCAGAAGTAATTATTGAACATGAATATAAATATGTTAAAGATAGGTGAATGAGGTCAACTCCAAAACATTGCAATTTTTGTTAGAAATTATATGTATGAAGATTTATCCTCAAAATTGGATAAAAATCTAAATGGAGATTGATAAGGGCATGAAAAATCTAAAATGATTGTGTTTCTCAAAGTATGTGGAATTAAAGTAAGGATTAGAATAGTGGCCTATACAAACAATGGAGATAACTTGAGTCCATTTATCAATATGCAAATCTAATTTATTTTGAAATGTGATACTTAGCTACTAATTTAACCACTTTTAGAAATGATGAAAGGATACATATAAATATACACAAGTGCAATATGGAATTCATTTGTGGAATTTGCAAGGAGGAGAGATTCGTCTTGGTTAAACTATTAGGATATTGATTCAGTGAGTTTTGAAAATAATGAGGGACAACATTCAAACATGCATAAATACCTAATGATATTGATGCAAATAAATAGATGTAGAACAAATTCTCATAAGTTAATATTCATAAATTGGATTAGATTTCGATGAGTAAGATCATATTATAAAAAAAAACGATTCAAAATGAATTAAGATTGGATTTAAAATTTTAAAAAAATAGGATACAAGTGAAATTTCCCATGATTCAAGTCAACACACAATAACCACATAGAAAAGAATAGATCAAGCATTTTTTTTTAATTAAAAATTTGAAATCACTTCAACAAATCACAAAAATAAAATAAGTGAGAGGGGTCAAAACTTGGGAAGGCTCCAATTATTCATATAATTCTTGTTATAATACCTAGTCTTGTAACATATTTATACTACATATTGTCAATAATTAGTTCACATTTAAATAAAAAATAATAAATGTTGATCAAGATGGACCCTAGAGAAGAAGATAGGAATGACTAGCTGGAGAAGATCTATCTCCCTAAGGAAGCTATCCTAAAAATTTGAAAGAGGCACCATTCCTAACCAACATTGGTATTTCAATTGGTTACTCTACTTTTGTGAAAGGGGAGAAAACCAATTTTGAAATTGGACTAGAAGGTGTGGAGGGAAGACAAATCTACTAAGAAGTGATGTGCATTGAAATGTTGAAGAGTTGAGAAGATACTTTTTTTTGGATGCTATAAAACTTTATTTTTGGGAGCTTAATGGTTCTAATTTTGGATGCCAAGGGATATAAGCACATGTGGCCAGAGAAATGTAACTACTAAGAAATTATTTTTGGATGATGTGAAGATGGTGGATATGTTTCTGTAGGGATCCCTAAAGCTGGATAAGTAAATCTTATGATTCTTTTTGTCCAAGTTTCATGCTCTTCATCTATAAGGCTCTATTTCTAGTGAAATGATATGGTCTGGGTTGCCCTCATATGGCTACAAGCAATATTTATTCTCTATTAGTCTTATTATAATATTGATATCAGGATTCAATTAGGTAGTCTTCAAGTCAAACTCATTGACCCATTTTTCATGAGTAGTGATTCACAAGAACCCATCTCTCATGAGAATGAATGGTCCACTTAGCACTCATTGCATCAAGGCGATTTTCATAGAGGTGAAACATTGGGCCTTGCTAGGAGGTCACCCATCCTAATACTACTTTAACTCAAGTGCGCTTAACCACAAAGTTTCCTCCAAGGTTTAAGAGTTTCCTCTATTAGTCTTGTTTTGGAGCATATATTGTAATGTGTCTATAAAAGAGTTTGTATGGTGGTTGTAGACATTTGTATAAATTTGTATGTACATTTTTAGATGGACCCATACTTGAACACAATAATAAAACATAAATACGTCTATTAAAAAATGAAATAAATACTCTTTTTCAAGTAAAAGATCGTAACTAACCATTATAATTGTTTCATTTGTAAAAATAAGGTGTTCATTTAAACAAGGTATTATTACCATTATAAAAAGTAATATTCTTATGGGTACAACTATTAGGATAACAATGTATATGCATTTAAATGTTTCCTATTAATAGTTTTGTTGGATATGGAGGGAATTGTTATGTGGATGACTTAAGGAGACGTCATTGTTCTCAGAAAATGATAGATTGTGAGGTGCAGTTAAATGCCCCACCATGGCTTGGAATCGATTGACATGTCCAGATTGTTTGGTACCATGGTTTCTACTAGAGCTCTTTCTAGAATATCCTTATGCATGGGAGAGATTTTAAGAAGTTCTAGTATGGATATTTGTGCTGGTGTCTTTTGCAATTGTTCTACTAGGTTGTATTGATTTTGAGGAATAGTAGATATCTTAGAAGTGTTGTCTTTCAATACAAACTTAGACTCCCCTTTAGTGGTCACATTTATTGGTCTATTTTCTTGTTTATCCTTGATTTTGATGACAATTATTTGGTTGTCAAATGTCGAAATGTGATTGATGACATTGTCGTAGATGTAATTCGCTTTTCTCCCTTTGTTGTTTGATGAAGAGGGTTCTCCCTTTTCATTATTAGGAAGAGGATCTTTGAATGCTCCATGATCATCATTTGTTTTGTGTCCTTCCACTGTTATGTCACCTTTATCGATCAAGTCTTGAACTAAATGTCTTAATCTTTGGTAATCATTAGTTCTATGACCTTTTCTTCTATGAAACTCACAATGATATGTGTCATTCCACCATGCTAGTTTGACTTTTGGCTCAAAATCTCATGTATTTGGCAACGTTATGAATTTGTTTGCAAGGAGCTCTTTAAATGCCAATTCGAGTGACTGCCCTAAAGGTGTAAATTTTCTTCGATATGGTGCAGATGCTGATTTAGATGTGTGTTATCTTGATTTTTTGAGGGTGTAGTACTTGATAAGTTTAAGATTGGTTGCTTTGGTTTTATATATGTGTATCAACTACACCATTGTTAACAATGTTCTTCTTTCTTGTCCAGAATTTAGATTTAACATTGTTATTGTTATAATTATTGGAAAAGTTTGTGCCTTCTTTAGAGAATTTAAATACTCCACTTTTAACTAAGACTTCCTCAATTTTTAGACCATTTTCAAACAGTTTTTTGAAACTTGGTGGACATTGTAGCTGGAGTCTATAAGTCCTCTCATTGTTTAGATTGTCAATATTAAAGATATGCATCTTTTCTCTCTCAAGTACCAGAGGAGAATATCTAGCAAATAATCATCTTCACCTTTGTAAGAATGTAAGGAATGATTAACCATTTTTCTATTTTATTTTACATAATTCAAGCATAGTTATCTCATGTTGGATGTTGTATGAATATTGGGATGCAAATTTGTTTACAAGCTCTTCAAATGTTCTAATACCTGGTGTAAGTTTTGATAACCATTCCATGGATTATCCACCCAAACTTCTTGGAAATAAACGTATTAAATAGGTGTCATTGTGTGCAAATTCCAAACTCATGGTGAAAATTTTCCTCACATGATCTTGTGGGTCAGTTTTGCCATTGTATTAAAGCTATGAGATTTCCACAATCCATGTTTATATTCTTATATTCTTTCCTATCTTTGAAATTCTTTTCATCCTAATGATGAATCACAGAGTATGATTTGAAACGTAGATGGGAAAAAAAATACACACAATCGAATCCACAAAATTTCATAAGATTTTGCCATTATATTTATCGTATTTTGGAATTTCACAATTTGATGGAAATGGTATCATGTTCACATTCCAATCAAATGGATAGAGGCAAATGTCTTCCAGTGAATATATCCTCATTGTTCCCCTTTGCATGTTGTTGGTTCCCAAACCAATAGTCCCCGAGTCATAGAGGAATTGCCACCAACTGATCGACAAACTCGGGGAAGGGTTTTGGCCAACTTGACAAGACTTTGTCAAAAGACTGAGATCTCCTACTCTTTTGGCTCCGTGAGACCAAAACAGGTGAACCTATGTAATGTCCTATAACTTTCATCTTCAAAAAACTCTTGAAATTACATATTATAGTAGATCATCCCAATGAAAGATACTAAGGAAGATGGATAAACTCCTAGTTATGGCTTTAACCTTAGTTTGTAAGCATCTAAGAACTCATTGAGGAGGTTTCTACACTACTCCTACTCCTAATGCTGAAAGGAAATGCAGATATAAAAGATACTTTGACTTAAGGAATGATTCTGAAAACTAAAAACAAATCCCATGACTAATGCCTTATCAGGGCAACAAAGTCATCTTGCAACAAGTAGCAAGTGAATCCAAATATAGTGAACATAACCGGCCAGGTCTGAGTATTGATGCATGACATCAAAATTCTCCATTGAAGCTTTCCTACAACCATGCTTAGAGATCTTGCATATACAACATACCATTTCTCATTCTACCTTAGGCATTTAAATCCCTTCCTTGAAGAGAAGCTGAAAGACAAAATGACACCAAACTTGTTGGGACAAAATAAAATGATCCTTGATCATATATTTCATAAAATGAGAACCATACATGAAGGAGATAGCTTGAGAAAAACTCATAAAATTTTCTTTTATACTGACTATATCTATTTGAAAACAAAAGATTACATGTTGAAAAACAAAACTCTAAACTGCTCTATCTTAGAACCATGCATGTAAGTCTTGCTTCCAACATTTACAAAATTTGCACCCAGAATCCTCTAACTGAGAAGAGAAGAGAAAGATATATTTCAAAGAGGAGAAAACCTAAAGAAACCCTAAAGAAAACTCTAAAAAGACTTGTCCTCCATCTTGAAATCTGCACTGCACTTTCATTGGCTGTCCTCTCTTCCTCGACCTGCTGAAACCTTTGAAAATCTAGAGAAAACCTTCCTTAGGTTGCTTGCTCAATTCAAAATCTGCACCTTGCTAGATGATGTCAAAATCTCAAAAATATGTCCCATGCAAACAACTGTCAAATCTAATTTCTGTACTTTGACTGAAAATCTCTACTTTGACACCCCTGTCCACTCCACCTTCTGTCCACTTGTAAAAGTTTGCCATTTTTTCTCACTGTCCATATTGACTGAAAAAACTCACCCTTTCCTCTCTGCAAAACTGAAAATACCTCCTTTGGTGAAGAAGACCTCTCTGACCTTTTCTCATTCATATTCTCCATTGCAATTACTCATCTTATTTCACTTTTTGAGTAAAATAATATTATCCTTTTGAGTGAAAACAATCAATAAACAATTTCAGGGGTGCATAACTTTACTACCATAATATTTTTGAGTGAATGAGATTTACTTTTACTCATATCTTCCCATTTTCGTGACCAAACCCTATGAATTAACTTCCACCCCCTGGGGTACCCTATCTTATTTCACTTTTTGAGTAAAATAATATTATCCTTTCCTCTGACCTTTTGAGTGAAAACAATCAATAAACAATTTCAGGGGTGCATAACTTTACTACCACAATATTTCTGAGTGAATGAGATTTACTTTTACTCATATCTTCCCATTTTCGTGACCAAACCCTGTGAATTAACTTCCACCTCCTGAGGTACCCTACCCTTGAAGATGACTCATCACAGCAACAAAGTTCACCTTGTAGATCAAATCTTAATTTTTTTTATTTACAACTTTTTGCATTGTCCCTTTGTATCTCTGTGCATGAGTCTAAAATAGACAACAGTCACTCTAATATGTTCTCTCCTTACTCCCATGCTCTTGTTTTCATCAAAACCATTTCATACATATGCATGGTCACAACGACCCCCGTTATGCATCGCCAGTGTGTTGTAATACTTCAGAATACAATGCCTTCTCTTACTAAAATTATTTGCTTTAAAAGCTTAAACACCATCTCACAGGTGCACCTCATGCATTGCTTGCAATCATTTCTTTCCTCACAACACTGTACACACCTCAATACCAATCGACACTAAGTATGCAATACGCATCTCCGCGCACACATTACACAACTTGGAAGCTTTCAAAGCCCTTCATTCATTCATTTATTTTGGGTTACTTCATCAAACATGACGCACTATGAAATCTGGTTTTATGGTGGACTTTCAAGCAATACAAAATTTATCCATGTGGTTGTGGTATGTTACAGGATCTTTAAAATCAAGGATATTTCACAAGGTCCCTGTAGCCTTTTTGTGCCCTATCTGCACACCAATCTACATCTGCTCATTTCTATGCTCCATATCTCGGTCAAAATAATAAAAATGCAGAGCATTATACATCGAGCCCTTGCTCAAAGTCCAAATCCCACTTGCAACTTTTCTCATCAATATCCTGAGGCATGACCATAATCAAAATTCCAGTTTGATTATAATGGCACCAAGATAGAAGAATATAATCGCAGCATTCTTGAGAAAATGCCGCTCCTTTTAGTAGATAATATCTTGATCTGTCATTCAAATACATTAAAATATCTGAGCTAGATTACGCCTTCAAACCTCCATCGATGCCCATATCGCTCTCGTAGTAGCAAGTGCCCTCGACATGCTTGCAAAAAATGGTTCGCGATTTTTCGTCTGTGTAGAAAGTTATGTCTAGTTAAAGTTAGGATAAAATTTCATATAGTTTTTTAAATTTTTTTTGTAGTTTTGGATTTTATTATGTAAATAAACAAATATGACTGTTGGATTTCGATTCGCAAGGGGTTTTGGCGACCCTTGGTATCTCATGAACTGATATATGTTGGATTTTCGAATTGAATAGATGACTTTTTGATTTGCTTCAATTCTGTGTTTACCTTGCTCATGTAAACAATTCCACAATACCGCAGGTTCTCACTCAGGTGTTGTCATCCGAATCCATAATTTGGATCAGTGGTATTAGAGAAAGTTCATTCCTGTAATTCATATCACACGTGATCAACATATCAAAGATTGGGGTTGGAAATAAGAAATCCTTCAGAATACCTTCCTTTGAGACGCACATGATCGCAGATGGCTAAGTTGCAGACCGACGATGACATTAAAGCATTGGTTGTAGATGCATTAACAAAACAATGTGAAGAAATGATGGAGCAGTTCAAGCAAATACTAGAAAGTCATGGGTCACAAGAAAACCCACCATTCACAGGGTATACACCATTCAAGGTGCAACTGAATTTCGATATACCCATGTTTCAAGGAAATATTGATGCGGATGTTGTTGATGATTGGGTTTCAAAATTGGAAAGGTATTTATCTGTCAACCGGTTCTCAGATGAAGAGAAAATAACTTTCGCTCTTCTCAAATTTGAAAATCATGTGAAAGATTCATGGGAAGCAAAGTTAGCATCCAAGGTAGTAGAAACTAGCAGTACTTTTATTTTTTTATCAAAAACCCACATGAGGAGAATTCATGTGGAGCACATAAAGGAAGGATATTTTTCCTGTAGATACATATGAACAGAAATATATGCAGTGGCAATTGCTTCGATAGAAAAAGGACCAAACTATTCAGGAATATACTAATATGTTTCATGCTTTGGCAACAAAGCTTGGCATCAAAGATTGTGAGAAGCACCGAGTTTTGAAATATCAGAGTGGACTCCATAGGTATATCCAAACTGAAATGAAATTCTTAAACATAGAGACTTTACCTAGTGCATATAAATTTGCTACAAAAATTGAGGAGAAATTCAAACAGAAATGAAGGAGGGATAACTTCGCAAATAAAAAATGGAAGGGTGAAGGTGGAAAAACTACATGGAAACAAACCTCCAAGGAATCTTCTCCCATTTCACCAGCAAAAAAGACATGGGGTATGAAGAAGGCACAAGAGAACGATATGTGGTATGAATTCCATAAGAGTCCCTCTCATAACACAAAAGATTGCAGAACCATAAAAAGTTTAATGATGGAGATGCACGAGGACAAGGCAAAACCTAAGGTGGCAGAATCTTGCACAGAAAAAAATCATGAACAGGTCATTGAGGCTGATCCATATGCAACAGTAGCTACTACAAAGATATTGCCCTAGGAAGATGAGGAAAGATTGTTCCACTCATAGATGTGGGTCAGAGGAAAAGCCCTGCACTTTATTGTTGATAGTTGAAGTCAAAAGAACCCAATATGAGCAGAGACTGTGAAGAGATTGAATTTGAAAACAACAGCACACCCGCAACCCTATTCAATGGGATGGGTAAGTCATGGGAGAGATATTCAAGTGCACCAATAGTGTCGCCTATCATACTCTATAAAGCCTTTCAAAGATGAGGCAATCTGTGATGTATCTCCTTTAGATGTTTGTGATGTTCTGTTAGGACAACCATATATGTACTAGTGCCATGGTGTTTATGAGTCCAGACCTCACAGTGTGACAATCAGATTAGGTAAGTAGAAATACTGAATACCAGAGGTAAGCCCTGCATACTCTACCTCTTTGATTAGTGCTAAGCAATGTAGGAGGTTGGTTGCCAAAATGGGAACATTCATATTATTAATGATTCATTCTGAAGAAGAAAGGAAATCAGTATATAATTCCCATGCCATCGCAAACACCACAACATTGCAGAAAAGATCAATGGATTAGATTTTGATAAAATATGAGAATCTGTTTAAGTTACCAACTGGGGTACCTACACACTGCCAAGTGAGACACACTATTGATTTGATACCAGGAACTCCATTACCTAATGAACCCATCTACCGTAGATCAGTATTATAAAATAATGAAATTAAGATGCAAATACAAGAATTGATTGAGAAGGGACATATTCGTCCAAGTGCATCACCCTGTGGCAGTCCCATTGCTCTGGCAAAGAAAAAGGATGGAACTTGGAGACTTTGTATTGACTATAGGGCATTGAACAAAATTTTAGTCAAAAATAGGTATCCACTTCCCCAGATAGATGACCTCTTGGACCAGCTTAGAGGGGCCCGATTCTTCACAAAAATTGATTTGAAATCAGGATGCCATCAAGTACCAATTGACTCAACTGATGTGTGGAAGACAACTTTCAAATCTAAAGAGGGATTGTTTGAATGGCTAGTGATGCCTTACAATCTAACAAATGCCCTAGTGACATTCATGAGAATGATGAATGATGTACTTAGACCATTCACTGATTCCTTTGTTGTGGTATATTTGGATGACATACTCATCTTCAGCAAAACTTGGGAGGAACATTTGCAACATGTGGAAAAAATTCTCTCAACTTTACAAGATCATGGGCCTTATGCAAACAAAGAAAAGTGCTCCTTTGGTATGCATAGTATTAGATACTTAGGGTATGTTATTGACAGTGAGGGTGTCCATGTTGATCCTGAGAAGATACAAGTGATTAAGGACTGACCATCTCCTAGAAATCTCACAGAGTTATGAAGTTTCCTCGGGTTGGCGAACTTTTATCACAGATTTGTGTTGGGGTTTTCCCATTTGTCTTGGCCTCTAAACTAGTCATTGCAAGGGGAACACAAGCAAAGTTCAAATGGATAGGTTCTCAACAAGATTCATTCAAGGAGTTAAAATGAAGGTTATGTTCTACACTAGTTTTATCTCTTCCAGACCTACAACAGTCATTTGAAATACGAACTGATGCATTAGAATATGCCCTAGGAGCAGTCCTCATGTAGCATGGTCATTGAGTTGCATATCATAGTTAGACTTTTTCTAATATAGTGCATCAATATGCCACTTACGACAAGGAACTGTATGCTATTTTTCAAGCCTGTAAGTAGTGGAAACATTATATTTTGAGTAAGGAGACTGTCATCCACAGAGACCACAAACCTCTTCAATTTTTGCAAACACAAGGGAAGTTGTAGAATGATCGGCATCAATGATGGTCAGCCTATCTTCAACAATTTCATCTCAATATTAACCACAAAAAGGAAAGCACTAACAGAGTAGTAGATTGTTTGAGTAGGCCTCCAATTGCAGCTATAAGTATGGTATTTGACTCATGTGGTCATCAAACTAAAGCTTGGGCTTGCTTGTATGAAAATGGTGTTGAATTTGCAGATGTTTATAATCAACTGGTGAAGGGGAATCAAGTGAATGACTTCTATTTGTAGGATGGAATGCTTTGCCACCTTGGCCAAATCTGTGTGCCCAATGCAAAACGCAAAAAGCTGATATGGGAAGCTCACTATAGTAAGGTTGCTGGTGATTTTGGCATAGGTAAGACTATTGCTATACTTCAGAGGTATTGACCAAAGTTGAGAAATGATGTCATTTCATATATTCAACCTTGTACTACATGTGTTATTTCTAAGCCTACCAATCGTAAACTTGGATTATATTCACCACTTCATGTTCCTGAAAAACCTTGGCATTCAGTTTGTATGGACTTTACATCTAGTCTTCCTGCCACCAAAAGAGGCCACAATTGTGTGTATGTTGTGGTAGATAGGTTCTAAAAAATGGCACTAATAGTGGCTTGTAAAAAAACAATTTCTACAGAGGACACTGCAAATCTTTTCTTTGAACACATTTGGGTTCATTTTGTTCTACCGAATACCATTATTTCAGACAGGGACAATAGGTTTCTTAGTAAGTTCTGGTCTACATTATGGGAAAAGATAGACACAAAATTAACAAAGTCTACTAATTTCCATCCTCAAACAGATGGTCAAATAGAGGTAGTGAATCAAATGATCATTCACATCCTATGCATGTATCACTCAAAACATCCCCACACATGGGATGAAAGTCTTCCATATGTTCAACATAGCTACAACAGGGCAATTCATAGTTCAACTGGTCACAACCCATTTGAGGTTTGTCTTGGTTATCAACCACTTGCACCCATGAATGTTTCCATACCACTTATTCAACCCGATCTAGTTCCATGTATTGGTAAGGAGGAAGATAAGGAAGCCTAGTTCATTGATAGAATTCATCATCTGCAACAACAAGTTCATGAAATCTTGGAGCATTCCAATAAGAAATATAAGGAGAGACATGATGATCATCGTACTCATTATAATTTTCAAGTCGGGGACAAGGTGTGGTTGCATATCCAGAAGGAACGATTGTAGGGTGCCAATAGGAAGCTTCGTCCTCTGCGTTATGGGTCATACACAATCAACAAGCAAGTTGGTGATAATTCTTATGAGCTTAATTTACCCCCATTTCTAGGTCTTCATCCAGTCTTCAATGTGGAACTCTTGAAGCCATATTTTCCTCCACTATTAGATGTTGCAGATGTGGCAGAAACAATTTCCACTATAGAATTGAATATAGATACAGCGTCTCCATTCCAATGTGATTAGATTGTGAACACCATGGTGAAAACACTCAAACAACAACAAATCTATTTGTACAAAGTGGTTCGAGCAAGGCAGATTGCTCAACAAGGAAAGTGGTTTACCAGGGAGTAGCTTCAACGTCATTTTCCTCATCTCATTCAAAGTGTTGATGCAATGGGGCCCATTGCTTTTAAAGGGGGAAGTAATGATCATAAGAAAATTTAAAATATTGAAAAAAATATTTTCATATTATTTCTAGTTTTTCTACATGTTAGTAATTGGCGTTTTTGAAGGCCTTCGGGGCATTTTCAGCCCTTGAAACTTTGGCCTATCCCTTAGAATGTTGTCATAGGAATGTTCTTTCAGGACTTCACGTTAAGCTCTTGGAGACCCTTCCAATGAGTTAAACGGCTTGCAATTTTGAGTCCTAAGTAGAAAGTTATGTCTAGTTAAAGTTAGGATAAAATTTCATATAGTTTTTTGATAAATTTCATAGTTTTAGATTTTATTATGTAAATAAAAAAATATGACTATTGGGTTTCGATTCTCAAGGGGTTTTGGTGATCCTTGGAATCTCATGAACTAATATATGTTGGATTGTCGAATTGAATACATGACTTTTTGGCTTGTTTCAATTCTGTGTTTACCTTGTTCACGTAAACAATTCAACAATACCGCAAGTTCTCACTTAGGTGTTGTCATCTGGTTCCATAATTCGGATCAGTTTGTGTGTGTAAGGATACAAAGCCATATTGAATTGTGTGTATGAATAGGTTTTATAAATGTGGGAATAAGGGAATATAGTGGGATATGTGCAAACGACCCCTAGATAAGGTAAAAGCCAAGTGAAATGAAATAAGTGAATATAAATATTAGAGCTATCAGATTTCCACAATCCATATTAATATTCAATAATTACTTCTGGATTCAATTGTGTAAGACAGTTTTTGTCATCAACGTTTCGAATCATACTCTGCAATTCATCATTAGGAGGAACAGGAATACCAAGGAGTGTGATTTCAAACATTGATCCTGATGATGAATCATGGAGTGTTATTCAAAATGTTGATGATAAAAATTGGCTTACAAAATCGAATCTAGAAGTAATTATTGAATATGAATATAAATATGTTAAAGATAGGTGAATGAGGTAAACTTCAAAACATTGCAATTTTTGTTAGAAATTATATGAATGAATATTTATCCTCAAAATTGGATAAAAATCTAAAGGGAGATTGATAAGGGCATGAAAACTCTAAAATGATTGTGTTTCTCGAAGTATGTGGAATTAAAGTAAGGATTAGAATAGTGGCCTATACAAACAATAGAGCTAACTTGAGTCCATTTATCAATGTGCAAATCTAATCTATTTTGAAATGTGATACTTAGCTACTAATTTAACCACTTTTAGAAATTATGAAAGGATACATACATGTAAATATACACAAGTGCAATATGGAATTCATTTGTGGAATTTGTGAGGAGGAGAGATTTGTCTTGGTTAAACTATTAGGATATTGATTTAGTGAATTTTGAAAATAATGTGGGACAACATTTAAACATGCATAAATACCTAATGATATTGATGCAAATAAATAAATGTAGAATAAATTCTCATAAGTTAATATTCATAAATTGGATTAGATTCCTATGAGTGAGATCATATTATAAAAAAAAAATGATTCAAAATGAATTAGGATTGGATTTGGAATTAAAAAATATTAGGGCACAAGTGAAATTTCCCATGATTCAAGTCAACACACAATAACCAAATAGAAAAGAATAGATCAAACATTTTTTTTTAATAAAAAATATGAAATCACTTCAACGAATCACACAATTAAAATAAGTGAGAGGGGTCAAAACTTGGGAAGGCTCCAATTATTCATATAATTCTTGTTATAATATCTAGTCTTGTAACATATTTATACTACATATTGTCAATAATTAGTTCACATGTAAATAAAAAACCATAAATGTTGATCAAGATGGATCCTAGACAAGAAGATAAGAATGACGAGCTGGAGAAGATCTGTCTCCCTAAGGAAGATATCCTAAAAATTTGAAGAGGCACCATTCCTAACCAGAATTGGTATTTCCATTGGTTACTCTACTTTTGTGAAAGGGGAGCAAACCAATTTTGAAATTGGACTAGATGGTGTGGAGGGAAGCCAACTATACTAAGAAGTGATGTACATCAATGTTGAAGAGTTGAGGAGATACTTTTTTTTGGGTGCTATAAAACTTTGATTTTGGGAGCTTAATGGTTCTACTTTTGGATGCCAACGGATATAAGCACATGTGGCCAAAGAAATATAGCTACTAAGAAATTATTTCTGGATGATGCGAAGATGGTGGATAGGTTTTTGTAGGGATCCCTAAAGCTGGATAAGTAAATCTTATGAATCTTGTTGTCCAAGTTTATGCCCTTCATCTATAAGGCTCTATTTCTAGTAAATGTATGGTCTGGGATGCCCTCATATGGCAACGAGGAATATTTATTCTCTATTAGTCTTATTATAATATTGATACCAAGATTCAATTGTGTATTTTTCAAGTCAAACTCATTGATGCTTTTTTCATGAGTAGTGATTCACAAGAACCCATCTCTCATGAGAAGGAATGGTCCACTTAGCATTCATTGCATCTAGGTGATGCTCATAGAGGTAAAGCATTGGGCCTTCTTAGGAGGTCACCCATCCTAATACTAGTTTAACTCAAGTGCGCTTAACCACAAAGTTTCCTCCAAGGTTTAAGAGTTTCCTCTATTAGTCTTGTTTTGGAGCATATGTTGTAATGTGTCTATAAAGGAGTTTGTATGGTGGTTGTAGACATTTATATAAAATTTTATGTACATTTTTAAATGGACCCATACTTGAACACAATAATGAAACATTAATACATCTATTAAAAAATGAAATAAATACTCTTTTTTAAAGTAAAAGATCACAACTATCTATTATAATTGTTTCTTTTGTAAAAATATGGTGTTCATTTAAACAAGGTATTATTACCATTATAAAAAGTAATATTCTTATGGGTACAACTATTAGGATAACAATGTATATGTATTTAAATGTTTCGTATTAATAGTTATGCTAGATATGGAGGGAATTGTTATGTGGATGACTTAAGGAGACGTCATCGTTCTCAGAAAATGATAGATTGTGAGGTGCAGTTAAATGCCCCACCATGGCTTGGAATCGATTGATTTGTCCAGATTGTTTGGTACCGTGGTTTCTACTAGAGGTCTTTCTAGAATATCCTTATGCGCGGGATAGATTTTAAGATTTTAATAATTTCAATCATAAGTATCCCTCGTTAATTAGACCCCATAAAAATGGCCTTTGTAACATTATTTAAATTGAAGTGGTTGAAATAATACATTTTTATTTTAATTGGTTTTAATTGGTCTTGTTGGGTTTTAGCCCTAGTCAAGCCCCAAAGTGGGCCCAGCTAAAAAATAATAATTTCATTTCTATGCAAATGAACTATTGGGAATGACTTGATTCACTTCTTGGATGAATCCTAGATGCAAGAAAATGAGCTCGGAATCTTCAAATTTGACTTTTATTGCAACTTTGATTTTTGTTCAAAACACCCAAGTAACTCTAGAAATGAGTTTTAAAAACTGAACAAAACATTTGATCCAACCCCAGGAGCTGGCACGCTAAAAGGTTGTAAAATATAAAATCTAAGGCATTTGACGGATTGTGATCATGATATCCGAGGCAAAATAAATCCACTGTCAAAGATGCCCATTGAGGCTTTTCTGAAACTGAAACTCTCAAATCAACCTGAGTAGCCTTCTAACCTTGATTTGAAAAAATATCAAATCACCATTTCACGAGCCATCACTTGGCACATTGGCACATCAATATAGTTTGAATAAGTGTGCAAGAGGGTTTGACCTAATTAGGTCACATGTAAAACTTATCCACCCTCAATGTTGGCCTCTTAAAATTCTGAACATTGCTGATCCTGAACCCTGAAAAGTTGCATTTTGAATGGGTCTCAAAAATTGATCAAAAATTTTATAGGGAATAATGGGGCACAATAATTTTGAAATGTAGGTCAACTGGACGCAAAATATTAATTTTCAAAGTGGCCCTCAAAACTTCTATTTGACAGTGTTCAGTTGTAGAACATAACTTTTTGCAAATGGAATCAACTTTGAAAACTTGTCAGACGGATTGATGGGACTTAGCCACTTGGCATGGGGCTTCAAAAAATTTCAGAGGATCATGGTAAACTCCCTTTTTATCTTGATGATCATTAGACACAAAGATATAATGTCTGAAATAGGGCTACTCAAAAAAGTGCAAACATGTGCAAAATGCAGACCTAACCTTAGGACCTCCGAAGGAGACTTCACAAACACATCATAATTGATCTAAGGAAGCTGAAAATGGGCACATGGAATGTCTACAAGGTGTATAACAATCCGCCAAGAGGATTTCTCTTGACAATTCACTGGTGCAAAGATATGTGCTTACCAAATGAGCTACTCAAGCTTGCTCAAAAAGGTGATTCTGAATGCAACAAACAAAATTTTGAACCTCGGGTCCTCGAATTTATGCAAAATTTAGAGGTCCCAACACATGCCTTGCATTTGTTGTTGAAGAGCTTGAATTTGTTGGGTCAAAACACTTAAGAGATTATTGTCATTAGTTCTCACCTTAGTTTCTACTTTCTTGGAATTTTCTTTTAGTTTGTTTATATCAAAATCAGCCAGTAGTGTAGCACCTTGACTCTCCAACATTAGAAAGTATTTTTCTCGATTAGTTTCTAGAAGTTTTTCCATAAATTTATGTAATTTGGGTCTTGTTTGGCCTCTTAAATTAATTCATCAGTTATCTCCTCTATTTCAATATCTTGGTACTTGTGAAAAGGATTTTCCTCTCCTTTTTCCATGATTGGTTGTTGTTCTATTTCCTTCCCTTTGAGTTTTTGTTTCTAAGCTCTTGTCAAAATGGGCATGCAAGTGATCTAATTGTGACTGTTTTTGAAAGATTTGATTTAATGAGAGGCAATGAAAGGTTACCCTGGACGGGGATTGACTCAATAGGTGATTTCTTGTTGAGGTAGATTGGACAAGGAGATTTGACCACTTCTATTGAGAGATTGAGACAAGGCATATATTTGTTGAAAGGAACAGGATCTCAAAGGTTCTTCATCAAATCTATTTTCATGACCATGTAGATAATCACGAAAACGGTGTAGGAATGTACGATGTTTTAACAAGAGTTTGCATTTTGTGTAGATAAATATTCTCTTCTTTAAGATTTCATTTGAGTAGGTTTTCCCTTTTTCAATTGATGATAAATGGTCATACAAATGATTGAAATTGTTTTAAACTTTTGATCTTTTTTGTGAGTTCCAATTTAATATACCTAAGTCGAATAGGAAAGATCCCTCCTATTGATACACTAGACTAATCTGATTTACAATGTTTGTTTTGTGATAAAGGATAATAAATCTTGATAGTGAAACTTTGCTGAAAATTAGAGATCAAATTGATAATTGAGCACTTAAGTTGTTTGATCTATGTTTAGATGAAAGGTTGCACTTACAATAATCGAATTTCTCCATATTTAAATGATGGTGTGATGTGAAGAGATCCAACTCTGAAAAGGGTATCTGAAAGTGGTCCTAGTTTTATGAGAAAATCACAGTTGTGTTCTCTATCTTAGGTGATAATAGGTTTACGTGCTAAAACAAATAGTATATGTGCTAAAAGATTCAGTGTATGTGCTACTCTGGACCTCCAATGCATTAAGTTGTCCTATGTGTAGACGTATAAAACTGACCACATATTAAATAAATATTCAATATTTTTTTAATTCATTAAATTCACATTCCTCTATTAATTAAATTATATTTAATTAATCCCCACTTTAATCTATTTGATTAAATAAATTATTTATTTTATTTAATTAAATTCAGCCATTTTCTAGCTTTTAATTAAATAAATTACTTTATTTAATTAAAACTGCTTTCCCATTTAATTAAATTCATATTTAATTAAAAATCCCCTTCCAATTTAAATAAATCAAAATTTTATTTAAATTAGGCAAGTTGCCATCCACTTTTCAGAATAAATCACTTGATTTCAAAATTAAAATCCAAAAATACATCCCACTTGCATTCTCCTAACAAATGCACTTGCATGAATAATCCTCTTTTAGAGCCTTCTATATTCTTCTAATCATCCTAATTAGCCTAATTCATCTCTTAAACATTTGCACATTCCTTAAGAGAAGTCACTTCTCAAAAATGCTTGAAAGTCTTTGAAATGCATTGAAGGCATTGTGTCTTCAACAAGTTAACCTTCAAAGTCTTCCTAACCATTAATGGTTAATCCAACCTCAACCAATGGTTAGAGATTTTCTCTCTATCTTAACCCTCATTTAACCTAGGGGTCTCATCAAGCACTCGTTGTTTTGACCCTAGTTATCTTATTAACCCTTGCACAAGAGTTTACCCTTTGGGTAAAAGCTTTATCCACTGGTTAATCCTAATTTAACCCTAACCACACCCTCCTAGGGTGATCCTCATGTCTTCTCAGGCATTTAATGCCTCTTACATCCCCTCTCAAGCCACCTCTTGTTGACAATTGTCACCATTTCATTGGTGAAAATTGTAAACATGTATTGAGTAAGTTTCAATCCTAACCCAAGTGTTAAGATTATTGAATCTTAACCATCCATTTCCTTATTTCTTCTATAAATAGGACTCATTTCCTTCAATCACCATCTACACTATAGTCTAATTATATCAAGCATTTTAGCCTCTCTTTGATAATAACATTTTAATCATTTAGGAGCATTTCAATATAGTATTTTAATCATGAATTGTTTTAGCATAGATATATAATTAGTTTCATTATCATATCATCATCTTTATCATAGCTTAAAATCATATCTTAGTAAGATTTGTTAGATCTAGAATGCATTGCATATAGATCATTATCATTCACTATCCCTCATTCTTGGAGTTGTCATTCCTAAGTCATTTGCTCAATGATCTGAGAGAAACCATTAACTTGAGGGATCCTGTGAGATAGAGAAGAATGAGACATGCCTTGGGAAGTTAACTTGTTTAAATTAGTTTAAGCTTAGTTAGCCTTTGTACTCAAAATTTTCATTGGTATGTTAGCTTTTGATCTTAATTTTTATATTTTGATCACACCAAATCTTGCATACATTTTTGGCACCCACCATGGGGCCCGTCCCCAAATCTAATATCATTTTTCATGTCGGTTGAAGACAAAAATCATGTTAGAATACCAGAATAGTGCATCTACGGGCTCGTTTAGCTCTTATACAGTATCTTTTAGTGCATATAACCCACTGTTAGTTGCATAGGAAGCATAAAATAGCACATAACAACATCATTTTAGTACTCTAATCTTTTAGCATGTTAGAGTGCCAGTCTAGCGCATCTAAGCATCAGTATAGTGTATACATGTTGTCTTTTAGCACTTCTGCTTCATCTTGATGCTACAAAAGGGTACAAATTCTACAATCCTGACACAAAGAAATGGATCATTAGCCGAGAAGTGGTTTTTTGATGAAGGGGGAGTTTGGTAATGGAAGAAAGGTGATAAAAAAACTAGACCATTCATCATGGGTATTGAATATGATCGTGCTCCTCCTATCACCACAAGTTCAAGTGGAAGTTCTAGCTCCAGTGATAGCTCAAGTGTGATCCCTTCAAGTTTTAGTCCACCAGATTCTCCAGATAGTTCATCGTTAGTTGATAGCCCCAATTCAAAATCTATTCCAAGCCCTTTTTGCAAGGTACAAAGTTTGAATGACATTTATCAAAGGAGCTCTAATATTAATACTACTATCAATTTTTCTTTGTTTAGTTCAATTTAGGTTGAGCCTTCTATGTATGAAGAAGTAGTTAAAGAATAAGTTTGGATTGATGCAATGAATGAAGAGATTCATACAATTGAAAAAATAATACATGGCAGATAGTACAACTTCCTAAGGGCAAACAACAAATTGGTGTGAAGTGGATCTACAAGGTTAAGTATCATGTTGATGGTTCTATAAACTGACACAAGGCATGATTGGTTGCACAAGTATTTGCCCAAAAACCTAGAATAGATTATTCAGAAACCTTTGCTCTAGTTGCACAATTTGATACAAACAAGATTATCTTGACTATTGCTACACAACACAAATGGCTAGTTTATCAGATGGATGTGAAATCAACCTTCTTGAATGGTTATATTGATGAGGAGGTGTATGTGGACCAACCTATTGGCTATGAAATTATAGGTAAAGAAATGTTGGTTTGCAAGTTGAAGAAAGCACTCTATGGATTGAAGCAAACTCCACGTGCGTGGTATGCAAGGATTGATAGTTATTTCTTGAAGGAAGGCTTCCATCAAAGCTCCTTTGAGCCTACCCTTTATATCCAACATTTGGGTAGTGATATTTTCATTGTTTTTCTTTATGTGGTTGATCTCATTTATACAGGTAATAGTGCATCTCTCATAGAGAAATTTGAAGTTGAAATGAAGAAGGAATTTGAAATGTCATATTTGGGACTCATGCACTATTTTCTTGGTGTTGAGGTGTAACAAAACTCTGAAGGAATATCCATTTGTCAATCCAAGTATGTAGCTGATTTATTGCAGAAGTTTAGAATGACATCATGCACTTCAGTTGCTACTCCTGTAACACTTGGTGGGAAATTGACCAAGGAAGATGCAAGCTCCAAGGTAGATGCCACCTTATACAAAAGTTTGGTTGGGAACCTCATGTACCTCACTACTACTAGACCTGATATCATGTATGCTCTGAACTTTATCTCTTGGTTCATGTTGGACCCACATGAGACTCAATGATGAGTTACAAAAAGGATCCTATGGTATGTGAGTGGAATGTGAAGTTTGGGCATTAATTACTCTACTACTCACAAGTTTGAGCTAGTTGGTTACATAGATTCAGATTGGGCTAGTTCAGTTGATGACAGAAAATCTATTTCAGGTTATGTTTTCTCACTTGGTTGTGGAGCTATTTCATGGAGTAGTAAGAAACAGGCAACCGCGATTCTCTCTTTCATAGAACTAGAATACATCATAGCAATCGCAGCTAGTTGTCAAGCCATTTGGATTCACAAGACCTTGGAAGATATTTATTTGGTCTAGGACTATCCAACCACCATTTTTTGTGATAATAACAATATAATATCCATGACGAAGAATCGGGTCTTTCATGCACACACCAAACACATTGAGATCTGCCACCACTTCATTCGAGATTTAGTTCAAGAAGGACAATTGGAATTACAGTTTTGTCCTACATCCGAGCAAGTTGCCAATATATTTACCAAGGCTCTTCCTACAGCTAGTTTTGTTCATTTATGGACTCAATTGGGCCTCATCTCCGTTGTTCATCGACCCAGGAGGAGATTGAAGACATGCATCTGTCGCAAGCTTTGGCTTCGCAATGGCACTATTTGTCTTATTTTTAGGCATAGTTTCTTAGTCTCTATTTTTAGGCAAAGTTTTATTTTAGCAAAATAAACTACAATAGCTACTTCATGTTTAGCTACTTCAAGTTCTTTCGATAGTTATCAACTACAACTATCACCATTAAAGATTTGCTATCTTTAGTTTCTATTACGATTAACAGTTTTTTAGTGGTTTGATTTAATAATAGCAACACCATGCATTCGAATGCATGTTGATGCTCTATGTCTAGAACTAGTTGTTTCTAGCTTTTTTTATCAGTGGAACTATTTTATAAATGTATGTTGCTTATACAATTGTTTCAAGGAAAATACAGATCAGTTTCTTTGTATTGCTTAATGCATAGCTCAAGGATTGAATTCTTTATTTCATTGCTTGAATCTACTATTCAATTGTCTATTTCTGTTTTAATCTATTTTCAGCGTAGTGCAAAATCTCTTTATTTTCATAATGTTCAGTCCAGTTGGTAAAGCAGGTAATGGGCAAACAGAAAATTGAAGGAAAGCAGGAGAAATGGAAGCGTTACTTTTATCTCCATGACTATTAATTAGTTAAATTCTTCTATGCACTTTGGATTGACAGAGGTTTTTATAGGCTTACGAACAAGAAGCAAGTGTAGTTATGAGTTAACAAAGTTGTGACTCCTACGAGTCATGGCTGAATTAGATGTGGAGAATTGAGTCCACAAAAGTATGCAGTGCACAGATCTGTATTCCAAGTGGTTTGGAGTGAAAGAGGCGCGTCCATCATCCAATTGGGAGGTAAAGGCGTCTTTCAAAAGTAAAAAGTGGGGTCATTCTAAAAAAATATCGAGGAATGTGAAAGAAGTATCCATCAAATATAAAGAGTACAGTAGATTGCTCGTCTTTGAATATAAAAGACAAATAAATTAATTTTCTAGAATCTATGATAGTTGTTGAATTGTCATTTCTGGTTTGATTGTGTGTGATTTTTTTACATCGATATTTCAGATCACATTCTATGAACCATCTTCAGGATGAAAGAATGCTCAAGAAATAGAAAGATCAAGTAGAAAGATGATGATCTTTCTACTTCTTGAGCATTCTTTAATCTTGATGATGGATCATAGTGTGTGATCCAAAACGTTGATGCAAAAAAATCACACACAATCAAAACCAAAACCAGCAATTCAACATAAAAGACTATTTCTTTGGCCGCCTTTTGATCTCTAAGATGTATGATACAACACAAAGGTTCTATGAGATTATTATCACTTATATTAATTTGAATGCCACAACACATGTCTTAGGGGACCTCATTATTGTTTGATATTTCTTTGTACCTTTGATATGTAAGTTGCTCTTCAAAATAGCATAATCATAATCACACAATGATATAATACTAGTGGTTGATCTGTCAGTTTACTAAAAATATTGTTCTCATCATCTTAATCCTTGTCACATTTAACAACTATTATTGTCAAAAGAAACTAAAGAAGTGATTTACTTAGGAGAGGAGAGGCATTAGAGATGAAAGGAGAAGGATATGGTGAAGCCACAATGGATGGTAGAAGGTACTCAAGTTTGACTTTCTTTAGGCATTTTTATGTATATTATCTAGTCTTTCTAGCCTTCTATCTAGATCGACTTTATTTATATTTTGGATTAGAGATCATAAAATTCTAATATAAAAGATATGTAATTTGATTCTAATATAAATATCATAAAATAAAATAATTATTAAATAGTTTTAAAATAAAATATAATAATTCTTAAAAAACACAATATCTTATAATCGATATCTTTTACAATTTTTAGATATATTTGTTTAGAATAATTATGACTATTTAAAAAGAGATAATGAAAGATACCAAACCACTTTTATACTATTTTTTCTAAAATGGGTATCTTTGTTTTAAATTTCTCTCAGAATTAAAACTAAATCAACTAAATAAATATTTTGATAAATAAAATAATTTTCAGCTAAATAAAACATCTCTTCAAATAAATATAGAATAAATTTTAAATGGATAAAAATAACTTTCTAAATAGAATAAAATATTTTAAACAAAAAAAATTCATGTATCAGATATAATAAAAAATAGTTATAAAGTAAAGTGAAAAAATTATGTATTTAATAGGTTAACATATGAACTAAATAATTTTTAAAATTTAATTTAATAAATTAATATAACACTTTCACATTAATATTTATAAATATTTTTTAAATAGATGATTCAAGATATCTATACTAAGTTTTCTTTTTCTTATATATAAACTAACTATTAAAAAGAATTATTAATAAAAAAATAACATTCACTAAATATTCTTTTGGATTTTGCTTCAGAATAAAGTGCTGACTGTGGTTAATCTTTGAAAATGGAGTTTTCATCATCCTAATCATTGTTTCTTATGTAAGGAAGAGGTGGAATCAGCTAATCATCTCTTTATCTGCTGCCCGTTTGTGCCTTCAATCTGAGGTAGAGTTCTCGCCCTCGGGAATTTATCTCGGGTCTTTCCTGAATCTCTAGAAGACCTATTTTCACAATGGTATTCTCCCTCCTTAAACCCCACTATTCGTAGATTGTGGTCTTTTACTTTCCCCCATGTTGTCTGGAGAGTGTGGAAAGAATGAAATAATAGAATATTCAGGAACAAGGAGGATCTAGAGAACATTGTGTTCGAAAGAATATGCAGACTAATCATGGAGAATATGAATATCATACCTTGTAAAGAGATGAAAATGGAGATAGTTGTTTGTAACTCTTATGATCTTGAGATGGCAGGAGTATGGCACATTAGAGGGGATATTTCTAAGGCTGCCAGACAAGGGAAAAATGATCGTGAAGGTTTTAGATGGATTCATTCCCCTAGAGAATGGATAAAAGCCAATTTTGATGGGCAGACCAAGGACAATCCGGGGCCATCTGGGAGTGGGGGAGGATTTCTTCAATGACATGTTCAGAAAGAGGGCAGTATGTAAAAGTAGACCTCACCAATTTCAATTTCCTGAAGATTTAATTAGAAATGAATTCAGCTTAGACGAGCAAGAATTAAGAAAGGAGAAGTGGGTTGCATACAAAAGAGGACTTGATTTTATTCATCAATTTGATTCTAGCTATGACCCTCTTTCTAGTTTTACCCCTTTTGAAGAGAAGGTTAAATTCTTAATTCTTTATTTTGAAGACCTAATGCAAACCCTAAAAGAAAAAAGGGAGGCTATAATGCAAAATGATCCTGATAGGGCTAAATTGGTCTTAGCTAAGCCTGCCTTTGCTAAGGCTATCTCACCTAGTAATTATACTAAAAATATTTGATAATGTTCGAATTTGAATATTGAATTAAAAAAAAGAGATTCATTTCTAAAATTATAAAAAAAAGATTGAACAATTATTATTTATAAATTTAATTTCAGATAATATAAAAAAAATTTAAAAATAAAAATCTGATTCTTTCATTGAAAGGTAATACAATAAAAAAATAAAACATGAAATCTAAGCTTATTATTTTTATTTCATATGAAACACTCCCATATTGAATTTTCACCCTTAACAGCTATTACCTTACATCAATCACTGTATATAAATTACCAAACACTTTAAATATCAATTGAGGACTGATTTAGACGTTGTGTCATCAAGAATCCAACGACGTTTCTTCGTATTAAATATCAATCGTTGACTGATTTAGACGTAATATGAAATGGACGTAATATGAAATGCATCAAAGAAAATAAAAAGAATTTGTAAATCAAATCTAATTCATTCAATGATGTGATAAAATTTTACAAATTCTATAGAGTTGGTGAGTATTTGTTCAAATCAATCTATTTCTCAATCATAATATGTTTGTATTCTTATATTAAAAAAGTTTCACTTGATAAGATTATATATCAAATTCAATGTAGTTGGTAATTATTTGACTATAATATAGATAGGATGAGTCCATTTCAATCAATCTATTTTATTTCCCATTCAAAATTTGTAGATATTTTTCATACTAGAAAGTGAAACTTTTCACTTGGTTAGATTGCTAATTAATTAGATAGAATAATGTTTTTAAGTTTGACAAATTTAAGAGAGTTAGTAAGGAGAATTATTTATGATTGTCCCTATTTTATTTCTAAATCATGACTTCTAGATATTATCACATACTAGGAATATATTTAAGGATATGATATTTTTGAGAAATTTTATAGCTGGTGATCATTCATTACAACCAAAAAATATATAATTACAAACAATATAAGAGAATATAATTTACAAACAATCTCTCTAATTACATTCAGGTATCCATGTAAACCTTCCAAGAGTTTAGGAGATCTTTTAGTTCGATGGAGTACCGAAGAATATCATATTTAATAAAGGTAAGTTTGATAAGATCATATTTGAGATACCTGGATAATGTCAAGGTTTTGGAAAAACATACACATGATTGGGAAGTAAATTGGACTATAGATCAACCCATCACCTTAACATTGATCAACAAAAAGAGAGTGAACCAAATTCTTGAGGACTTGTGAACAAAAAGATGGGAACTTACTTACCATTAATTGAGTTTGCATATGATAACACTAACCATAAACACACTTCTCATTTCTTCATTGGAGGTTCGTAATCTCAAGTATTTTATGCTTAACAAATAGGCTCGAACATGGTAGTTGTGGATCCAAATGAACTAGAAAAGATGGAAGACCAAACTTAGATTGATTAGCAATTGGGAAATGCAGTAGATTTTTAGACAATTTATAAATGACAAAAATATATACATCAAAATAGTCATGTATCAAAGAGAGTGTTTCTAATAAATTAGTCACTGACAAGCTTGATTAATTTTTGTCTTTCAAACTTGCATATCACTTTGTGGAACCTTTTGACATCCTAGAACCCTTTGGTGCAATAAATACTATATAGTGAACTTCATCATTTCAACTTCTAATTATAACTTTAGTTATTTAAGTCTTTGCTCCATATATCCCCTACTTCTCTCAAGTTCTACCCCCAAATCATGATTCTAAATGCTGGTTCCCTCCCATTAATCATTATTTTGATTAGAATTCTTAGAACATTTTAATAGCTTCATTGACAATTCCTAGAAATGTTTTTGGTCATTTGATCTTTGGTTAAATCCTTTTGTGTGAGTTTGATTTTGTTTGTCATATTACCATGGTTTTGGGAGTAGGCTATTGGGTTGATTGGATAACTATAAGGTAATGGGCTAGAAAATGGGAAAAAAATTTAACAAATATCCTAAAGGGGAGAATTTTCTGTAGTTGGGGTAAAGATTTGAAGCACTTATAGAGAGAATATTAACATGGTGTAAAAATGTGAAATGTAAAATTTAATATCTAGTTTTAAAATGTTCTTTTTTGTTCTAATACTTAAATGATAATCTAAGGTATTTAGGTAAAAGAAATAAAAATGTGATATTTTTTAAAATTACATCAAAGGGAAACACGTGCATGTGGTCGCCACATAAAAAGTAGTAATTTATAAAAGTTTTCTTCAAAATTATTGTGTAGATATGATGCAGGAGAATCTCAATGTAGATTATCACATTTCACCACATAACATCACTTTGGATTCTAATAGTGAATAAAATTTTAACAATAACTCATATGAATTATATCCAAAGATCAAGAGTTTTGTATCAAATTGTGAAAAGTTAAACTAGATTAACTAGATTACATTTTACACTAATGAATTTGCTTATAAAAGCAAAATGAAAACCCTAGATAAAGTAAAAGGAACCTAATTAATGATTTATTAATAAATTAGGTGATTATCTATTTTACTCCAACATTATATACCTATTACGAAATTTTATATTTGAAGTACAATTATGCTAGAGTGATTATTATTATTGATATTTGGCATAACTTTCTAGTTTAATAAAATGATCTTATAATCATTATCTATAATGGTTTAGTCGCATATGCATATTATAATTTTATGTTAAATAAGTTCATGCGTATGTTCATATAATTTGTTTTGCAATGTAATATTTAAGTTTCAATGTCTATAGGTCGCAGTTCATTTGATTTATTTTGTTTAAAACGTTAAACTCAAGCATATTTGTACAATGTTTCATCTTGTTTGTGGCATACATTGTATATGAACTTGTTTTTAATTCAATTTAATGTATACATGTAGATTCACACACACACACACACACACACACACACACACACACACACACACACACACACACACACACACACACACACACACACACACACACACACACACACACACACAAGAGAGAGAGATATATATTCATACATTTCACATCACATCTAGATATGGCTTCTAGTGGTTCAAAACATTTTTCTTCTAAGCAGAGTGTGCATCCTAATCCTCAGTCGACCTCACATAGGTCTGAGACTCCTGAGAATTCAGAGACTGCTCGTACTCAAACTATTTTGAGAATTCAGTCCTCTCTAGCACAATTACAATGGACTTTAATTAACACTCATGTGATGGCCATAGAGATAAATTAGAATGTATTAGAGATAAGCTGATGCGTATGATTGAGCTTGCTCAATCATACAACCCATATGATGACCCTCACATTGAGCATTTTTATAGGACATTATCTCACACTGTCTATGGCACGGTTAAATAGAAAATAATAGATAGAGATGTTTCTGCAGTGAATATGAAATCCATGTTCCCATTTTACATGGAAATGGTTGTGGTTAGAGAATATCGGGTCACTAGATGTGAGGATCCTATTGTCACACCATTCATATATCCTAGGTGGTTGGATACACATCATAGGTGGCCGCAGAAGGATGAGATGCCACAATATTTCTGCAAACAATTGTATGCAAATTTCATCTAGGATATGATGTTGATTACACAAACTTTCCACAACATGCTGGGAGGGGTAGGGGCAGATTTGCAAATAGATTTAGACACTATGATACACATCCCCATAGTAAGAGGGCAATGGTGGGTCAGAACCTTTCAGTTTTTTTGAAAGGTTTGGATTTGTTCACAGGTGGTGCTAGTGATATGGCAGCTGAGGAGGCATGCATTGACATGTATTCTAGTATTGCCAACATTGCTACTCAGGTTCATGAGATGACTTTTGATCATGTGGGGAGATATATGTTGTGTTCTCGTACTACCCCTATTGTTGATGAGACAGATCCATTTTATGACCCATATATTCGTTATGAGCTACCATTGCCGGTAGAGATCGCACCTTTACTGGAGGATCGTTTGCACTAGATGAGCTCCTATTTTGTGAGTGATCTTGTAGATTCTTATCAGGCTCTCTCTACATTACATGGGAACACTCCTCAGCAGTTGCCTTAGTTCATTGGACGAGTACTTCAGAGATCCTCGACTAGTACCAGCCATGGTGGAGGAGATTCAAAGCCTGGTAGTTTCAAGCAGGAGGATATTTCGATACCTCCTATAGCTCCCAAGACTACAGTGCATCCTACACCACAGACTCCAGGAGTTCGGTGACGAGGTTTTTCATCTCTTCTTATGGATGACTTTATTGATCCAGATGTTGTGTCATTACACTCTTTAGAGATATCTGGCATCGGGCGTGCATTTGAGGAGAGGAATAAGTTAAGAATATGTAAATTTTAATTTTAACTTAGTTGTATATATAAAGTTTCTATGTATTCACTACCACTGACATATTTTTTTAATTTTAAATATATATTATAGAAGATTATGATGGACGCGAGATATGGAGATTTGCAAGCACTTTATGATCCTATTCATTAGGATACACAGGTAAATTTATATTTAAATTCAAATTTAAATTGATGTGTCTTATTTATTTCCTATTCATCAGGATCCACTATATATATAAGTTTTTTAACATGCAAATTTTATACACAATGTAGGCCCCTAGAGTAGGTGACGGATCAAATCGGGGATCAGGATAGGGCATGACATAGCTCATTATATTTTTATATACATGCTTGCTTCTTTTATTATGTATATCTAACATTTCTATTATGCATATTGTGGACATTTAGGTATTATACATGAACTGTGGACATTGCATTTGTAGCCTTATTTTAGACATTATACCTAGACATTTCATACATGTTACATGTTTATCTAGACATTTCATGTGTTACATGTTTATATCTACATTTCATGTGTTGTACATTTTTATTATGTGTTACAATGATCTCTTACTCTAAATTAGGTGCACACTCTCACTCTCCTAATTCATCAACACCTTTCCTTAATATTTATAATTTATTATTTAGTGCATAATTTAGTTGAAAAAGGATGTCTTAAGGGGATGTCTTAAGGGGATCATAATACATGGTAAATTAGTATTCAATTTCTTCGAAATCATTATTATTGAATTTGTCTACTTAGTTATGTTACGTGTTTATAGAAATTTCATAATTCTGAGTTACATGTTTATTTTATGTGTTACAATGCTCAAATTTCATGTGTTACATTTCAATTAGATTGATATGCAAATCATTTCTATATTTCAGTTAGATTGATATGCAGATGATATATACTAGGTTTTATGGTTGGTATTGGTATTGGTTTTATGGATCATTTTAGTAGGTTGTGGAAATATTATTAACAATATTACATGTTGTGTTTGTTGTAACACTTAAACTTTAATATAAAAATCAATGAAAAATCAAAACGTATTTCTAAATCAAGTAATATAAATAATCACTAATAAATATGAATAATGCAAGTATGACTAGTGCCTTGTTCTTAATCAAGAAATATAAATAATTAGTAACAATTAGTAATAATTTCTTAATCAAGCAATATAAATAATTACTAATAAACTAATTCAAGTAATATAAATAATCACTAATAATCTAATGTAACAAAGAAAGGAATTTACATGTGTGTGAACTCATGAAAAATTGAATAACAATGCATATATATAATTTAGCATACTTAGTTCATAAGGGGATCTAAAATTAGGACCTATTAGGATGTCTTAAGGGGATGTCCAAAGAGGATGTCTTAAGGGGATGGCCAAAGAGGATGTCTTAAGGGGATGTATGACATAAAAGAATACATGTAAAAGATTTTCAAACAAGCATGCATATGTAACAATTTATATAATTTAGCATACTTCACATAAGGGGATCTAAAGTTGGGAACTATTAGGATGTCTTAAGGGGATTTCCAAAGGGAATGTCTTAAGGGGATGTCCAAAGATGATGTCTTAAAGGGATGTCCAAAGTGCATGTCTGAAGGGGATGTATATCACATGTAAAAGAACATGTATGTATGTAATTGAAGAATACATAAAATCATAAATATAAAAGAATTTCAACCTTGAGCATGCATAACAATATATGAAAACCATTGTTCACCATGTCAAAAAAAAAAACTAGATATGATTCAATATTAAAAAATCATTTCTAAGTTTTAATATGGTCCAAATATATATATATCCAGTCCTAGTTCAAATTAAACATGAGTTCAAACTCTAGTTCAAATATAAAAGTATGATCTACAAAAACAAGTTAGATAGCCTAAGTTAGCTCTTGATACATATAGTCTAGATCCTCTCTATCTTTTATTATCTCCAAAAAAATTTCATGTTCTTCAAAAGGTAACCTCCACTTTTGGTCGTCATGTCCTTTTTTTGGCAATATCTCAAATTGCAGCTTTGTCGCTATAACCAAGTGACTGTAATGTAGAACTATTTTTCCAGGCATGTATTCAATAAATTGAACACCATTTTTGTCTATCTTAGTTTGTTGATAATAGGTGCCTTCTATAACAACTGAACTAGTTGGATATGACTGTCCATCACTGTCTATAGTTACTTCTAGCAATTTGAATTTTGCTTCCATGCATCTTAGAAGATAATAATATACACCTTCCACATTGTCAGGATGCGCAACCATAGCAAAAATATCACCTACATGTATGTACATCCAAATGACACCATAGAAATTTAAAACAAAAGTAAGATGTATCTATAAAATTTGAACATGTAACTGGATGATCTAAATTAAAACTAAATAAAAGAACATGTATGCATACACGCACCTGAAATGACTAAATCAGAAATACATTCATAATCAACTGAATATATAGGATCATGAATGTCTATGTCATTTTCATCATCTTCATAAGGAGGCATTCTGATTAACTCTTTCATATCCCAATGTGAGACATATCCATTTGTAATATTCTCGCATTGACTCATTGGATTGTCCTCAACATAGTTAGCACAAAAGCATGACTTTTCTCTTACTTGAATCAATGGAGGCTTGTGGTGTCCTGTAGTCATCACTTGATGTAAACTTCTAATATCGACAATTGTTTGAAAATTGTAAGGATTAGATCAATCAATACTTGTTACAAATATGAAATGAAATTTGCACATTTTAAGATCAACTACTTTAAGATAAAAGTGAAATGCGGAGCTGATAAATTTTTTTAAGAATTCTTGAGAACAAAAATATTTTACCTTTTACTTCCCAAAAATAACTTTTGTTGTATGGCATGTCCCAACTAGCAAAATGACTTTGACACCATTCAATAATTTTATTTGTATTCTCTATGCTATTACCTACATAAAATAACTTAGAGATGTCATTATGTGCACTTATTTTTAAATGAAATTATATTAAGAAATAGATACAAACAAATTCAAAACAAAATTAACAGTACCTGCAAGTTCATGTTGGTGAAGTGCACTCTTCACACATGCTCCTGCTTCATCGTGCTCTCCTTTTGCATGTCCACTTTCAAAGAAGTTCCATAGAAACTTAACATTGTGTCTAGCATGTTGCATGGATAGCCAATTAAAGGCTTTTGTAGATTTAAATTGTCTTGCTCCATAAATTTGTATGTCATGTACATGTACAATTGAACATTTAAAATAAAATTTATCAAATTGAAATCAAATACAAATTTACATATAAATGAAAATGAATTGAAACTTATGTACTCACCTGCACAACCATCCGATCAAATCTAGTGTTGTGAAACATTTATCCCGCGATTTGCAAGATCTTCAAAAAATATTACAAAACAATGAGCTACATAGCTCCTATCATGAACCTTATTATCATTGATATAGAAATGAACCTCCTTGATGATAATGCATTCATTTGGATTAGTACATTTTTCTACCCCATCCACATCGAATTGTGCATGTCTATAGGTCACTTTCACAAATATTGCAACTTGATCAGAATGATAATATTGAGTTTGAATTTGTGATTGAGTGGCAAATGTATAGTTCTTAGAGAAATCTACAATTGAAAGAATACAACCAGGTGGAAAACAATTTTTGGAACCACGAAATTGTTTAGCTTGTCATCGTGCACCATGACAATGTTGGATATGTGGATAAATGATAGTACGAAATCTATTCATATATTCAAGGTAGGGAAATTCACTCTCCTTGAATGCAATTTTTTTGGATTCATCTCCTGACTTAGTTTGATATGTCTCATATTGAAATCTCTTCCACAAAACTGGCATTGAAACATCAATATTCTCCATTTATAATGGAATTTTTTGTAAATCTCCACAATCAATGCATGTACTTTTTATACACTGTACATTGAATTCATCTAAATCTTTTGATTTATCACATAAAATTGATTTCACAAATTGTGTCGTACTTTCAGGGATGACCATATCTGGATTAAGTACTGCCATAGCTTTTTTATATGACTCTAAATATAGATTAAACTCAACATGATTTCGACAAAAACAAGTTTCATGTACCTTATTTATGCGTACAAAGCAAGGGTGAAACCTCTCAAACATTTTCATCTACCTTATTTATGCGTACAAACAAAGGGTGCAACCTCTCAAACATTCTCTGACATATTTTCACATCTGAAAAATTCTTCCTTCAAATAGTTCACTTTGTGTTGTGTCTACAAAATGTTTAGGATGTGAAATATTCATACCATTATCTTCATCTTTCATCTATATAGTGTCCCTTCTATTGGAAGAAACACGGGAGTGGCTCGTCCAATATTTGATGACCAGTCTTCTTACATCTTCAGAAATTTTGTCTTTTCAAGGAAGTCTACAAATATTTACCTAATTCATTTCAATATTTTCATCTAATATATTTATCCTCCTAATATATATTTGAATGGTTTTTCTAGATATATGCAGTAATTCAAAAATTGTTGTAACTTGTCTTTTATGTGACAACCTCTTAGTAGAAATCGTAGTCATCAACACTCTATGTGCAGCACTTGAATCAGCTCCTCAACTTGTGGTATCAATAAGGTTCAGTGCATCTTGCAAATTTTCAAATATTGTTTCTTTTACATGACCTCTTGAGCTTTTTCTATTATTGACACCCAACAACTCCAAAATAGGAGTCATTTCTCTTTTCCTGAATAACTTTACAAATAATTGTGCTCTCCCGACCATAGATTTTTTTTAAAAATATTCCTCCCACTTATGCTCTTAGGTACCATGTGTTCAGATGAAACTTGACTGAAAAGAGAATCCTCTTTCATCTCCATCAAATTTCTCATGACAAGAAAAATTTGTACCTTTACTAGTACTAATTTCTTCCACTACTTCAGTTGCATCATCTTCAACATCAACAAGATCTTCCTCAACATCAACAGGTTGCTCTTGATTACATTTTGTATGACCTTTCTTTGAATCATCCCTTATACGATCATATTTTTTTGATCTATTTCTTTTATTCCTCATTACACAAAGTATTGAAATTTGCTTTCCTAAAATTGCAAGTGAATACTCCTTAAGAAAAAAATCAACTTCTTTGCAAAAAATCACCTCCTTCGAAAAAATCGCCTCCTTCCTTGAAAAAAATCAACTTCCTAGAAAAAAAATTGAAGATTTTATGAATTGTTTTTTGTTTTTTGTTTTTAAAAAATTAAAAAAATCACCTCATTATTATATGAGGGAAAGGGTGGGGAAGCAAGCGGTTGCTTCCCCACGCGACCACTCATGGAGTGTAATGCCCCACCAGGAGACCCTGAAGGGATAAAGCTAAAACACAAGAATGGAGTGCAATAATTTTTTTTTTTAAAGTTAAACACATCATTAAGATACAACAAGATATCAAAGTTTAGATTACATAGCGAAAGACATCAACTAACACCTAAAGGGTTTCCCAACGTGATTACTTAAATTTCACAATTAACTTAACTCACACAATTAATCCAATAAGCTGATTATCTTAAAAATGAGATAATTCTTAAACAAGGATAATTTCTTTCAAAAGATGGAAATATAATTCACAAGATAAGGTTCATGCATTAAGATTTATCTATATCCTTCATTCAAGCTTTTCATTAAAATAAAAGCCATGCATCTAATATTCTAACACATGAGAATTTCATCATAAACATATGAGATCTTACCATGCACACTTAATTTCCTTAACAAAGACTGAATATAATCCATTATCCTAAGCTACATTCTTTCATATTCCAATTTACTACATTCAAGAGAGGATTGCATACATGCATTTAAAATTAATTTCATCTTATCCACTTATACATTCTATCAAAATGTCATTCATACATGCTAACACTAAACATGAAACATAAGAACAAAGCATCACATAACACAAGATGATCTTGGAGTTCACCCCTAAAGGGCTACATCTCTGGGTCTGCTCAACTGCAAGACCCCTTTGATAATTCATAAAGTTAAGAATACATGAGGTTCTCATTATTTACAATCCTGCCATCAAGGCAAAACATAATCAATATACAAACGACCACATCGATCAATTAATACATAAACGATCCTTGAAAAGGAAAGGATCCAGCTGAAAATAATCAAAGCTAATACAAGTGTCCACTAGAGCATCCACAAAACTGAGTCATCGTAACCCAAGGTCTAACATGAAACCAGGTACTCACAAGGGAATAAGAAACAGGATGACTCCACAAAAGTGCTCCTATCAAGACCATACAACCACACACTAGTGAACGTAGGGACAAGTGTCATCACACAACCTAGTATGGCTACCCTAGTAGGTCTTCATAGGTTCCGGCCCCATACAGTGGGTTACCTTGGCAACCTAATTTGTACCTCTAGCCCATCCAAGCCTCATGTGGACCCACACATCCTTTCGTGAAGACAAGGATGATGGTTTGCCATTTCAGGCCTTCTCACAGTATGTCGAGTCTGTGTTAGCACTCGTCCCATGTGTGAAGCACAATTATCTTACTTAGAGATTAACATTCTAATCTACTGTTAGGTTATCACTTATTCGACTCACTTTTGTTGGGTTACCCAGCAGCCACTTTGGACGCGGCCCCTAATTGAAAGCCACTTTCGAATATGATACTAGACTATACTCAAGCGACCTCAGAAACCAAGGAACATACATGGTCAAGCAAACGGAGTTCAAAAAAGAGGGAACAACCATTTGGTCAAACATGACTCAATAGAGGTACACTTACTGACGGTACTCTAACCAGAAACCTGACCAACTATGGTCAACCACGAATCATCATTCGACACCACAAAAAGGATATGACCAATTACAACACTACCACTAAACAATAGTCAAACTTGAGACCAAGGACTGAAACAGGTACCCAAATCCACCATATGATAGGGTCCAATCAAACAAATCAAAGCTTGCCATTACATAAGTAAAAGCAAATACAAAAATTAAACCTGCATAAGTAATCATCTATAGATACAATCTTTTTCCAAATTAATTAAACATTAAATGTCGATCAAGTTTTCTAAATGATCTAAGTTAGATTGCAGTTATCCACCTCAATTAGGTACAGGTTGTTCTTGGTTTTCTAACTCACTGATGTTCATTTGCATCAAACATACATAAATACGTCATTATGAGTTCTTAAACCAGTTTCACATGAATATAATTAGACAATAATTAACCAACTAAATAAGATATTTAATCTTTAATTAAAACATCATTGTCATACTGGTTCAAAAATAATTCCTCCAAATTCGTCTTTCCAGAACCAAGTTAAACTTTTTCGATTAAGGAAATATACATTAAAAGAACCAAAAATAGGTAAGCTTTTCCCAAATCCACAAAATTACTTCCTTACGTACATATAGAAAAATACCAAAATTAACTATTAATTAATGTATATATTTATTAATCCATAATTAATTAAATATAACAAATTAATAATTAATAATGAAATTACTAAATCAAGTATTTAATTAGAAAAATCTGCATTAATAATAAAATGAAATTTGAATATTAATCAATGTATATTTAACACTATATAATTAATTAATAACAATTATTCATGAATTATTAATTAATGACAAATTTAATCATAATTAAAAACTTTATTAAAATTAACATTTATAATAATATTAAATTATTATATATATATTTTTTGAATAATAAAAAAAATATATAAAAAAACAAACAATTTTTAAAAACATATTATAAGGGGGGAGGCAGGCCCACCTCCCTCACGCGGGGGTTGGGCGGTTGTGCCCTAGCCGTAGGCGGTGCCACCATGGTGGACGCTGGTCTCATGGCGCCCACGTAGGGGATGCAGGGGACCCTGCGGCCACCGCGGGGGTCGCAGTGGACTGCGGTTGCCGTTGGTCGCAGCCCCTGCGAGCCGCGCTACGCACAGGGGGGAGGAGGCACGGGTAGAGCCTCTGCTCCCTGCCCTCCAAACCCCAAACAATTAATTTTTTTTTTTTAAATAACAATTTCGATATTTGTTTTAAACAAATTCGATTTTGCAAAAAAAAATATTTTGTTTTATGATTTTTTTTTTTTTTTTTAAAGGGACAAACACCCATATTTTTTTAACAGTCTCATAATGAGACTTAAAATAAAAATTTCCAGAATGATAAGCTTTCCAAATTTAGAGGAGTTTGTTGAATAACCTTCCAAAATAACCAATTTTGGACAAAAAGGAGCTCATATCTCATGCAAGAATACAAGCAATAAGCCAAACTTTGGCTAATTTCACCATAATTCTTAATCTTGAGCAATCAATGGAGAATTTACATGAAGAACATTCAAGCCCAATTTTATATTTATTTTTTAACAAATAACCAATTTAATAAACAAATTCCTACCTCAATAAGCATTCATGGAAAGGATCTAATGGAGAGCCCCAACTTGCAACTCAAGAACTCCTTCTCCTTCCAAAATCCCTAAATTTTCCATCCAAAATATTTTCCAAAAAAAATATTTTTCCAAAAAAATTCAATCCCCAATATTTTCCAAAAATCTAGGTTATATGGGAGAAGTTTGACCAAAAATTTATTTTTGGAAATAAAATTTTTATTTAAAATAATTCCTCAAAAATCATTCTTTTAAACTATATCAATAATTAAACTTGTTTTTTTTTAATTTAAAATTGATTTTTCCAAATAACTGAATTTAACCTTTCTATTTTAAAAAGCCAACAGAATACAATTAATTCTATTGCAATTAAATTCAAAACTTTCCTTTTCTAACAGCATAAGCATATTAAATTTAACATTAAAATTAACTGTTTGCTTGAACTTGCTACCAAACTTACTCAAGCAATTCAAATAGCGATTAATCACATGAAAAGGAAGCCTATTTAATTTAGTCCCCAAATAAACTAATGCGTAAACACACGTTAAATCAATTAAAGATTAAGGATCAATCACTCGATTTAACCACACACGCTAACATGCAAACCAAGAAAGTCAATCGGATAGACGACCCATAAACCCAACCAAAGGGAATACTGATGATGCTCACTTGAGCATGACTATGGTCAAATGAGAAACTTCCGACCACCTAATCCAACTCTAAGGATTAAAGAGGTACACTCAAACCTCCAATTTCAGGCAGAGACGAACATCGCACCCATGCGGCACTGTACCTAAAATCTCCTGCATCCAAGAGTCATACATGGATACATATATAAATTTAATGGAAGCGTTAGTCCGAGATAGTAGCACGAAATAGGGAGACTAATCAACTTGCATATGAAATGGCGCAAAACCCACATTAACAGGTATGCACTTAATAAAAACATCTGACTACAACATTACATTATGATAAACTAACCAAGATCAAACTGAGGTTGGTCTAAGGACATTTGCAATTAACGGCCTATTACCTTTCTCAATGTATCTTATAAGATCATTGCCAAAGCTTTGGCTCTCAAGATTCACCATCTCCTACGTCTTGTTGTTCGTCTGGGACAGACTGGTTTTATCAAATCCAGGTTTATTCTGGACAATATTATTGTTGTTTGGGAAGGGATGAACTGGGCCAAATGCTCTCAACAGCGGGCAATCTTTCTCAAGATTGACTTTTCTAAAGATATGATCGCATTGAGTGGCCTTTTATCTTGGCTATGCTCAAAGCCCTCGACTTTGGTCCTTGATTCATTCAGTTTGTCTAGATGTTATTCAGAGATGCCTCGGCTTGCATCACCATTAATGACCGTCAGTCTAAGGATTTTGGCCTTTTCAGATCCATTCGCCAGGGTTGTCCTCTAGCTCTTGCTTTATATGTTCTTGCAGCTGAAGGGTTTGGTTAAACTTACTTGCTAATGCCATTTTTATTGGGCGTGTTCATGGTATCTTCCTGCCTGAGTCACCTTCTAAAGTTGTTAATGGCCACTTTGAAGATGATTCCTTTCTCACTCTCATTGAAGACGAAGATAATCTGCAGGGCACTCTTCAGTGTCTGGACACCTTTAGCTTGGCTTCTGACTCAGCCATTCAGTGGCACAAGATGCAATTTTATAGGCAATCTTTTCTTCTCGCTTTGCCTTGGATCCTCTAATATGACTGGAAATGGCTTCAACATGGCAAATTTTTTTGCTTTCTGGGTATTCCTTTTGCCTTTCAAGCTCGGCCTTCAGATCTTTGGAATGTGGTTTTAGTCAGGATCGAGAAAAATATTGCCTACTTGATCACCAAGCCTCTCTCTTTGGCTAGTAAATTCCAAGTTTGCTCCAAAGTGTTGGCCGCCACCCATGTCTACTGCTCACGATGTTGGGCTCCTTCTAAGGCCTCTTACATGAAGTTGGAAAGACTTCAACATGGTTTCCATAGGGTTGCTTGGGAATACTACTGTCTTCCCAAGGAATTCAGAGGGCTCAGCCTTATTTCTACCTAGAACCAAGGGCTAACCTTATGTGCTAGATGGGTTATCAGATCCTTATCTGGCAACAAGGCCTGGAAAATTCTTCTTAGGCATTGCATTTCTTCAGGCTTTCCTAGTACCAAAAGACCAATTTGGAAGGGGATTGGCCTGCAAACCCTGCTCACTATGAAAGAACTTGTTCAGGTCCAAGGTAATTTTGTGGTCAAAGAATCTAGCGTGCTTGGGAAGCTATCAAGCCTTGGCTTTGATGGGTCGGCGATGGCTTTCAGGATAGATTATCCAAGAATCAACACAACCTATGGTGGTCACCTCTTTTTCAGGTGCAAGGGTTACCTCTGACCAAAATCCAGGGTGTCAGTGCTTTGCATTTTCACAAATGCGGCATTAGAACACCTAAGGATTTGTTTTCTAAAGCTTCTATGAGCCTCCGGTCATGGGAAGACCTCGAGGTCCAGTTTCGCCTGTCTTGGTCAGATCGACAGACTTACGACCTTTTGGGCTCGACCCTTCCCTCAAATTTACTTCATAAGCTCGGTATTTGGTCTGGAAAACCTTGGTGGAAAGACTGGAAATGGTATCCTTGGACTCCTTTCACCAACTACAAACCCAAAATGGGTTATCTTTGGTTGGTTCCTCATTTACCTATGGTCCATATTCTCAATTAGTGGTGGCACTTGCAGTCTTCTCAGGCTTCCTGGAGATTCAAGTTTCTTGTTGTTTGATTTGCCACCATTGAACCCAAGATTGCACACTTTTCTTGGTGTGTACTCTTTCAACGATTGCCTTTAGGTTCTAGACTTAAGTATTTGGGGGTTCCTGATCCCCGACACCCTTTTTGTGGTCACCCATAAACTTTTATGCACATTTTTTGGTTCTATAGAAGGGCTCAATACTATTGGAGCTAGATTCATGATTTCTTTTGGCCTTTTAGGTTTGAGCCTTTTTCCTGGCATATGGCTCTTCTGGGTGATTCTCCTAGAATCCCCTATAAATTTTCCTAGATATGGCATGCTTTCAGAATGGAGATCCTATTCACTCTTTGGAAGGATAGGAATGCAATTATTTTTTCTCACAGTTGTATGGATATTAATGTTTCTCTTTATGATAAAGCTTGCATTTGTAACAATGTATTAATGCAGATTCAAGTTCAAGCTGACAAGGTGGCCCTAGGGGCGGGGCACCTTCAAGAACTTCTCGAGCACTGGGGCAATGCCCCTTGTGTGGTTGCTAGAGTACTGTCAGATTTTGTCTCTATCAACCGTACTTTGCCCTGTGGCCGCCGCTGCGGTCGTAGCTTCTCTATCCACTGCTCTCAGACCCTGCAGTCCTAGTCTCCCCGCCGCTCCTCGGGCAGGAGAGATGATGCTTGGCGACACACCTTGGCTTCTCTGCCGTGTCGTGGCTCTACCTCAGGGTGGCCCTCTGCTACTCCTGTGACTTTTTCTCCTCCAGCTGGTGATGATTCTGGGTGGCCCACAACCACCACTTCCAAATTTCCTCATCTGGCCTTGGCGATCTCACCTCCCAGGTAGGAGGAAGGAGAAATTGAAAAAGATCCTGAAGATGGGTGGTCCGTGTCAGACCTGACTCCTAGCCTCGCTGATGTATGCGGCAAGAAATATGATCCTGATCCTCCTCCCTCGGCTGCCACTACTTTGGCTGCCTAAGGAAGTTTTTTTTGATGAATAACCTATTTTTTTAATTTCCAGCCATTGGCCATGTGACTCTCATGGGGTGATCCTGTATCCCCCAACCTTTTTTTGTAAATATGTACTTTAATATTTTTAATTAATAGAGAAGGCCTATTCATCAAAAAATCAACCTTTGTAACTGCATTGGGAATCAACACCATACTTTTAGCTATCACTCAAAAGATGATACCGGTTTCTATTTTTTTTTAAATAATAATAGGTTTGCAACTTAGATTAGAATTACCTATGCAATTCACCATAGATTAGACTTGGACTGGTACAAATTGTTGGTCAATAAAATTTGCAAATCGGTGAAGTACTTCTAACACTGATCCTAGACTCTTTTTGTTTGTTTGTATATATGCTACTATTTTTAGTGATGTCATGGTTTCAAGTTTGCCCTGACCTATAAGAAAGCCTTCCATTTTCTTCTATGGTAAATAACACCACACTGAGAAACGAGGAATGACAAAAAGACATCAATCACCCAACCTTGCTACTGACATGTTGTAACTGGAAAAAAATAAATTATATAGAATTTACTCTGCAAATATAACTCTCAAAAAATTGCTACCAAGTATTAGGCCCTCAACATAGGGCCTAGTGTCAAATTTCATGTTTGATGATAATTTAATAGTAGGCTTATCAATAAATTATAGAGCACAAATGGTTTGAAAATGGACTAATGGAAAACACACTAAAGTAGGTGCAAAATAGATGGTGAAATTGCTAGGGTAAGTGTTGATGCCTAAAATTCCTTTCAAGACAACCGCCTTAATGGAAGTTCATTAAGCAGGGAACCTATTGCGCCTTAATGAACAACCACAAGGATTTTAGAATCTGTCTCTTCATGCATGGTATGGTAAGGGAAAAGAAGGTTTAAACAAATTGAATAAATAGAACGATACGCCAGAATTTTGAATTCAAACTTTGAAGCATAGTAAATCACACACCCAAATGCATAATTCAGAGGCTAACACCTTTCATTAAGTATCACATTCATTTTGATTCACTATTGGCATAATATACTCCAAATAAGATCATAAAATGGAATGAAATATTTATATAACATGATTCATTCAGAAGTAATGATATTCAAAATAATAAAATCTTAAAACAGACGCAAAACAATTTGTTTTCTCTTAAATGACACATAGCATAGTATAGAATATGAAAAGTTTTGTAGAAAGGCCAAAGGTTGGCATAGTCTGTAAAAACAATAGACATAATAAAATGCTGAAGTATGATCAAACTTATAAGATTATTCTAAAAAAGTGAATCAATAGACTAACAGAACTGGAATATATAGTCTGCAAAAATGTTGTTGATCTCTAGGCAATTGCCTTCTTCGCTTGATCTCCTGCCCTCTGTTACTTTTTATTTTTCCTTTTTGAATGATCTCATGACAAGTCATGAGGGAATCGTAATTGCCTCCCCTTGTGAATGGTTTTCATAATGGCCACCTCCCATTCTCTACATTCATTTTCTCTTATGTAATAAACTTCAAAAACATGTGGCAAATCAAAATGTATGCTCTTCATACCTTTTATTCCTGCATGTGGGATCAAAACATGATGCTTAGGCGGAGCCTAAGCCTTGCCTTTTACCTATTCAAAAGAATTGCCTGCAATCCTGACACATGGTAATCTTCACCAATGATGAGAGGTCATGGAAAGACAAAAAAATATGCCAATGAAAGAACATGTGGCAGCCAAGTGGAGCCCAATTAGAGCCAAAAGAAATAACCCTTTCCAAGGCCCAACAGAGTGACAAATGTCGAAGCAAGAAAAGTTACTAGCATAAAACGGAGCAGGCTAAAAAGAAAGAAAAGGTACCCATCAAAAATGAGGAACTCATTAACATTTTTGGTGACTCATTGGGGCTATTTGCTTGCAGATAAAGAAATTCAAAAATTTTAATTCCACTAACCCGACCCCGAAAAAACAAGAAATTTAATGCTAAGAAAGAGCCTTCTGCAAGGATCCCCCTCCTTTGCAGATGAATGTGATTGAGCTCACATGAAAGCAAAGGCCTGATTCAACTTAAGCATTTCTTTGAAAGGAAGGTTACCTAGCAAATCAAAATCCTATTCTAAAGAGAAGTTTAGTTGTGTTAAAGGGTGAATGATATTTTCAATATTTGTAGCATTCAGAACATCTCCCAACACTTTAAGGTATGTTTGATCCTATTGAGTGGCTTCTAGGAGCTGCATCATTTGTTCCTATGTAGTCGTTGACTCATCTACAAAAAATGGATATGGTAGAGTAATTTGCATGAAATATTCAAATTGTCGCCTAAGCTAAGAGGCTACAACAGTTAGTACACCCAGGCAATCTCTGGTATGAGTAACCGTTGTATTACAACTTATGAATTCTTAAGTTTTCTGAGCTGCAATTCTTCAATCTGCCACTAGAGTGTCATTAGATGCAGTATACAATTTCCAAAGTAGTGACTCTCCTTCAGGTATGTTGGATGTGATGTTTTGTAAGGTCTTCTCAACTGTTGTATCAACTTCAGAACTCAATCATTGTGTATCTACCACAAATTTAAAAACTAGCCAGAGTGAAGTGATAATACTATTGATCTTCTCCCAATATGAGAAGTGTAATTGTTGGATAATGGGACTTAGGTCAGTTCTGAGAACGACTGTCGCATTTGAAACTTGGAGCATACTAATCTGAGGATGTTTTGATCCTACTTCAATGACAAGGCTTTCAAATTTTCCTTCCAAAGTCTATTTTTGTTGTTGTAGCTTTTATGTTGTCTCCTGAAGGGTCTACAACATGATTTTTCTGGCTTCCTTTTCTTTCTCATATGTCATTCAAGCTTCATGAAGCTCTTTTTCAAACTACGATTGTTTATAAATGACATCCTATTGTAGTTGAACCTTTGCAGTTGAGGGGGTAAAATACTCCTAATGGATTCGAGAAAGCTCAACAGTTTGATCTCGAAGCTAATTATCCATTATTTGTTTGGCATGTGTTTCTTCCACCAAAAATATTTAGTGCTTGTTCAATTCAGTCCAGAAAATGTTTATTTTGGACATGGCACTGACAAGATCATTTTGTAGGCACGTTATATCTATTAGGTTGTTTTTGAGCTGGGCAATCTCCCGATCTTTTTTTTACAAATTTCCAATTAAATCTTCTTTTTTCTTCTCAATAGCATGAAACTAGGTTGTCAGGTTATGAATCTACTCCTTAAACTTATCTCTTTCGTCTTGGCCTTGCCCGGATAGAATCAGAGTCTTCTCCTACAATTCTTTTGTCATCTTGGCAAAATCCTTGGATACTTTAGCAATATCTAGATCTTTTTCCTTTGTCTTTAGGAGTTTCAGGGTTGTCTTTACATTTTTCAATTCTATTTCCTTCTCTTTCCAAATGATGGGAGGCCTTCACGAAATCTGTAGATACTACCTTTTTCATTTCTTCTACAAATTCTACCTTATCTTGGGCGCGAGCCTAACTTGGATTGATACCTACAACGTGAACAATATAGTATTTGAGTTGCATTTGACCCTTCATATTGATTGTATGAGGAATTTTTGTAGCAAAAATGATGGATTGATGAGCCTCATCATAAATTGTTTCAAAACGTGGTTCGACAGGCTTAAGAGCATCCTTGTCTCTCTCTTCTATGCATGCTTTACTCAAGCCATTTGAGTAGCATGTTCCCGATTCTTGAAATCAACTGGGGATGTGATTCATTACACTACAATGGGATATCCAAGAGATAAGGCGAAAGGAATTGGCACAACAAAGGACCTGGATTGAGCTTGTCCCAAAAGATTCAGGACTAAGGGAAAAAAGGGAGGAATGTTATGCAAAGGCATTGAGAATGTTGGGTTTGATTGTGGGGTTTGAGAAGGTATAGTAGGAGAGGTTGAATCTATTAAGGTGGGCGAGAAAATTGGGAGGAGAAAAGGAGAGATTGTCCTAGGTGTTGTAAAAGATATGCCCACAAATGGGGCAGGCATAGGGGTTTGAGTCATGGTTGAGCATATGACACTAGAGGCTTGAAAAGGTATAGGGAACTGCACTGTAGAAGCAAAGTCTATGTTGGAAACAGGATGGGCTGATATTGGGGTTTCAACTAAATACTGAGAAGAAAGAAGGGGAGGAGTAAAATATACCTAATTTTATGTCATAGTTTGGAATGACTTTGAATCCACCTATTGAGCTAAGAGCGTTTCTTGTGAATCACTTGTCTTTTGTCTTTTCTTGGGCACTAGATTACCAATTTTGAAAATCTATTGCAAATATTATATGTCTTGGGGCTTTCTTTTTGGAGTTGGGCTTTGGCGTTTATACAAACATATGGAGTATCAACCAACGGCCTACGATGCTCTTCCTCGTGAGGATGGGAAATATGGGTGACCCTGGTCTTCCAATCCAGCAAACAGTCCTTCAGATCACAATGGAATTTGTCTTAAAAGAGGACTAAATGCGCAGATGCTCCAATTTGGCAGTTAAAATATATTCAGGATTATCATTGTGCCTTGGGAGAGCGAGGGTGTCTAAAGATTTTGGGACATCATATCAATTAGTTTGATGCTTCCCTAACTGATATGCTTTGTTGGTAATTGAGAGTTTTATAAATAACTCTAAGGAGAGAATCGTATCAGATGGGTAGGTAGGCATTCAGAAGGGATGCTCATCAAAACCATGTACTCTAATTAATGAAAAATTTGCTTCTAGAAACTAGTCACAAGGGATCCTTGATTTGGACATCCATTCTACTTGTTTAGGGGAAAAACAAGTATAGGGATTTTCATGACTTAAGTCCTCTAAAATGGAAGCTAGGAAACAATCACAGAAGGAGTAATAATCATAGGAGGAAGATAAAATGTACAAGTTCGGGTGGACATTGACTTTCTCTATCTTTGGTCATCAAGAACAGACAGTTGCATATACCGGCTAAAGGAATCCAAATTTTGGTAAAGGAATAGGTGGGCTAGAATAGAGAGGTACCTGAATTTTCCTTAAGACTCATAATCTCTGAACTCTTTCAGCATGTCCTTCTATATAATGCCTACAAAATTGAAATAGAAATCAACCTTTTGTTTCCTTGAACACCAAAGCCATTTGGAATTATTGTACAAACATATTAGAGTCAAGACCAAAAACAAAAGCTAGTATAGAGGAGACATCTCGTGAATCCTTGTGGAAAGCCTTAATGTGTAGTGGAAACTTAGGCAATTCCTTTGATTTCATCTCTAATTCACTATTGCAGAATCTTAGCTTATCATTCCTTAAGCCCCAATATTCCTCCATTTTCTTTTTTTAAAACTTCTTCACATCTGAACCTTGAGTCGAAATATATAACATTTCATTTATGCTAGTAGCATTTATGACAACCCTTAGGGTCTTTCCTTGAATTACTCTAGTATCAGCATGAAAATTCCTGATGCTCGCATACAACAACTCAGGGCAAAAATGAACAAATGACACCATATATTGGGGAACACCACCAAACCATATAAGTGATACGCTAATGTCACAATTCTTTCCTCCTCAACTTTTCATGCATTCTTGCATAGGCACCTTCATGAAGCGACTATGGGTTTTCTTGTGATTTTGGGTCATACACATTATCTGACTTGTCATTCACAAGGGCTGAATTTTTGTGGGTTGTTCTATCTTTTATTGAGATTTCTTTGGTATGTGGTTATGTTGGCTTTGACGATATTATTGCATAGGCAAATGATAAAACCCAAAAATATCTACAAGAGACATTGGAGTTGAAAGGTCTTCTTCAGCTTGAGCTCTTTCAGACGCCATGATACTCTCTTTATGTAGATAATTTGGATGGTTTATGCTTTTGTTTTCCTTTTTATTAGCTTTACTTGCAACCTTTCGCCAACCTCAAACACTTAATCAAATTTTGACAAGGTTTTACCCAAGGGATAACCCTAGATTAACCACATGGTAAAACAACACGTCCCAAAGCATGTTGATATTAATGATTACCGTGCAAAATTAATACATGGCTGATGTGAGAATGTCACCTCATAGTGGTACTTGATTACTTTCTCTTCTAGGAGAGCTGATTTTTGGATAGGAGAGCCACAAATTGAGAGCACAACGCTCACCACAAATTTTCATTTATTTTTCAGATGACCAAGCTTGACAAAAATCATTTATTGCTTGATTTTCTACAGATTTATAACTTAATAATAATACACATGGCACGTATTCATGATAGTTTCTTCTTACCAAGAAGTTCGTCACTAGCTCGCAACCTTTTGGCCATCTTAGCTTCGCATGTAGCCCTTAGCTAAAAATATTTTTTGAAGATTTTTGAGTTTGACAAAATCCTTGTACTTTCTCCACTTGACATTATAGACCTGGCCTATGAATCAATATATGTTTCAACTGAAAAACACAACCAAGGCTAGCACTAGATATAGTACTTAGTTGATCGGTAGCTCTTGCTAGCTTTCTTCCATTTTCAGAAAAATATTGCTAGACACTCCTATCAGGTTGGTTATCTCTAGGCCACAACTTGCTTTCCTTAGGGAAATTAAAAATAATTGATTAATATGCCTAAAAAAACTGAAACATACCTTGGGAATAGCAGCCATTAAATGGGTTCTGGGAGATGACTTTATCACTAGGGAAGATAGGTATAAGGTAAACACTAAGATTGCTTCCTGGTTTGTGGCCTCTTTGTTGGATTTAGGTGAGCAAAAAGGGAAGATAATCCTCTTGACAAGGGAAGTGTTCCCAAAAAATTTGCAACTTAGATCATAATTACCTATGCAACTTAGCTCAGAATTACCTATGCAATTCACCCTAGATTAGACTTGGATTGGTACAAATTGTTGGTCAATAAAATTTGCAAATCGGTGAAATACTTCTAACACTAATCCTAAACTCTTTTTTTTGTTTGTATATATGTTACTATTTTTAGTGGTATGTCATGGTTTCAAGTTTGTCCTAACCTACAAGAAAGCCTTCTATTTTCTTCTATGGTAAATAACACAACACAAAAAAATGAGGAATGACAAAAAGACATCAATCACCCAACCTTGCTATGACAAGTTGTAATTGGAAAAAAGAAATCATATACAATTTACTCTGAAAATATAACTCACAAAAAATTTCAGCCAACATAGGACCTAGTCTCAAATTTCATGTTTGATGATAATTTAATAATAGGCTTATCAATAAATTATAGAGCATAAATGTTCTTAAAATAGACTAATAGAAACCACACTAAAGTAGGTGCAAAATAGATGGTGAAATTGTTAGGTTAAGTGTTGATGCATCATATATTTTTCTGGATACAGCGGGCGTTTCCCACTGAAAGAACGTTTGTGAGATGAGGAGGAAGAGGCCATGAATTCTAAGTGCCAAAGAACGATGGAAAATCTCGATCAGCGCATCGGAATTGCGTGAATTGCAAGCAAAACACAAGTTGCATACAAACGAACCCCACAGAATGGATAATATAACATTTTCCTGGATTTGCTTACCTGTAAATCCAGAAGGGAGATGCTATTTTTATTTTTATATAATTTTCTTTGGTTTAATTTTCTAATCAACGATATAAAATATTAAAATAGACGTAAACCGTGACGTCAGACGTGTTATTTTTATATCATAACATTGTTGTCTTGCATTTCCATTTTTACCTGTTCTCCAAAACCTAATTGAAATCCAGTCAAAGTACAGTTGTAATGTGTCTCAACGTGCACGGGTTTTCCAAGTGGACGATGTTGATTATTTCATTATTTATAAAGATTAGGGTTTGTATCAAAAGGAAGTGGTTAAGTATTAGGTGAGAAGAAATTATATGGAAATTATTATACTTAGAATATAATTCAATCAATGTATGAGAAAATATTATTTAAGTTTATTTTTTATTTTTTTATTTTTTAAATATGTTGGTATTTGTCATGTTATAAATAAATTAAACAACTTTTCAAATCATGGTATTTCAACAACTTATTATTGTAGAAATATAAAGATAACAAAGAGCTATATTTCAAATATTTATTTAAAATATTTTTAAGAATTAACTTTGATTCTAGTTATAGTTGTCAAATATTGAAATAACTTCTTATATCAAGCAATTTATTTTAAAAATTTAAAGTTTCATTACTTAACCACAAAGCAATTCCTTACCCTCTATTATTCATGTCCCACCATGGTAAATGATAGGTACATGGTAAATGATAACCCTAGCTATGCAAAAAAGAACCTCTAAAATCTTCAATCCATTAAAAAACCTAAGGAAGAACTGATGAAAGCTATTAATAGAATATTTGAAAACTTACATTATGAAAATCAACCTTTGTAACTACATTGAGAATCAACACCATATTTTTTAGCTATTAGTTTCTAATTGGTTTGCAACTTAGATCAGAATTACATATGCAATTCACCCTAGATTAGACTTAGACTGGTACAAATTGTTGGTCAAAGTTTACTCTTTTGATTGACGACTGACCACTGAATTTTATTCCGGGGTTTTTTCCTTCCCATTGAATTTTATAAGAGAAAAAAGGAATTATTATTGACACAAGTAACAGTCAAATCTAATCTGGAGTAGCGCATTCAAATTGATTGCGTGAATTGTAAGCAAGGCTATTTTGTATGAGTTTTCAATTCAAACTTTACTTTTCTGTGAGTTTTCATTTCAAACTTTATTTTTCTGTGAGTTTTAGTTTTGAAACTTTATTTTTTACTTGGGGTTTCTCCTCTTTCAGTCATTTTTGACCGTGAGAAAAATCTTATGTTTACTTATCTTCATCTTGAGGTTTGCGTTCACAAATTCAACTTGCTCAGAATAATCTATTTGTTGGATTTAGTAGGAATACCATCGCAGATTTTATGTAGGTAAGGGAGAAAAATCAATTATAATCTTTTTTGAACTTTATTTCATATAAGAGGAAAAATGACATATTATTTTCAAATGTAATTTCAAATATTGTAAATTATATAATAGTTATTCAGTATGTTAAGTTGTAAGTTATTTATAAATAAATTTATAAAAAATAGAATCATTTTTCTTTTACAATAGTTTATTTCATAAGGAAATTGTCAAATGATGACATCCATTTTTGAATAGTAACATCATTCATCTCCAAAAATCTGTCACAATCTCTAAATTTATATTTATTATTTTCATTATGTGGAGAGGTATCTACAATGACATCAAAATGTCCCTAAACAAAAATCCATTTTTGAAACAATTTGACATGCAAATGATGGGTAAATGCATGAAATCTGCCATGTTTCAACTTTTGTGGTGTTATTTTATTGCTCCAAATAAAATAGAATCCTCCCCACTTGTCTCTAGAGCTTTTTGCATGAGGACTTCAATGGATTTGTATTCTTTGTGTTTACTATTTTAGAAGAACATTTAGTTTACAGATGATTATTTTCTATTACGAGATGTCTCTCTGCATTTTTTATATATAATTTTTAAATATAGATATACTAGTTAGACCAATTCAAATGGAGACACACACAAATGATCTATAAATAGTCAAAAGAGAAAATCTAAAATTTTATTTCAAATTCATAAAATATCTATTGCATTAGCACCACATCATCAATATAGAGCATATTGCATGCTTGGTGGTTGTTCTCAAACTCAGTTCATCATCGGTGAATCAAGACATCTAAGAATGTAATTGAAAAAAACTTGATCATCATGACCTAACAAATTCCGTAAAGATGTTTATAAATATTGAAAGTCCTTAAATAAATTTAGATACGAGAAATTAAGGTGAGCAAATTTTAGACTAGATTTATGTAAGATCTAATCTGTAAGCTATAAATTCATATGTACACTGAGATGCATTCTACAATGACATAATGATAGAAAAGTTGTAGACTTTATTTTGACTGTAGCTGGCGCTGACAGTTACACTAAATTTTGATAAAACTAAAAAAAATTTGAAACTCAAAAGAAAAAGTTTCTCAATGATTGAGTCTAACAAGCTTTGATATTTCACCACCAATGTGTTTGGTGCACACAAACATTGCCAAAACAAACACAACTGCCCTTATTAGACCCCACTACAGTCGAATCAACGAGTGTGAATGGAACTTATAGGGGCAGTAACAGTAAAGTAGACCTGAGAAAGATTATGGGAGGAGATTCCCTAACAGTGGGACCAGATTAAACGCAATAACATCTCATCACCTGTAAGTCAAGGGTTGTGAGAATTTTATTGGCCCAAATAGAAGAGAATCATACCCACTTCAATTTAAGTAGTCTGTTAATGATGGAAATGCTGAAATGATCAACATCCATGATGTGAGAGATATCTATGCAAAATTGCCGTAAATTGTAAGCAAGGCCACTTCATTTTCTCTATGAAATTTCCTTTTCAAACATTAAATGTCCACAGAATTTTCTATACGCGGTTATTCCCCTTTCAATGATTTTTGGTTCTTCCCCCTTTCAGTGATTTTTGGTCCAAAGATTGAGAAAAATTATGAAGCCTCCTTCCCCGAAAAATCCCTACGTCTATCTTCATCGTGACGTTCCAATTTGAGTCGACACATTTAATTTTATTGCTGGCTTTCTCATTTATTTATTCGTATAAAATATGGTGTACGTTGATGTGGTTATTTTCATTAGAGGACGTTCACATGTTGGCAAGCTTTTTGAGCACACCTCATCACCACTCTGTAGTGGTTAGCTCCAAGCCTCCTACATAGAAAGTGTTAAGTTCAAATCTCAAAAGCATTGTTCAATATTAAAAAAAAAAATTCTAAACGTGCATAAGTCCTCATTTCTCCCTCCTCGGCAGAGACGTCAAATCCCAAGATGTGCATTGCATAAGGAGGTTTGTCGACAACTTAGATGATTTTAACATTGAATAAATGCATCTAAATGCATGATATTCTCCTATGTTTCAATTTGTTTGTCCTCGTATGTTTAGAATTGTCTCTGCTACTATTTTTAAGACTAAATTGGTAGTCACTTTTTTGTAGTTTTCATTATATATATGCTTTTCTCTTGGATGATTCAATCACTTAGAAATAATACAATTTTAGTTTTTTCCGTTGTAGGCACACAAAGTACTCTTTATTTAAAATCATTTATTCAATAATTTGTGATTAAATGAGATGGTGTATATCTTTTTTTATCTAATATTCATTCAGTATATTACGTAAGAGTTTTGCATTCTTTTCATTTAATTGCTATTAGAGTAGGTTGAAACGTTCTCTTTTTCTTTGTACAAAGAGCAATTTTTTCTCAAAAAAAAAATCAAGTTGACAAGTGGATTCACATTAGAGCTCCTCTAATAGATTCCATTCAAACTTCATATCTTTAATGAAGATCTTGGAATTGAAATATCACCTAAAGGTGTTCTATCTTGAGAATTTGGTGGATTTGAACTTGCAGAGCTCAAGCTTGAGCTATCATTGGAGCTTGAGCTTCCACTTGAGCTTGTGGGGAGAGGAGAAAGCGATCATCTTCAATACCTTTGTAGTTTGTTGAATGCCTTTTTAACATTGTCATACTCCCCCTTTATCAAAAATCACATTGGAGCTTGAACTTCCATTTGAGCTTGTGGGGAAAGGAGAAAGCGAACATCCTAAAACCCATAATGAGTGGTGTGGTTTGTTGAATACCATTTTTATATTGTCATACTCCCTCTTTATAAAGAATCACATCTTGACTAATGATCCATTTCTTTTTGTTGGGATTATATAATTTGTACCCTTTAGTTGCATCTCAATAGCCCACAAAAATACAAAGATGGGATTTTGCATCAAAGCATAGCTTTGTATTTTTGTGGGCTATTGAGATGCAGCTAAAGGGTGCAAATTCTATAGTTGTCACACAAAAAAATGGATCCTTAGTCGAGATGTGATTTTTGATGAAGCGAAAGTACAACAATGAGAAAAAGGTGTTCAACAAATCATACCACTCATGGTTATTGAAGATGACAGAATTCCTCCTCTCTCCACAAGATCAAGTGGAAGTCCAAGCTCCAATTATAGATCAAGATTGATCCCTCCATGTTCAAATTCGCCAAGTTCTCCAAACTGCACACTTTTAAGTGATAATTCAAGTCCAAGCTCTTCACAAAGGTAAGAAGTTTGAAATCAATCAATCAAAGGATCTCTAGTATGAATTTAATTGTCAATTTTGTTTTGTTTAGTTCAATTCAAGATAATTTTTTTGTGTATGAAGAAGCAGTTAAAGAATGAGTATGGATTGATACAATGAATGAAGAGATCTACCATCATTTAATACATGATTTGATTCAAGATGAGAAAATGGAATCACAATTTTGTCCTATAGAAATTTTCTTTCTTTGAGACCTCAATTGGGACTCATCCCCATTGTTCATCCAAGAGGAGATTGAAGACATAAGCTTCTAGTGGTTTCACAACAAGCGCATGCATGGATGATCTATCGTATTCTTCATTTAAAATGAAGATAATGGTTTTCTGTCTCTCACCTTTTGTCACAAAATGTGGATGGTTTTCAAACTAGTAAGGACTTATGTTATCTCAACACATAAACAAAGTAGATATGACTAACTATCGTGTATTTGGAGTACTCTTAGCCACCTATTTATGCTTCCCAAGAAAAAGGCTATGGGATAGGTTTTTATATTTAAGACCAGTTTGACTTGAGTGTTAAATACTCCTTCCCATCTCTGTATAGCTGCAAAAATATTCCTACAAATACTTAGCTATCTCTCATTTTTCTGATTCCTCTAAATATAGTTTTCAACTTAGCAAAGCATTGCTAAAAATTGTCATCAACCTGCTCCTCATTTAATTTCTTTTCAAAGAAGATGAGATCTACTTACTCTGTTTTTCTTCAAGACCTTCAATTTTGTTTAACATAATGACAACAATTATGAAAAACTCATTATGTAATAATACAATTTTTATCTACAAGAAATATATATTTACTCATAGCATATCACTATGATTGGGTGCACCAAAAAAAGAGAAATTACGTATTTTAATAATTTTCTCTATCCAAGCAATGCCATAGAATAGTTGCGGAGAAAAACATTGCAAATTAAGTGATTAAACAAACTTAATTAAAATGAAAAATCAAATGTCATTTGTTTGTGTTTATAAAAAAAACTAGGTAGTATCAAGGGTACAATATATAGTACATTATTTATCTATTATGTTACATATGAATCACTAAACCTTAAAAACAAAGAAAAAGTAGCCCCACATTGCACCTATAATACAAGCCACAATGCTAGATCCAACATGCAATTTTTTGTTTTGTTTAAGTGCTTAGTTGTTTCTTGCCTTTTCCCATTGGGTTCATCATTGAACCATTTTCACTGTTGTTCAATTTTAGTGAAGTATTTTTTGACTTCAGGTTGTTGTTGAAGCTCCATGAAAAGATTTTTTCCCTCTATATTCATTGTAACCAGAAACCCTCTATTCTTACCTACAATACTTTATGCTCTTAGAAACCTATCACACATGTAGCTACAAACGTGGAATGCATGTCTGTGTTTGTTATCTAACTTTTATTGAATGAATTACATACAATAAGACAAAATTTTCCACGTTTAAGTGATGGTATAACCAATAAGCCTCCAATAATAAACGTTTTACCAAAAGTAAAAATATTGTTGTGTTGTTTGTCTTATATTCATTTTTTTTCATCATTGAATCTTCATTTTTTTAATAAAATAAAATATAAAATCAATATTTTTTTAATATATTTTTCGCCGACCTTGCTTCTGCATTTAAAAAAAATCTGGTTGGGTAATGTTTTCCTAATTTCCTAGGTAAATAAGGAGGGAAGAACAAACGTGCCATCCCCTCCGAGTATCTAGAGACAAAATGTCCTATCTTGTTGCAAGAGAAACATTTCAAAGGCAATTTTCCATCATACTTACCAGTTCCTTTTGGCAATCCTTGGGCAATCAATGCTTCAAGCTTATCCAACTCTCTTTCTTGCTCTTCCATCTCTCTTCTATCTCTTTCATATCTAGATATTTTGCACTCATTAGGATCATACTTCTTCTTTCTGAATACAAATGCTGATGCTCTAAATGTAGTCTCAGACTATGCATATGACTCTCTAAATTCATTTGCCTCAAATACATCAATATTTTCAACCAACATATCTCTTGTCACTGTAGTCACACTCTGGATCTCATCAATAGCAACAACCTTATGCTTATAAGTAGGAGTAAAAGATCTCAACACTGTAGCAACAATTTTATCTTCTTCAAGGGTTGCACTGACACATCTGATACCTAGGACAAGGTCTTTCACCTTAGCCATGAAATAATGCATGTTCTCATCATCTTCCATCTCTAGCATCTCATATTTTCCTTTCAAACTCTATAACTTAGCAACTTTCACTTGTTTGTCTCCTTCATACATGATTTCAATCTTCTCCCATATCTCATGTTCAGTTTGAAGTCCCATTACATTTGTCATCTCAAAATCAGTCAGGGTACTAAGCAATGCTTCTTTTGCTATGATATTATGTTCAGCTTCCTTGATCTCATCAACAGTAACTGGTCCATTCAGAGGAGAAGAATAGGCATTCTTTGTAATCTTCCAATAATCTCCTCCAAGACATTTCAAGTGCACTTCCATTTGGTTCTTCCATATAGCATAGTTAGTTCCACCAAATCTCAGACTGCCCTTCTTAATTATAACACCTGCAGCTTCCATCTCGGATCTCCTCAAGTGGTTAAGCTTATTTTGGAGGATCTACCTCTGATACTGATTGTTGGTTGTAACAATGAAGGAAGACTGAGAGGGGGAGCGAATCATTATTCACTAGGTCCACTAACTTAACCACAAAAATAGAAAAGATTAACTATAGCAATGAAAAAGATAAGCAATTTGAAATCAAAACACACGACACCAAGATTTTGAAATGGAAAACCCGATTAAGGGGAAAACCACGGTGGGAACCTATCCATAGTAAAATGATATTCTATAGTAGTATGTGAAAATATTACAATAGGGAATGCACATGTAATCAAGCATAGTGCCTAGAGCTCACTACTCAAATACAATGACCCGAAAGGATACAACCCTTAGAGAATTCTCATTGACTTATAATAATATTCTAACTACAATCCGAAAGAAATGAACTAAAAGAATAGAATCTCCAAATACCCGATTATAGTTCCGGTTAAGAACAATTGTCTTCTCTACAACACCAATCTCTCCCCAATCTTAACACTGAAAAAGAAATCACTTGATTTAACATACAACACTCTCTGGTTATGTAGACACAACCTTGACACCTAAATTATTTGACAATATACCTATATATACAAATCATCAACCTTGACAAGAAGGTTGACTAAACCCTCAATTCACAAATACAAAATTACATTACATGATACAAGGATCCGACCACTGAACCAATAAAATGATTTACATGACATAGTATGACCTAATTCAAATTCCCAAACACTCAACTTGACTATAATCATGCCAAGATCAACCGCAACACGCTAGACCACCAGGAATACCACATAACACAAAAATCATCACCAATTCATGAAAACCACAAAAAACACACAAAAATCAATGCAAACTATAAAAAAATATAAGACATGATTAGGACACACTAGCAAGCATGTTAGAATCATCAGGAACAATTGCACCAACATCACTTATCAAATCTTCATCTGTCAACATCAGAAACTAAGAGTATATCCAATTAGCAACTGTCACAAAGAAAAATAGCTTATGGAGCACCAAATAAAAATCCATATTAAATGAAGATACACAAGACTATCCCAAATGATCTCCCAAAAATTTAGCTCAAGATCTAATCATACTAGAATATACTAGAGGAAATACTGAATTCTATAAAATAGTGATCAACAAAACAAAACTGCAAAACTGGATCATAAGATCTTTCCTTTCTACACACACTGGAGTAATTCATAGAAATATGTTGATATCAATGACAATAACATATCCTAGAACCAACAATCTCCAACAAGAAAAAGTGATGTTCTTATCTTTGCCCATCTTCAACATCTCATATTTACCCTTAAGGCTCTACAATTTAGCATTCTTCACATAGCTATCACCTTCATACAAAATTTCCAATTTCTTCCAAATCTCACGAGCAGTCTAAAAATCCATCATGCATTTATCATTTCCAAATCAGTCAGAGCACTCAACAATGCTTCCTTAGTCTTGATATTATGTTTAGCTTCCTTTATCTCATCAATAGTTGTAGGACCATTTTGAGGAATAATATATTTGTCTTTAGTAATCTTCACCAATGCATCTTAAGTGACACTCCATTTGGCTTTTCCAAACAGAGTAATTAGTTCCATCAAATCTCAAACTTACTTCTTGTAAGTTGCCATCCTGGATCACCTCAAGCTATTAAAATTCTCCCTGGGAACTTAGCTCTGATATCAATTTATGAAAATAGGGCAAACAACTAAGAGGGGGGGTGAATTAGTTGTCACAAACACCAATAGAAACTTACTTTAAATTTAGCTTTGATAATTATCAATGAAAGCATGAATCAATAGAACAACATGAGCATACATAACGCCAAGATTTTTTACATGGAAAACTCAGTTAAGGGAAAAACCACGGTGGGAACCTACTCACAATATGATGATACCCTATTAGAAGTATATGAAATATTACAATGGGGAATGCACATGCATTTAGGCACACTACTTAGAGCTCACTACTCAAAACACATAACAAGGAGGGCTACAACCCTTGGGAAGGTTCACTGCTTTACAAATTGTTGGAATCAATGAACACTAAGAGGGGGAGTGAATCTGTGTTCTACAATTTCTAACTTTAATAATCTGATCCTTTAACCACCTTATGCATATGAAATAAAGTAAAGTGCAGAAACACAATGCAAAGAATAATGACACCATAACACCAAGATTTTTATGTGGAAACCAGCTTAAGGGAAAAACCACGACGATATTCAAACCCACAATATTGGTATACTCTATTAGAAGCATAAAAATATTACATAAGAGGAATGTACATGCATTCAAGTACACCGCCTAGAGCACATTGCTCAATTACAAAAATGAGCAACAACCCGAAAGGCACACTGCCTTAGAAATGATTGTAAGAGATTACAATAGAATTTGAACTATTAGATAGAATCTACAAATGCCTGGGTATAGTTCTGGTTAAGTACAAAACATGTTTCCTTACTCAATTCTACAACTCTTCTACATTCTGATACTCTGTTGTATATTGGAGCAAATCTTCACCATGCGCATGTGAAATTGTGGATAATCGCTCATTCAAACATCCCACACATTCATCCATCTCTAAAATGATCAAATAGACTTCCTTTAAATATCCACATAACCAAATTATGAACCATTTGATGTCAGCTTCAGGACACACCACAAGAGATGAAATGTGTAATTAAGCTAGCTTAAATTCATTTCCAATGCACATGCAGACAAAAAAAAATGTCCACACGCTTCCCACATGACCTCATCAACCATGAACAGACAAACAATCACCAAAATCAATCCGCAAGAACCACAAAGTGAATCTCCACACACTATGATTATTATACACTATTCATACCAAAAATGTGTTTATCAGATCTTCCAACTAACATGATGCTACGGTTATAAGGTGAAATCTTCTTTTGAAACACATCCACTTCATGCATTGTGTCATAATTTTATTTATTTATTATAATAGGATAAATATGAGCAACACTTGGAGATATGATGTCTCATGCATCATGACACTTTGTGTCTCAATAATGTTTACCCAATCTAGGACATGAAAAATACTAGTTGGCTTTAACCCTTCAGGGAATAACCTCAAATTTGAATCATATATTTCAATAAAGAAATTAAATCACTCAACCTCCTAATGTATGAAATCAATAGGGATCTTCATCAAGGCATCAAGAAATATTTCAAACAAAGAGTACCCCGACTCTCCTTCATATCTCCTCATGTCAAATAGTACTTAAATATGAATCATAGAATCAATGTTGCTTGGGTATAGTTGATACTCATCACAAGATTTAGTCTAATCTAAATTATGAGATGATTCTTGATCTAGAACAACAACCTCACATTCATATGAGATATCATTTTTATATGTATATACACATTTTTTATATGCTCACATGTATAATTTTGAATAGGTGCATTAGGTATGACTATTTTCTAGAGAATGTTCATTTCTTTTATGTACGTTGTATCATATTTTGGCTCTAATTCTGATTCCAAAGAAACATGACCAACATTGTAGAATGAATCATGAACTAGGGCAACAAGATTGTAACTATTTGGGACACAATCACTAACCTCTGGATTGCATTATTTTCTTGCATGAGAGGATTTATTGTTTGTCTTGAGGCTTATGCTTATCCCATATTTTGGAACCTTCTCAATATTTATTACAAATATTAAATCCTCGTTTGGATTTTTTAGGGTTCTCATTTTGCAATCTATAACTCATCTTCTTACCAAAGGCACCCAAGTAAATAACTAGTGCCATTGCATCATGAGGTATAATATTTTTAGGGGCTCTTTTCTATTCCTTTGTTAATCTAAGGTTGAAGGTTGGAACTAGTTAATCCTCCCTAATGTGAATGTTCATGAACTCATTGAGCACTAAGGATTCAATAATTCTTTCATCAAACTGATCAATGAAAGCTATTCTAAAATCACTCCAAGAGGTGATAGAACATGATTGTAAATTTGAAAACCATTCTCTTGCATTATCCTTTAAGGATTGCACAAAAGGTCTCATGATCACATCCTTAAAGTCAATTTCATAGTCATCAATTACATCATTGAACTGTTACAAATTTTTGTCTGTTGATTCTAAAATCCTTTCACTATACTTCAAGGTAAAATCTCTTTGATTTTGTTAGGAATAATATTTGGGTATCCATGAATACCACTAAAATTTGAAGCCTTGTGTCTCTTATTACTTTGACAATTCATTTCATTTGATTTAAAAATAAAAACTTAGAAAAATCAAGTACCTAGATGTATATTGCAACCACAAACAATTTTCAAAGTCACCATCTCCCGATGAGGAAAAATATCAAATTTCTTTCTAGGTTCCTCACTCCAGTAGTGCCACCTTCTAAAATATTTAACCAAGCTACAATAAACTCTAAATCAGATAATTAAACTCTTTGAATCTTCTTAGTGATAATCTTTTATTTCTCTCCAATAGAGTTATCAATCTATTGGTTCCCAAACCAATAGATTAATCAAACCTTAATAATATACATCACATCTTATTCTTAAGCTCAATATTGGATTTGTCCAGTGAACAAGATTCAACCTAGAAAGTTAAAATCCCCTAAACTTTAGGCTTTGCAAAACCTTAGTGGGTGAACCACATTTATCATCACTTAGACATCCTAATATATTAATCAATGATGTTTTAGTAGATGAAACTTCATACACAATTTTAGAGGTTTGTTTGATTGAAATCTTTATCATATATCCTCTTGTTTTCTATTATACACTAGCATGAGGTGAAAAAGAAAGGTAAAAATAAAACTAAATCCTACAACAGAAATAAAAAGAGATTTTTATTTAAATATTTTGGATCCTTTCAAGGTTTGGACAAATAAGACCTATTGGATTCATGCCTTGTCCATTGGGTAGAGTATCAATACAAAACTCTCCAATGTACAACTGAAAGCAAATTCAATTTGGTCCTTGAATAAAAGTATCAATTGCATACTAACTACAACAAATGTGCAATGAAAATCATAGATATCTTTGATATTTTTTATTTAAAAGAAGTAGCATACATTTCAAGAGACATTATAGCATTCTTTGGTTCAAAATTACAAAGTAGCTTCCTTGCCATTATCAAAAGTTTAATTAAAACATACCGAGTCTTAAATTTACAAGAAAACAGAGCCCTAATAACTACCTTATAAAACCATCAATACAAAAACTAGAAATAAGGAACCCATTATAAATGAAAAAAAAAAAGAATATATAGAATGAAGAGAAACTGCTAGAAGAAATTTGAAATTGACACTTGGCATATTCTTTATTTAATTTTCAACTATAATTGTCTTTGTCTTTTTCCCCTTCTAGCTTGACCCTTTCCCATAAAAGCATTTCCCATATAATGAAAATATTCAATTTGCTACACTTTTTCTTTTGCTAGCTCCAATGATCCAGAGCTGAATTGTGATAATTCTATAAAGAAATATAAACATAATAGAGTCCATCAATTTCTCTAATTCTAAAAAATAAGCATTTTTCAAAGGAGCACTCTCTTGCATCTTCTTATACAAGTTTTTACACAATAACCACCCCATTATAGGTATGCCAACATCTTTGGAATCTCTGTTCTTCCTAGACAATGGACATGAATAAGCTTGCTAGAAGACCTAAACAATAGCACTAAGAAATCCTCATCTAAGGGTCTTTTTGATTTGGAAGGTTGAGAACTTGTTTGGCTCATTTTGTTGTAGATTAATATGAATTTGATTCTGTAGACTACCCTAGGGTTGCAAAATTCAAGGCTTATGATGCTCCTCTTACATAGTAACGAAGATAAGGAAAATTTACAAGCATTGAGGAATGGAAATATGAAGAATTTTGAAATTTTAAATTTTTTACCAAAGATCAATCTTGAACTTGTTTTCAGCTAGCAAACCCTAGTTCATCACACAACACACTAAATAGCTCATAAATCACTCAAATATCCATGAAAATACAAAGTAAATGTCTTGGTGATGTGATGACACTATTTATTGGCCAAATTAGTGAAAGAATGAGATAGTTATTAGTCAAGTCATCATTAATGCTCATTTAGTGAACAAGGTTTCCATAATTGATCATTCTTGATCTTTGGTCGTTGATATGGCTTGGTGCAAACACAATTAATAGATAAGATGATATTGACCAAGTTTGAATTTTGTTGAAGTTGATGCTTGACATCCCTGACCAATAAGAAGAATCCAAGTGAAAAAGACACTTTACATTTTGGTGATTGGTTCTATTAACTCTATAGTCTCCATCAAGGGCACGTGGTGACATAATGCAAGAACATAAATTGGGTTTGGTTCCTCCTCTATACTACATTATGCTAGGGTGCTATCCTATAATAGAAGGTCATCTAGGTCCACCATGGATAAAATATTGTAAGGATATTTGTCTTAAGTCAAGCCCATGTTGGTAAATGTGACACACGTTGTATGGCTAAGTAATGTGGGCCTACAAGGTTGGGCCTTATGGTAAACTAATAGCACACACTAGGGTGACACTTTTCACCTTAGCATAACTAAGAGGTAGGCTAGCCCAAGAGGGCATGTTATCATGTTCAACAAATGAGAGATATCCAAGATAGAACTAGCTAAATAAATGGTGGGGACCTCAACATAAGGCGTGTTCGACTATAAACAATAAAAATTGAAAAATAATTTCAGCGATGGGCAACCAAAAGTATATGTAATGAGAAAGAATAATTAATAACGATGCTAAGGGATATAAGTCATGACTTAAGATGACAGTCATGGGAAACAGTTGAGCAACAAGAAATGGTAACATTCTAGAGTAACGATCAATGTAATATAATTCATTGATAACCCATTATCTGTTAAAACCCTTAATCTGAAGTTGGTCTAAAAATGGTAACTACCAACTCCCATGCATGTGGAATAAACTTAGTTTACTAAAATGAGAACTTACAATGCATATGGATTTATTGAATATTTTAATTCTATCTTGATAAAATAAGAAATGAATTATGAATCAATAGTTAGGATTGCACATCATATTAGAGAATGTGTCTCTTAGAAATTTTCAAAACCATCTAAAGATATTTATTATATTGTCATCCAAATAATAAGTAAATAAAGATGACTTTTGTGAATTAGAGAGCATAAGAATAATATGGATATGATCAGATGTGTACAAGAAAGGACAAATCTATAGAGTTAAAAGTGATTTAAAGGTGCAAAATCATCACCAAACATATATGCATGTTATACATAATTTGATATAGTATCTAGATAGATAGAAGCCATTCCCAAACTAACAATAAAACAATTCTAAAATATTCATTAAAGTTATTTATTATATTTCTTAAAATGATATTAATTTATCTTACCCACTAAAATTATCAATTAATTAATCTAAATTAATTTATACTTATACATATATATTATTTAAATTAATGCAAATTAATTTTATCAAAATAATTGTTATCTTATAAAATATACAATCCATGCCACATTTTCATGTAAATTTACATTTCTACAAAGCTAAACTATCATTTTAGAATTACTGTAGGTGACAAGACCTAGGAAGAGCATCACCTAGATATTGACCTTTGTATCAATAATGACATGGATAGCTTCAAATGGGTGCTCCTCTAGATGCAAAAGGAAATTACTGGCATTAAAACCAAGCAAGCCCAAGAAGCAGGAAAAATTGAAACTTTACAAGCTTTAGGCTCAGGTAAATTCAATTCCCTCCCTGATTGTCTCAGCGAGCTTACCAAAGATATTGGAAATGCAGAGGAGATCATCAATGCTAATCAAAATAGCTTTCTTAGCCTGGAGAACAGAGGGGCCACTGAAAAAAGACTTGATGGAATTGAGAACATGCTCAAAAAAATTGGTGACCAAAGTCATAAGATTCTTAAGGCTGCCTCGACTCTTATGAAGGCTCTTATTAGTAAGCTTGAGAATGAGCATGGGGATAAGGCTTCGATGGGCATCATTGAAATGAAGGAAGATATCCTAGAGAATAAGGAGATTGGGCTTGGGAGAGGAACACAGGCAAGCACTAGAAAGATGCAAAGCTATAGCAAGGAAATTGAGGAAATCAAGTAGATAGTTGATAATATGGAACAACTGGAGCTGGAAGCTGCTGAAATGCTTCAGAACTTAACCTAAATTTGGGCTCTTTCCATTGGTCCTTTTGGTTTTTGACTAGGTGTCTCTTGTTTGCTGGCATTTTGCTTGTTAGTTGTCTTTTTCTTTGGTGTTGTCTTTTGCGTTTTGTTGCGCTTTAATGATAAATATTTTGATCTTTTGGTTGTAATGGGTTTCAGGGGCCCATCAAAACCCGTTTTCCCTTATTCAAAAACTATCATTTTAGAATTAAATAAATTTCATTTTTTTTTCGATAAATGTTTAGTTTGTTATTTATAAAATAATATTATAAAAATTAAATAAATTTTACAGTTTTGAACTTAACAAATATAAAAGTCATTTTCACACATTTTAAAAAAGTTTTTAACATATTCCATAAGACTACTAATTCAATACAATATATAAATTTTCTTGTATCTATTTAAAAAATCTATTTCAGACTAATTTAATATTAATATAATTTAAATAAAAAAGATTTTAAAGCAGACTTGTAATAGTTACATGTGGATTTATGGATTTGATTTTTTTCCAAAATTCTCCACCTTTCTTTAAAGTCTCCCACCATGCATTCCTCCCACAACATTCGAACAACTCTAGTCTTTTCAACTGCTCCAATCCTTCCACTTTCTTCACTTTTGGATAGTCAAAAGGAGAGAATTTTTGAAGGCATGCCATCGCTTCCTCCTCTAATTCATGAAATTTCCTCTAATGAATATAAATAAGAAATAGATCATATTTCAATCTTACTTTGTATGAGCTAGGTAATGAAGGTAATGATTTAATTATATGCTTGGCCTTTGTGTGATTTCTATTTTGTAATTTTAATATTCTTTTCTCCAATTATAAATAGTATTGTACTTTGTAGGTATCACTTAAAGTTATTAATATTGGCAATTTTTACCTCTTGCGTATTCTAATCAGTTAGCCCAAAAACCTTAGGTAGTTCATGGGGCTCACAACATACAAAGATGGAAAAAATCTATTGAAATGCTACTACTAATCCAATTCATCAACCTTAGGGATCAATGCTTCAAGAACAGTTGTAATAAAATCATGAACTATGAACTGAATAGGGTCCCTCAATTTTTCTAAGTCTAACAAACAAGCGTTGTTTAAAGGAGCACTCACTAGCCTCTTCTTATTCTAGTGTTTGAACAATAGCGATCCCATAATTGGTATGTCTACACCTTTGCAATCTTTGGTCTTCCTAGACAATGGAAATGGATAGGCCTTCTAGAAGCCCCACACAATTGTGCTACAAAATCCTCATCCAAGGTCTTTTTGATGTGGAAGGTTATGAACTTATTTGGCTCATTTTGTCTTAATTTTATATGAATTAGAGTCTATATACTACCCTCTGGGTTTCAAAATTCTAGGCTTATGATTTTCCTCTAACATAAGAATATGAAAGAACTTTGAAATTTTGACCAAAGATAAGGCACAAACTCATTTAGCTAGCAAACCCTAGTTCATCAAACACAACACTAAATAGCTCATACTCAAATATCTATGAAAATAAAAAGTAAATGTCTTGGTGATGTCGTCACAATATTTATTGGCCAAATTAGTGAAAGAATGAGATAGTTATTGTAGATACTCAAAATTGGTCATCACTCCTACGTTGCTAGCCTAATTTTTAACATGTCTTTTATGTTGCATTCGATCTTCATCATATGTTGACATTGTGTCATTCCTCCAATTTCAGTTCATTTCAAATCCAACCCTAATTAGTCTTCTTCATTTGCATTTGGTCTTAAATCATTATGATTGGTGTTATATCATTTTCAAATCATTCAAATTAGTCTCATCTTGACAATTAGACTCAATTACCTTTTTGTTGATAATTAATCGGTCATTAGTTATCAATCTCTTTATCAATCAATTTCAATTGGTCCTCTATGATTCTCTATCTACCTTTCATGACACTTTATCAATCGATCTTATCAGTCTCTTATCAAAATCATTATCAATCTTGTGTCTTTTTCGGTAATTAAATAAATTCAATTTATTTGATTAGCTAATTCTAATAAATTTTATTTATTTAATTATCCCATATTTATCTTTTCGACCTCCTAATTTGGAAAAATATGAGGATAATCAATTTTGTTTATTTATTAAATCCCCATATTATCTTCCTCCATTTGATTCTGGATTTCTTCCCCACACTTCAAGTACCCTTATCCTTATTCTGTTGATTTCACTTGTTGCATTCCTTCTTTTCAATTGCACTTGTCTTGTAGGTGAGATCCACCAAAATCTCATTTGAAGGTGAAAGAAGGACAATGGAAGTCAATGGAGAAAGCATCAACATATGTTATGGTTTTCTCAATTAATGCTTGTTTTCCATTCCTTTATTGAATGTGATAGGATTTTATTTCATAACAATTTAGGGTTTTTGGTTACCTATTGATTATTGATTTGATGTTTTTCAATTTCCTACTTACATTTCTGATAAACCTGATGTGAATCAACTCTTACTAATATTTGTTTGTGAGTGATTGCAGATCATACATCTTCTTGGTGATTCATGGAATTTCTAACGATTGGCAGATTTGATGCTTTGTTTAAAGATTTTGACGTCTTGTTTGCAGGTTTAATTGAAGGTTTTTTTAGCACTTTGTTTGCTTGCAGGTTGTCTGAAAATTCAACCCAGTTTACATTCCTTCATCATTGGAGGCAAATATTTTGGAATCTATCTACCAAATGCGCTTGAATTCGCATTCATTTTTAGATTTGGCACTGGAAACAATCCTCACGCCTTGTGTGCTTTATTTCCACAATTTGTGTGCTTTATTTAACATTTTCCATGCCTAGGGTTTTCAACAGTCATTGAACAGTTTGCAATTTACATTTCCTTGGCTATCCTTCATCATTTTGTCACCAATTAAAACGCCCTGTCTCTGCTCTTACGTTGTCCAGGAAACCATGCATTGCTTGGTATAAATGGATCATTTGCCTTTTATTCGCATTCAAATCTTCAAATGGTAACGTGCCTGCTAACAATAACAGTTTTTTATTCTTTGTATTTCCAAACAATAACATCCCTGGTCTGCAAAAATAATTAAAACAAGAAACGTATTTTCAAATACAGTTTTTGGCCTTGCTCCACCCAGCCCTTTACTTCCACGTAGGCCTGTTTTGGCAGCCCAAACCATCCACTTACAGCTCAAAAACCTTAAATCTGCCCACCTTGCATGCATATTGACCAAAAAAAAAGCAAAAAAAATCTGCAAAAAAACATGATGTTTTTTTTTCGTATCTCTAGTTTTTAAGATAAGTCTTACCTGGTTTAGTTTTAGTTTTAACTTTTACAAATTTAGTTTCTTAAAGTATTTTAATATTAGTTTTTAAATTGTATTTTAGTTTTAGTTTTTTTAATTAGTTAGTTTTAGTTTTTAAATTAATTTTTAGTTTAGTTTAGATTTAAATTTTTTGTTTTTGTTATTTAGATTAGATTAAATTTTGTTTTTAGTTTTAAATTAGATTATTATTTTCTTGTTAGTTTAGTTTTTAAAATTTAGTTTTTTTAGATTAGATTACATTTTTGTTTTGTTATTTAGTTTTTAAATTGGATTTAAAATTAGATTTGAATTTTATTTCGGAACTAATCTTTTGAATTTTGTTTTGTGGAGGGCATTCATTTTTGTGTGTCGAAGACCATAATCTCTTGAAACTACTAAGCATTTGGTGAAGGACGCGGTCAAATAATTTCATCAAAACTGAGTGTTTGCGATTTTTAGAATAGTTGCACACTTCGTTTTCTCAAGGATAAAGAACACCATGTTTGCTATGTCTTATTTTATTTTGTGTGTGCTTTTACCTTTAGAGGGCCTACCTCCCGATTTGTTTGGCACTTCGTACAGGCATTGGTGAGAGGGAATGACCCAAAGTGGTCACAGGTTAAGGCCAAGCTCTTCCAAACCACTCTAAATAACTACATTTGCAATGAAAGTTGTAAGCAATGAGTGTTGGAATGGCATAAAAATGATTAAATTTGTTGGATCTATTCCCCCTTGAACAGATTCCTTGACTAAAACCTTTTGTGTTTAGAGACCAAAATCCCTCTATTTGTTGACTCAAGCGTTGTGATACATGCATGCTGAAGAAACCTCTCATATACCCCTCAATTAGAGATAGTAAATTCTTGGAAAGTAATGCCCCTTGAATTCGAAGCTTGGTATTCCTGTAGAAGTGAGTGTCATGGAGGGGAGCCAGTGCTACCAAGCTTCTAACTATCTAGTTGAATGTGGTATTTTATGGTAAGAGGATTCAATAGATATTGTCCTTGCCAGCCCTAGGAAATGTTGTGAAGGTGAATGATTGTTTTGTGTCAAAGTCCAACAAACATTTTGTCTTCTATTTTTGCCAAAAGTTGAATAAAAAATACAAGTGTCACAAAAAGTCATTTTCAAGCAAGTCCAAACATTCTCCAAACCAAATTCAAGACAAGGTTCAAACAAAGGTCCAAAATCTTGTCTGAGTATTCATCCAACATTCAAACATGGCTTATCAAAACATTGGAAATCCTTGTCTCAAAATTCATGCCACTCGGGGTTAGACTTTGCATAGTCCAAACTTAGGTCTTAGGACATAATCATTACTCTTCATTTTAGTCCATTTCATTTGTAGTGTCCTCATTTTGCATTTAGGTTTAAAATCATTTTTCCTAGGTCTTGCATTGTTATTTTGCATAATCATTGTCAATACCTAAATTAGGTCTTCACTTAGGTCATACTAAACAAAATCATACATTTTCATTTACATCCTTGGTCTCATAGCATTAGGTCATTGGTCCTTAGTCATTTAGTCTCATAACATTAGATCTTATCATTGTCCCAAAAGTCATTACATTTCATAGCATTAAGTCACATCATTGAATAATAGATTTGGGTCATTTCATACCTTTGTGTCATATCATATCTTTAGATCATATTGTATTTTGAGACCATATCATATTTTGGGTTTATATCCCAGGTCTTGTCCTTATCATTGTCCTCCTTGCATTTAGTTTCAAAATTAGGTTTTTCAAACTTCAAAAATCAAAACTTTAGATTAAACCCCAAGTCATTGTTGGGGAGTCTTGACCTTGTCCAACATTTATCCTCTTATCAATGTCCTTTTGTCAAACCTATCTTAGTATCCAAGCATATAGGTGAGGCATTGTCATTTGGTCCTTTGTCCTTTTAAGGTCTAGACTTCATTTCAATTTCCCAAAGGTTACGTCTTTAGAGTTGCATTTCAAAGGTTTGTCCAAACCTAAAAAATAACAAAAACATAGGTTGCATTACCATTGCTTAAGATTGCATATCATTTCCAAAAAATTCCTAAAATAACAAAAACATAGGTAGCACTTTTACCCTAAGTTCCATTATCATTTTCTAAGGTTGCATTTAGTTGCATCTAATTGTCATTCCCAAAATTCAAAAAGACCAAAAAAAAATTTAGTTTCATTATCAATCATCTAGGTTCCCTTAGTTACATACATTGCATAGTGACATGTCGATTGAAACAAGGTCTAAGTCTAAGAAATCACACGAATCAACGTATCAAGCCATGTCCTTTCCAATGGATAACACACAAAACATACAAATGCAACAGTATTAGACTCAATCACTCGATTCAAATGTGGGTTCATCAAGCAATGCACCACCACAATACGAGATAGTACAATTAGGACCACCTCCATATTATCAACCGATATTTGTGCCAATGAAACGAGGATTTAGAAGTGTTCCACCAACATTGTCAAGGAGTGCACCATTCGATTTCAATCAATTAAACCAGCAACATGACATGCAACCTCCAATGTCATATGAGGGAAAAAACCTTATACAAGGATTTGGGTCAAACCAAGACCTTCAACAAGAAATGGATCCAAATAACCCATCAGATTCCTCATCAGATTCTAATGATTCAGATGATGTCAAAATGTTTGTTACCAATCCAAAAATAAAAAAGAAAATGAACAATTTCTTCAGTAAAGTGTCTAGATTGTTTCTCAACAAGTATAGAAGCATGCTTGAAGCTGATACAACCTCGAATGATCAAACTAATGTACAAATGCAACATGAATTTGGTAATCTTTTGAGTTTTGAACCTCATCCAGAATGAAACAAATGCACAACAGGAAGTACCAATCACACCACTTGAAAAGAGTGTCTCTAAATCCTTGGGTGTGAGTGTTCCATTGAAATCAACCTTTGAAACAATTAATAATCCATTGTACAACACTACATTATTTCCACAAGATCAAATGGTGATGGCGAAATCATTGACACACACAATGTAGCCAAAGACATCACAAGTTATTCAAAGTGGAACGCAATCACAAATGCAAGAGCATTTTACGATGGGAATGCTAAACATTACTGATGTACAAACCAATCCAATGATACAACAAAGATCTAATATGCACTTTTTACATGTGACAAATACACATTCATAAATGCCACAAAGTCTATCGATATGACCTTCAATTATGGCAACAAAAAGAACAAATAGTGGCACACAACCACAACAAATATTGCAACAATTGAAAAATGCACAATAGGCACCATCAAATATGTAAACACATAATCCACAATGACGCTATCATACTCAACTAAAAACAATAGTGCCTTTTGCGCCACTACAAGTAAATAAAAAATTGCAACAACAACTATCATTTGGACAAAATTCACTGCAAGTAAATGCAAGTGCCATTCTGCTTGTAAAAGTGAAACAACCTAAAGCACATAAGAAAAGCTTTTTGAAATTAATCGGGTTTACATCAGGACAACAACAATGGCACAAAATCAACAAATCCCAACTCAAAGTCAACAACATCAATATCAATAGCCGTATGTGCCTCAATATGTGCAGCAAGGGAAAGTAAGCTATTACATGCCCCAACAATAACAACAACAAGCAAATGCACATTACCCATCACAAATGCAATTTCAGCAACCCAAAGTGCAGTATCGGCCATAGATGCAGATGACAATTCCATGTCAATGGGCACAACCAAATACTCAGTAGTAAAACATCACAGTGATTCAACAACACAAGCAATATCAAAATGAGTTTATGCCAGAGACACCAAAGATAGTGATTTCTGAACATCAACAACCATTTGGAAGTACTATGTATCAAAAACAAGGACATCTAAGGATGAATGATGACCCTCAAAAGCCTTCACAATCAGATGTGTTGATGCAACAAATTGAAAAGATGTAATGAAAAATAGAGGCATTACAAACTAAAAGTACAAATAAGTTATACAGAGAGCAAGACTTATGTCCTAATCCATTTGATTAAAGTTTGTACATGCCTCCCTTTCCTAAGCACTTTGAAGCATCGAATTTTGAGAAATACAAGGGAAAGGCTAATCCAAAATATCATATCCAATTTTTTTACACAGCGTGTACTTATGTGACTTATGATGAGACATATTTGTTGTGTCTTTTCCCGCTCAGTCTCATGGAACAAGTTATGAATTGGTATGCACATTTGCCCAGGAATATAAAGTCTTGGAATGAATTGGCCGATAAATTCATTTGGCATTTCGCATTCAACATTGAAAATGAGATAACCATGTCAGATTTATACAACACAAAGAAAAAGCCAGGAGAACCATTAATGACTTTCTTACAAATATGGTGAGGCCTGGTTAGTTGATGTTCACTTGACATCCTCGACGAACAACAAGTTAATTTATTTATTCAAAACTTGATACCAAAGATAATTTATGATCTTAAATTGAAAGGTCCTAGTACTATTGCAAAGCTCATTAAAAAGGAATGGACTTTGAGGATGCTCTTATTGCTAAGGGGATTATTAAAGTGAACAAAGACAACAACAATCTGACCAACTTGGATGATAGGAATAATTTTTTGTCCAAAAACAAGAAGTTTCTAATGATGGTGTATTTGATGCAAGACCCATGAGCACTAGTCAACCTAAGTTTGTTACAAGAGGACCAAGTGCTTTGAATGCTTCGACTTTCCAACAAAATCAATAGAGGAAGAATCAAATAAGTAAAGTTATCCAACAACCACAAAATCAACAACAAAAAGGTCAACAACAAGGTCAACAACATAGACCTTTTAGATCAAGAGATGGGCCTCCCCGTCAATTTACACCATTGGGAGAGCCTATTGAATTGGTTACGAAACAATTGATTTAGGCTAATTTCATTAAGTTGCCAGAAATCAAAGAGGAGCCACCAGTTAAACCACATTGGGGGAATGATAATGAATATTGTGAATATCACCGGTCTAAGGGACATAAAACTACGTCATGTTTTCAACTAAAACACCTTATTCAAGATTTTCTTGATCAGGGTGTGATTGAGGTAGATTCATCCATTGGAACTTCTAATGATGATTATACAATTTTCAAGACTCCCTTACTTGATCATGACAAAGGAAAAGCCTCCTCTTCAAATTCAAATAAAAAAGATAATCTAAATTATACTAGCACAAGTCACAACAATGCCATTGATTGCTTTCATGCATTAGATGAGGTTGTGTCAACCATAAGAATAAAATAACAAGATTCCTCATGTGTAGTGACCACCCACCAGTTCAAAATAGTGTTGGCATTGATGTCAACCAGTATAGGATGACTACCGTTAGAAGAGATGTTCATGTAACACTGTCATGCAGGAGTACAAGATGATACATCTTTGATATCACCTTGTGTTGCAGAACATCGATAAGGTTACTGGTACAATGTATCATCCGTAAGGAAAGTATGTCAACTAGTAAGTGAAGTGTTGACAATGAGCAGGATGCTTGGATGTTGTTTGTGATGAAGAGGCAAAATGTTATCTAAATCACATCAACACTGAGGGAGAAGAATGAACAGGTCATCAGTATGCTAGGTGGTTGTAGGACAACAAGATTCCCACCAGATAGAGATACAGTCACCATGTGAAGAGATGACTGATAGTGAATGTGCCCACTCCAGACCACATGTGCCTGGTTGAAGATATGTTGCACAAAAAGGGAAGCCACATGAGTGCATTGCTGATGCAGATGACAAGATATCACTCCACTGGTAAGTGGAGCTTATCTCCTATAATGCATAATCTGTATTATAGTTCTATGAGATAAGGAAGAAGAGGTAAAGGCAAGTGTTTGAAGGCTCACACCGGATCTACCGGTGAAACAAAGGTATGCCTCAAGTGCATGAAATTAGGGAGAAGGCGAGGGTGAGCAGATGCAGTCAGAGGAAAATGGTCAGATTGAAGATAAAGTTTGTTGATGGTTGATGACATGGTGTCATCAAGAGTGTGTATAGGTATGTAAGTCCACCGATAATATGGATAAGGTACAAATGCAGAAGACTTCACATCTGATGAGAATGAGCATGTTGTGGATATACATGTCTGGTGACCATTTAAGGTGTTCCACCAGCAGTTCAGCAAAGAGAAGACATGATGGTTAACTGGTAAAGTGTGAGATACCGACAAGGTTAGTAAACTAGTAGAAAAGAAGAACCGGTTGAGTGGATGGTCGATGATCCTATTCATATTGATACAGATGATCTAGTAGAGGTTGAGGTTGACATGGATGCCACATAGAGATGAATTGGTAAGCTCATAGAGGTCATTGAAGTGTCATGTAGGGATAGGTGTTTCTACAGGTGTGCATTTAATATGGATCCTGTGATTTATGGATCAAATTAGAGGAGTGCGACTCGAGGAAGAATGAACGACAGAGAAAAATTAGGGAGTTGTTAGCACCTGAATTGAGGCAAGAAAATCAGATTGTGACAAGACCTTGAGAAGGAAACAATAGAAATATTAATGGCATTTTGACAAATGCAGGTCAAGAAAGAGGGCCATGGTTGCTAAGTTTAAAAAACGTGTATTGGAAGGCGCATTAATGGTGGTGATGTGCAAATAGTTGTCTGGGGGATCAGATCAGATAAGATCTGATTGGATTTGGTTTGCCTTGAGGTTGATGAGGAAACCCTAATCACCTGTGATTTGAATTGTTTTTTGGTGGGAAAACCAGGTTATAAATAAGTAAGCCAAAATTATTGAAGGTTGCTATTGGATGGGAGAAGATAGAGATCTTGAAAAGTGATTGAGTGTTGCATGAGAGAGTTAGATCAGTCAGAGTGAAAATAGCAAAAGAGAAAAGTGACTGAGTGAGTGAAGGTTAAACTGGTGATAAGGTTTAACAGAGGGTTTAATCAGCATGGTTTGAGCAATCGGTATAGTAGCTAGATTGTATCAGGGAAGATAACTGATAGGTGTTTGTGCCGACAAGAAGAGAGTTGAGAGGATTGAAGAGAAGAGCAGTGGGGAGGAGATCTAGTAGAGCAAAAGAAGAGTAGAGGTGAGCCGGTAGAGTTTACCGGCAAATGTGGCTGCAAATGAGAGCAACAAAGAAGAGGTGAACCAGTGTAGCAGAGAAGGTGTCTCACTGGTAGAGTGAAGTATATGAAATGGTTATAAGATTCACTTTTAATAGCATGACTTATTTTGTATTTGATGCTATCATTGTGATCACTAAGTTTTAGCTCGGTGCAGGGGTTGTAGCTCCTTTGGGTTGGTGCCCATAAAAAAGTCAGGGGTTGTATCTCCTTTGGGTTGTAGCCCATAAATCAGTTAGGGGCTGGTGCTCCTTGGGTTGGTGCCCTAAATCAGGGGTTGTAGCTCCTTGGGTTGGTGCCCTAAATCAGGGGTTGTAGCTCCTTGGGTAGGTGCCCTAAACTTTGTAACAAATTTCATTGTGAGGCTGGATTGGAGCAGTAGACTACAACAACATTGCTCACCGAGGTTTTTCCCATCTTGGGTTTTCCTCGTACATAATGGTGTTATGTGATGTCCCTTTGTGTGTGTTTGCATTTGTGGTGGTCTCTCCTCTAACCGGTAAGTCTGCATTGAGTTAGACTTTGTGAATCGGTATGCTCACCTAGAATAGTTAAAGGGAAAAGTTTGAGAACCACTGATTCACCCCCATCTCAGTGGTGCATTGTGTCTAACAATTGGTATCAGAGCAAGGTACCCTGTTTTTCAATATTTCTCTCGCTTGGGTAGATCTTTTCTAGGACACAATGGTTTGTTTAGTATCAATCCCTGCTCTAGTTTTTGATGGTTCAAACTATTCCATTTGGAGTTGTAGAATGGAAGTCTACTTGTTCTCTCTAGGGTTTGATGTATGGATGTCAATAGTTAATGGTCTCCCTAGGAATGCCAGTTCTCCCACCAGTTCTGAAGAAGAAAGAGGATCCTTGTGCAAAAATGAAGCCATGAAGGCTATTTTTAGTGGAATAACTAGTGATGTTCCCTCACAGGTGGACAAGTGCAGATCAACAAAGTGTCTATGTGATAAACTAAAGAATCTCTATGGAAATGAACCCTACACCACTGGATCAGTTTGTGGAAGTGAGAAGAACAATGTTGCAAACACCTGTATAGATGATAGAGGTATATCAGATTGTTGCAGTAGCAATCACGACAAGGAGACTCATCTCTTCATGGTCCATGAGATAGATATTGAGTATCACACATCAAAAGGGGATAATATCGATAGATCCCACCGGTATGATGTGTTTGGTAGTGATAATGAAGAATAGGAAGAAGAAGGAGATAAGGCAAATAGATCTAGCCAGTAAGATCTATTTGATAGTGAAGGAGAAGAAGAGGAAGCAGAAGTTGATCTTGAAGGTGAGCTTGTGAATGCACTTGAAGAACTCAGAAGAGTAAGAAATGAATACAAGCTATTCAAGAATTTTGTTGTTGTGGAGCAGAACTAGTTGATAAAATGCCTTGAAGAATCTAAGAAAAGCATCTCAGAGCTGAATTCTCACAAGGTAGACACCAAGGAGTGTTGGTCTAGTGATCTAGCCTTTGAGCTAGAAGTAGAAGGTAAAGAATATCAGAAGTTTCTCGAAGAAATGGAGACTCTCCAAATTGACTTTGAGAAAATGTCAAGATGAGCTCAAGGTAAGAATCTGGTTTGACAGCAGCAGTGATGCCTTGGACAAAATGTTGAGAAAGCAAAAGGATGCCTAGGTTATTGAAAGGTTTAGGAAGTAGTGTCGGTGAATGCTCCACCAACAAGAATATCCCTCACAATGACATTTTGTTTGTCTCCTCAAATGGAGAAAACAAGGGACATACCTTCATAGCTAGAAATGCTCCCCGGAAGAAGGTTGATCTAAATACAATTGGTGAATACTTGTAGACAAGAATGAAGACATGTGCTACAAGAAGGAGGAACAATGCAAATCCCAAAGGAAATAGGAAAATGGGAGAAGACAACTTCACCGGAAGCAAGAACGTGAGAAGACAACGATGAAGACATCCTACCGGTAGAAAACAAAGAAATACTAATGCCCACATGTCAAGAGAAGTGTGGAAGATGAAAGGACCAAATGGAGGAAATGCAAAGAATGGAAAATCTAGGATCCATCTTGAAAGAAGGAGAAATGGAGATGCTAAACCGGTAAGATCTCCCCATGCATAGCAGAATAATTTTGTATATCATAGGCCATCATTTACTGGTTATTGCTTTGCATGTAATGGTCATGGCCATAGGGCAGAATAATGTAAAAAGGGATCTAGAAGTAATAATCTAAGATCTCATAGACATCATGCATATGAGAAAAATGTATCCAGGAGTAGATACATCCATATCCCCTCTCCCAGTTATACAAATATTACTTGTTATAAATGGAATGGAATTGGCCATAGAGAGGTTGAATGCAGGAAGAGGAACTTGGAGTCACATGGAAGCCAATATGGAAACTATAATCTACATAGAAATGGAAATAGAGCATATAGAATTAAGAGACCTACATGGAACCAAAGGAGAAATGTCCCTCCAGGATCAAGAGGTCCACCAGTTTTGGCTGCTAGTCACAGCAACATGACGAAATGAAGATGGTCAAAGTAGTATGTCAAAAGATTCCCCAATCATGAAGTTGGGATGGATGCTATGTTCTACTATAGCACTACTTTCAGCTGTGATGCAGAATCTAGAAATGTGAGGACCAACCTGTAGAAGAAAGTGAGACCTACTCCCAAGACTGAAAATGGGAAGAAGAGTGAGACCAAGAAGGTATGGATGAAAAAGACCATGAACCAACACCATGCATTCAATGCACAAGTGATATCTCCTAAAGCGTAAAGGAGATGTGGGACCTTAGGGGGAGTAGCATATTGACTAGATATTTCACCCCCTCAGTGAAGAAGGACACTTGGAAGAACAAGATGATGTTGGTATGAAGGATGGAAATGAGAAGATAAGTGTGTGTAATGGTTGCTTTGATTACACACCTACAAATCAGAGTTGGATCACTACTGCTATGTCAATGAATGACAAGATAAAAATTGGTATCAGAAGTCACAAGAAGGTGCTCTGGTAGTGATGATGGAATCGTACAGGAAACCAGTATGTGCAAGATGTTTCTGGCATGATTGCTAAATAGGTACTTGCAGGTTATGTAAGACAATGAGGTTGGAAATCATTGTGATAGCCCCAGTAGCATGGAATGTGGAGTTTGTGTCTCAGGTGGTATTGGAAAAGACCTGAATTACATATGTTGGCTCGGTGGTTGATCATGCATGCTTGCATGTTTTTGGGCTAACCGATTTGATCTATGACTTGATGGTCACATTGTATGGCATTGTGTACATTGAGGATCATGTCATAGGCTGTGGTGAAAAAATGGAGCTGAAAGATCATTAGATGATCACAGTTGAACAACTCAATTGACATATGGAGATGATTGGTGCCTCGGTATTGGACCTAATATGCATTAAGGACCGGAAATGTATAACTCAGGGGGAGTTCAAGTGCTTATGATGCAGAGCCAACATGCTTGAACGTGTAAGTGTACTGACTGACCAAACTACAGTAGGGTTACCCAGGAGAATTTCATTGTTATGGGTATGTATTGTTGGTATTTTGATGATGTTTAGTTATGATTGTCATTGATAGACACACACTTATTTTATGTATGAGGTATTCTCCACCGGTAATATGTGTTGTGTTGTTCACACCGATACTATATGCCATCATTATACACGTGAGAACCATCCACTTTAAATAGGTCCGATGTTAAGTTTGTCAAGAGTTTATTTTCAGACCTGCAATAGGATTACCCTTCTGATTTTAGTGGATCTTGTTACGGCGTCATTTATTCCTCATGGCAAGAGTGGGTCATCTTTTCCTTTTTATGTTGGAGTCTTAGTTCATGTCATATTACCTTGGTTCAAGTCCTTAATGCGTCCTCAAATCCTTTTTCTAGTCATTTAAGTTAGGTTCAGACAAATTGATATAACTCCTTGCACACGTCGAACCGTTCTGAACTGGGTTCGAGAGGTTCATTTAGGTTCAATAGGTTCCAAGGTGTTCAAAAAAAGTTTTTCGTACTAACATTTTCTCTAAGTGTTTTGCAGCGGCTCTTTAATAAAGTTTTTCCTGTTCGGTGATATAACATTTGCGTTGAACTTATTGAACTGAGTCCAAAGGGTTCAAATATGTTCAATGTGTTCAACACAGCAAGTGGTCAATAGTTTAACATGGCGTACATCTTGAACTACTTGAACACTCAAGAAGTAGGTTCAAGATGTTCATTTGGGTTCAATATTTGTGGGTCCCATGGTTTCTAATGTTTTGGGAAGTGCATTCATTGCTAAATATGGAGAGGCAAAACCATATCTTAAAGTGATGTCATTCTTTGGCTTTTTCGAAGTAAGTGAACGTTTCGGGAATTGACAGTTTCTTAAAGCACGTCGCCATGCATTTAATGCATGCATGCGAGGGTCTAATCTACCAACTTGCCACGTCCAAACTGAAATTGCGAAATCATTGCATTCAATGTGTCTATATCATTACCTTTCTCAATAAGGTATGAAAATCATTTGTGTTCTGCATTTGCTACTTGCTGCTGGACTTTTGTTTATATTATCCCTGGATAGGAGTCTTTCTTGCTGCTAGCCGTCGTCCGATTATGCAACTGTGAAGGTGAGTCTTTCCTTATTTTCTCCAGTGTTTTCCCTTGCATTTTCTCTCATACAGAAGGTTTCACTGCAATCAAATTTAGGTTTCTTGTTTTGAAGTCATGAAGTCTACTCTGCATTTGTTTGGAAACGTCTTTAGCTTGGCGTCCACAGAAGCCATAGTTAGTGATACTGACCTGAAAGGAGAGAACCTTGAAGATTTGAAAGAAAGGGTGTTCAAGGGTATTGATAAGTCTTTTTGTATAGAGATTTTGAGTAGTGGACTTTTAGAAGCCGCAACCTTTCCTCTAGCAATTCCTTATCTAGAGTTGGTTCGGGAGTGTATTGCTAGATATGACCCTGTATCTGAAACTATTAAGAGAGATAATGGCAAAACCCTTCTTGCCATTAATCGTGAGGTGATTGCTTCAGTTTTCAAGATACCAGATTACCAGTTTTCTAATTTCTCTCCTACCTAGTCAATCAGTGAGTTCAATGCAGATAGAGCCGGACACCAAAATAATGTGGTGAAATTTTGGTTGAAGGTCCCTCAGAGAGGTGGTTCTAGGTTACGTAAAAATCCTAACAAGAACCACATTTTGCCACATATCCATGATGTGATGCTTCTATTGCATCGAGCCAGAGGTTCTGTCGAAGCTTATAGCTTTGATGATTGGATATATTGCTATGTGCAATTAGTTCTAGAAGGAAAACAATATTTGGATTGGGCAGAGTTAATTGCTGCTTCAATGAGAGAGTAGTTGAGTCTAGCCAAGCAGTTTCAACAAAACTTCTTCATGTCCTCATATCTCTTGTATTGTCTAGCTTTTGTTAAGGAGTTAACGGGTGTACCAAAGCAGCTCAATGAGGAAGATGTTCCGGTGTATGAGTTCTATCCTATGCTGCAAAAAGACAATGCCCTACAAGATTTCAAAAGGATGCATAATGCATTCCTGGGTGATATGTGTCATGAACTGAAGGGTACAAAGGCCAAATGGATTTCAGATGAAACACAGACCTTCATTAAGAAGTTTGGTAGTTTTTACATCCAGTTCCCATGCTTTTGCTATATACGGGTAGGAGGCTTTGAAGAGGAACCCTTCAAGCTTCCGCACTTCTGTTCTGATTGTTTTGTTCTAGCAAAAGTATGCATACAACTGACCTCTATGGTCAAGAAGGCACAACCTAAGGACAAGTGGGAAGGTCATTTTCCAATACAATTGAGAGTGTTGTCTTGTAATTCACTGTCTGATGCACTAAGTATAGGAGCAGACCTTAGAAATATTAATTTCTCTCTGTATTCTGAAAGAAAAGGGTTTGACAATAAAGGATTTTCTCGAAGCCTTGGCTTAATGCCTTATCTTCCCATGCCACAATTAGAAGATTTTCGGGAAGACTGTTCAGATGAACTTGAAGTCTTCAAAAGGGAAAACATGAGATTGGTGCTGGAATAGGTTATCTCTTTGCAAATAAGGTTAGACATTAAAGGGCTTGAAGAGGATTATCTTGAACTATTTGAACTAGGGTATTTAGCCCATGTAGAGACTGAAATGCCCCCAATTAATTGGGATGAGGAGGAAAATGATGACATACAATTGAGAACCGAACAAGTTCTGGAAAGAACCGTGGCATGGGTGGCTAAAAAGAAAGCAATGAAGCTAGACACCAAGTCCCTTTCTGCAAGAAATATATCTTCACCAAAACATCCTTCTAATAGTGCTTCTATTCGTGTAGGTAAGGAAATCAAGTCAGCTCAGCCTAGACGCAGGTCTAGCCCAACTCTGGCTTTCAGTACCCCTTGGCATACTCGATCACATAGTGTCGCCCAAAGGAAGATGGACCAGGTCAAGGATATTGGAGTAAAAGATGCCATGCTTGAGGCTTAGATCTTTGAAATTGAAGATTTGGATGGTGAAGTTCCTTGTGCTCTGGACTCCCAAACGGTGACTGTGGCTATGATGCCACCACCAAAAATGATTGAAGGAACTATTCATTCCGCTGTGACTCCTAAATGGTTAACAACCTCAGTAAACAAGAAAAGGAGCTTTCTTCCTGTGACCATTCCAATTCAGGAAATGGTTGCTAAGTACTCCAAGAAGAATCCAAAGCCAAAGAGGTTCAAGACCACCGCTCACCTGAACAATGACGAAGAAACTGGTAAATGGACGGCGAAAATTGCCTCTTACAAATCGAAAGATGAGAACAAAGAGGCTAGTTCTAATGATTTTGAAATCACAAAAGTAGAGTTGGGAAAGATGAGCAGGGATACAGATAACCATTTTTTCCAAGTGTCAGCGAAGAAAATGCTTACCCGGTCAGAGAAGGATGGATGGGAGAAAAGAGAACTTAAAAGACACATAAGTGTTTTGGCTCAGTTCATTGATAGTATTGGTTGCCTTGGAGCAATTCCAATATCCCATGCCATTGAGAATTTTGATCCAACTTCTCCAAAAAACAAGAAGTTAATGAACCAAGTTCAATGGGCTAAGAGCATCACTGAAGCGGTTGAGAAGTGGATTGAACAAGTAATCAAAGATGGTGAAAAATACATTACCGACTCCCGAAAGTTGTGTGATGAAGTACAGAGCCTGATTTCTGAAATCCAAAACCAGCTTGTACTGTGGGAGAAAGAAGAGCACAAATGGCAAAATTTCCTGCCTTTGTTTACCAAAATCGAAGAGTATGGGGCTACCAGGTTTCTGACAGAACATTCAATTAAGCTAGTAGCTGATGAATGCCAACTTTTTGTGCTGAAGAAAACTATCATGTGGTGGGTGCTTACCTTTCAGTCGGTAATTACAGATGCAAGAACCTCTGTCTATGAACTCTAGGATTTGCAAAGTAGTATAGTCAAGGATAATAAAGTGGTTAATCCTGATCATGACTGGGAGTTAGGAATCTGTGGGTCAAGCACACAGGAAGCAATCAAATCTTTCCGGTTGAACATGGAGATGATCAGAGTCAAGAGTAGTTTCACACCGAAGGATATAACCAAGGTGGCTAGGATCAAATCTATGGTTTTTAGTGGGAACGATCATCTACTGAAGCACTCAGAGAAGATGGTGCAACACAAGTGGAATAAAGAAGTGGCAAAGGCGAAACTCAATGCAATGAAAGTCCCAAGCCAATCAATGATCCAAGAACTCACAGCTGCTCATGACGCCCGCGAAGACAGAGAAGATGATAATGATGGAATATGACATAATGCATCCACTTAGGGCTAGTATTCTTTATTTTAAAAAACATTTCTTATAGTTATGCAAAAGCTTCGAGACAACTGTCCCAAAATACTTTCTGTTGATTTCGTAACTGTTTTATCGGGGAGTGGTCGAGTTTTCAGGGAGACCTCCCCCGTTTAGACTATAAATTAAGTAAAACAGAGGGTAGAAGGGTTGGATTTTAGTAACTAATCTTGTGAACTTCGACCGAAGTTTTTGTTTTGGTGTAAAGCGGAAAATCGCGAGCGAACCCTAAGTGTTCCCTCCACCACTCCAAAGGGGAAAGGGGAGGTCACTTAGGATTGTCGGTTTTCACTTAGGGGAGACTTTACATTCAAAAGAAGGGTTGAAACCCACAAAATCCAATCCCACACAATGCAAGATCGGATTCTAAATGAGTTTCAAGGGTTAAGACAGCAAGGCTACCCTCTTTTGTAAAGAATGTGGATAGAATGATTAAGCTAGGAATGCATAGAAAGTGAGAAAGATTCGCTTATAAATAGAGATAGGGATATAGGATGAAGCTGCGGACCTGGAATTAGCAGTAAAATGTCGAGACGGCACTGTCTTGCAAATTTGAGCGAAAGTTGACAAGACGATGGCACCCGGCGTGCACACGGTCCTCCGAAAAATCTACGAAACGAAGGGGGATCTATTCGTCTCTGCACAAGGGTTCCAGATCTTCAATTTCAGCCGCATACCTGCAACCTACACACAGAAAAGCAAAGACGATTGGGAGGTTAGGGATTAGGGGTTTTCCCTTAGGTCAAACCCCGGTTTTGGAATTAACCAAGAAATGAGAAATGTTGTAAATGTAAATGATTGTAATGTAAAACAAGTACTAGTACCTTGTTGTAAGAATGTTTGTATTCTTACATGCGAAGGTGTAGATGTTGTTGTATGTTGTATGTTGTATGTTGTATGTGATCTCCTCTTCAATGGTTGAATCCTTGTCTTGAATGCAACACTTAGCCTTGAATGGAGACTTAGAATGATCAATTGCTTGAAGGAATGCTTGAATGCTTGAATGCTTGAATGTTTGAGTATCGCTTCCCCTTTTTTCCATCCATCCAAATGGGAGAGGAAAATGTAGTTTATATACTTGTCAATTAGGGTTGATAGACTGATTTTTCTGACCTTGGGCCAACAAGGAAAGAGTATTTTCCAATTTGCAAACATAAAGACCCGAAGCCCCATAGGAGACCGGGCCCAAAAATAGGGCCAGGGACCAGGGCGCTGGGTGCCATGGTCTTGGGGGACCAGGGAAATGGGTGCCCTATTCCTGAAGGACTAGGGCGTTGGGCGCTCTGGTCCCACCTCCCGGGACAGCAGGGTGCAAGGAGGGATTAGGCAGGGTGCTGAAAAAATGCAGTTTTTGATGTCGTGGACAGGTTTCGGGGTCTCCATTCAGGTTCCGTGTTGCATCGCCATCGTGAAGACCAAAATGCAGTCAAAATTGCAAGTGTCACAATTTTAGGATGCTACATTTAGCCCCCACTTTAGCGGGAGTATAGGCGTACACTCATACTTCCGGTAAAGTACAAGGAAACAACATTGAAAGACTTTCACCACGTCAAGGAGGCAAGATACACCAAGCCCCCAGTGGACTAAGGATCTTACGACTTTGATTGACAAAGTAAAAGGGAAGATCACGAGGGAGAACCATGACTGTCAGTAGTAAGGTTCCCTCACTATGAGTCATGCAAGAGAAATACCAAAAATTTTCAAGGCAAAGCTAAGTTCGCCAAGAAATTTTCAAGTATCCTGAAGGGATAGATAGGGTGTATGCCCCCCTAAGTTAAAGCGATCGCACATGCCTCAACGGGGGTGATTGCTTTAAGGTAGTGATACACATAAGAAATGAGACGGGAAAGGAGCACGTTATCACAAAGATTTAGCCCCCAAGTGTGAGATAAACCCAAGGATAATAGATACAAAACATAAAGCACGAGGTGACTTTGCTTTCCTCGGGGTCAGTATGCTATAGGATAATTCATGTATATCATATGTATGTATGCATAATTGTTCTTCATTCCCAAATCAAGGAAGGTCACCTAGAAGAAGGGAACACATGTGTCTTTTGAGTCAACATGAGAGAGACCAAAAGAGATCTCAATGCTTTGCATCATCCTCAAGTAGACAACACTAAGGACAACAAATAGAAGAATGAGAATAACACATAGAAGAAGTAACAATAGAGAGGAGGAGAGAGTCTGCTATGCTAATGTAACTAGTCTAGCACGTCATCCACCCCCCGATCTTGCTGATCAATGTTTCGGGAAGGCAGGGAACACGCTAGAGGAGGAACATCCAACACAGCAGATGGAGCTATCACAAGATCCAAACAAGGGCTATGTTCATGTTCCAAGCCACATTGTTCTTGTCTAGGAGCTAGGATAAGTGCTTTAGAAAATTCGTTAGATAGATGGTTATCAGCATCAACAAATTCATATTCACTATCAGAAGCAAGAGAAGTAACATTTTCATCATGAATAACATTTTCATCTATATCATCATCAAGATTTATAAAAATAGGATCTTTAACTCACACAGGATCAAGATCATCATGCATCTTATGTTTAGGAGATTTTGGAGAAAATGGAATAATGCTTTTTGAAGGTGTTTTTGGAGATTGCAAAGTTTGAGAAGCAGCTGCTTGAGCCCTAAGATGACGCTTTCGTCTGCGTTCACGTGCAGAACGATTTCATCTAGTCTTAGTAGGAAGTTGAGAAGATTGAGGAGGAGGAATGTTCTCATCCTTATCACTTGGGTGTTTAGGTTGTGGTCTCTTAGGCTAGATAATAGGAGAAGAGGAAGGTCTCTTCTCTCTATAGAAGAAAGGAGGAGGAACCGCTCCATATAAAGGAGGAATATTTGGTTTAGGAAGGAGACCCAGTCCATCATGATGAGGAGGTATAGGTCTACTTTTAGAAAGTTTATTAGGCATAGACATAGTCACATCCATAGGAATAGGTTGGGAATCTTCTTGAGGAAAGACATTAGTTTTATCTTTCAAAGGAAGAACTTCCTTCTCAAGAATGATAGGAATATCAAGTTTGGGTGTTCTAGGTTCACTTAGAGATAGGATCATATCTGTTTTCCACTTTTGATAAGATTTGAAAAGATGATCACTTCGCGGAGGAAGAGATTGGAATTGTTTAGGCCAAAAATAATCAATAGGAACGCTAGAAGTTCTTTCAGCTGGTTTAAAGAGACTATGATTGACAGTAACAACTTCACCATTATGGGGAAATTTCAAACACTTGTGAATAGGAGAAGCAATAGCTTTCATGGAAGATAGCCAAGGATAGCCTAGCTTCACACGAAATTGTTCAGACGATGGAATAATAGAAAAGTTCACATCAAGGGATTTGTTATGGACCTCAATAGGCAATGTAATAGAACCAATTGCAGGAGAAGAAAATGCATCAAATAATTTCACAATCACATCTGTTTTGTCATAGATCACTTGATTCAATTGCAAAGTAAAAAGAAATTCTTCAGTAATAACATTAACCATGCACGAAGGATCAATAAGCACTCCACGGCAAGGTGTATTCTTGACTTTTGCAACTATGTATAAAGGACCATCAGGTGCCCTGATAGTTTCACTAGAATCAAATGTGATGGAAAGTTCTTTAGGGTTTTCTTGCTGCTCTACAAAGTTAATCACATTCGGAGTCATAGACACAAGACCATCAGATGAGAAAGAGGAATCATTAGTCTCAATCGCATTAGAGGTATGAGAAGGTAATGGATCAGTAAAAATCTGAAGATTTTGGTTAGGAGGAGCTACAGATGTTTTGCCTTTATCATTCACTCCAGAAACAGAGATAGTATTATTATCAATCAAATCTTGAATTTTACCCTTTAAAGCAAAACATTTTTCAGTATCATGCCCAGGTTGACGATGAAATTGACAAAAAGATTTGTTATCAAAATAGGGTGAATTAATCTTTGCAGGATCTATTTGCCTTATAGGAGGAAGAGAAGCACATTTTGTTCCAATAGCTTATTCATAATACTATGCAATGATTCATTCAAAGGAGTATACTTTCTTTCTTTCTTGAAAAACTTAAAAATTGGAGGCACACCTAGTGCTGCATTCACATTGTTGTTGATGATGTTTTCATTGAATTTGATGGAATCTCTATTTGGTTTAAACTTTCCAAATGGTTGTTGACTGCTATCACCCTTATCACTCGGAGCCATAGGATGTGATTGTTCCATTTGACTCACAGTCAGTTGATAATTGTGAAGAGTTGCACACAACTGTTGGAAAGACGTAAACTCAGAAAACAGAAGTTTATCTCGAATATCTTTTTGTAAATTAGAAATAAAGATTCTTTGAATATCATTGTCAGGCACTGGAAAAGAAATTTGAGCATACAAATGCTTATATCTACCAATGAAATCAGTCACTTTTTCTTTAATACCTTGTTTACAATGCATTAAATCAATCAAAGTAACTTTAGGACTTATATTGTTTTGAAATTGTTGAATGAAAGCATTTGCAAGTTGTTCAAAATAAGTAATAGAATAAGAAGGCAACGAGCAATACCATTGTAGGGCTTTATCTCTTAATGTTCTAGTAAATAGTTTTGCAAGCAACCTTTGGTCATAAGCAAAATCGGTACATATTGTTTGAAAAGTCTTAACATGTGTTAGAGGATCACCTTTACCATTATAAAGCTCCAAATGCGGGATTTCAACATGTTTAGGAGGGATAGCTCGGACAATGTCAAGAGAAAGTGGGCTCGCAACATCAAATGTGGGCACACTAAACTTAGATTGATTCATAGAAGCAATTTGTTGCTGTAAAGAAGAGACAATTTGTGCAAGATTGTTAATGGTCACTTCAGTTGAAGAGTTCATATTAGATGTGTTAGATTGAGATGGAGGTGTTATGTTATTGAAAGAAGGTAAAGAGTAAGGTGGCGGGACACTATAATAGTTAGTCATAGGAGAGGATTGGAAAGGAGGAACACTACAAGGAGGAATGGAATGGTTAAATGAATTGCCCCCTTGTGTCATGTTCATTTGTGGAGATGTAATAGGAGCACTCATTGAAGGAATGAATGAAGAAGTCGGATTGAATGAAGGAAGAGGGTTAATTGAAGAAGAAGGATTGCCCCCATGATTGGTAATCATAGGCGGAATTTCTTGTATAGAAGTAGTCATTATGTTTGATGTAAAAGTAGGTATGCTAGCAATAGAAGTTGTTAAAGGAATAGAATGATTGACTTGAGTGGGAGGTTGTGTATAACCCAAAGTTTCGGCACAACTCTTCATAGGCATCACATTCAAATCCACAATGTGTGCAATACGCAAAATATCAATTCCATTCTTATCACTTTGAAGCATATGTTTTAGACCCTCAATTAAAGGAAGAGCTTGACTATCGGGGTATTCTTGAGACATCCATTGTCGAAAATCGTCAAATTGATTATCCAATTTCAAAAGTTGTTCTACAGAAACCTCATGGAGAACTTCTTCATCATTAGGAGGATTAGAGGAATTACCCATGTCCTCGTTAAAAAGGCTATTCAAATTAGGTTCCATCTCCTCGGTAATTAAACCTCAGAAAGACTTAATTCTACGGCTTCGTCTAACGGGAATAGTGTAAGTAGGGCTTATTGTTGTAAAACTCATGCACTAGAGAGGGAGAGGAGATTTTGAATTTAGAGGTAGAAAATTTCAATAAAATCAGCCAATCTCCTAGATTTAAGCTGTTAAATGCAATCACGACAATCTCCCAAAATTTCAGAAAAAATGTCAGGGACCGTGGCGCTCGGAGTGCACACGGTCCTTGTAACTTTTTTCAAAATTTGCAGGGATGAAAGTTATGATGATTTTAGAGCTAATCTGAAAAAATTGAGTGATTTTACGATCTATAGATAGGCCAAATTAAAGTTGCAATCTCAAAATTGAACCCTACCCAGATTGTCGAAAAATGCAAAATTTGAATTTTGAAAAAGAGAGGGAAACTGAAATTTTGAATTTTATGATTTTAGAGGGAATACTAAAAGCAATGCAAGTTTTGAAATTTCAAAGTTGACTCAATTTCACGCAAAATTCAATTTTGAAAGCGGAAATCAAAGTTGTTGTAATTGAACACTTAATTTCAAAAGTCACAAATTGCAAGAATTTGAATAAAGCACTGAAATTTCGAATGAATGCTAACACACTTTTCAGATTTAGGATAGTAAGAACACAATTTTGACACAAAATTTCAATTTCAACAATTTTTGAATGATTAGAAGCCTTAAACCAAGCAATCACAAGACCAACTTTGACTTTAATTTTGAAAGTGTTAGAATTGATAAAATCAGCCAAAATTCTGGATTTTAGCAGAAAATTATAGTAAGATCTAGCTCCCGAGATTTCGGAAAAAATGTCAGGGACGATGGCGCTCGAAGTGCACACAGTCCTCGCAACTTTTTTCCAAATTTTCAGGGATGAAAGATATTATGATTTTGTTGCGGAATCCAAAGTTACAACTGATTTGGAGATGTTTTGATCAGTGAAATTGTCGGACAAAGGTTGAATCAAGAGGGTTTCAAAAATTGGGTTTTGACACTTAACCACTTAATTTTCAGAATTAAAGCACAAATATGAATTGATAATTTGCAATAGAAGGGTAGATCTAAAACAAGCATTAATAATTAAACATTTTGCAAGCTCAATTACTAAAAAGAAAATTTAGGGTTTTTATGCAATTAACCTCTAAAATTTTGCAAAAGATCAAACACGGAAATGTAATCAAGGAATCCAATTTTCAGATCTAACCATGAATAATCAGAAAGGATGTTCACGTCGGGTTCACCAAAATGTAAAGCGGAAAATCGCGAGCGAACCCTAAGTGTTCCCTCCACCACTCCAAAGGGGAAAGGGGAGGTCACTTAGGATTGTCGGTTTTCACTTAGGGGAGACTTTACATTCAAAAGAGGGGTTGAAACCCACAAGATCCAATCCCACATAATGCAAGATCAGATTCTAAATGAGTTTCAAGGGTTAAGACAGCAAGGCTACCCTCTTTTGTAAAGAATGTGGATAGAATGATTAAGCTAGGAATGCATAGAAAGTGAGAAAGATTCGCTTATAAACAGAGATAGGGATATAGGATGAAGCTGCGAACCTGGAATTAGCAGTAAAATGTCGAGACGGCGCTGTCCTGCAAATTTGAGCGAAAGTTGACAAGACGATGGCGCCCGGCGTGCACACGGTCCTCCGAAAAATCCGCGAAATGAAGGGGGATCTATTCGTCTCTGCACAAGGGTTCCAGATCTTCAATTTTAGCTGCGTACCTGCAACCTACACACAGAAAAGCAAAGACGATTGGGAGGTTAGGGATTAGGGGTTTGCCCTTAGGTCAAACCCCAGTTTTGGAATTAACCAAGAAATGAGAAATGTTGTAAATGTAAATGATTGTAATGTAAAACAAGTACTAGTACCTTGTTGTAAGAATGTTTGTATTCTTACATGCGAAGGTGTAGATATTGTTGTATGTTGTATGTGATCTCCTCTTCAATGGTTGAATCCTTGTCTTGAATGCAACACTTAGCCTTGAATGGAGACTTAGAATGATCAATTGCTTGAAGGAATGCTTGAATGCTTGAATGCTTGAATGTTTGAGTATCGCTTCCCCCTTTTTTCCATCCATCCAAATGGGAGAGGAAAATGTAGTTTATATACTTGTCAATTAGGGTTGATAGACTGATTTTTCCAACCTTGGGCCGACAAGGAAAGAGTATTTCCCAATTTGCAAACATAAAGACCTGAAGCCCCATAGGAGACCGGGCCCAAAAATAGGGCCAAGGACCAGGGCGCTGGGCACCATGGTCCTGGGGGACCAGGGCGCTGGGTGCCCTAGTCTTGAAGGACCAGGGCGCTGGGCACTCTGGTCCCACCTCCCGGGATAGCAGGGTGCAAGGAGGGATCAGGCAGGGTGCTGAAAAAATGCAGTTTTTGATGTCGTGGATAGGTTTCGGGGTCTCCATTCAGGTTCCATGTTGCATCGCCATCGTGAAGACCAAAATGCAGTCAAAATTGCAAGTGTCGCAATTTTAGGACGCTACATTTGGTATTTTCTGATCTTAATCAAAGGAAGAATCAGATGATTGAGATCTGTTTTGGAAAAGATCGGCAGATGTATTTTTGTGCCTTTGTTGCATAAGGATATATATATGAAATCTGATCATATTGTTTTTGGGGAGAAGAAAGATCTGTGTATTTTGAATCCAAATAGATAACATGTCTTTGCATATGTTCATCCATCAAGTAACAATAATTGATCATTTTATTGTAGTATTTCATTATTCCTCTGATGTTCTTTCCTTTGAATGTGTTGTTTACTCTAGAAAAGACTCATGATTGAGGGCAGATTTATTTTCCTTGAATCTGTTTGTCTTTTATTGGTTTAGGTGGAAGAAGTATATTGAACTTTGTTTCCGTTGCTGTAGTTATATGTTTTGAAAATTAAGGAAATAGCTTTCATTGTTTATGAGACATGAGAAAAGTTGCAGCCTTTCATCCAAGAATGAAATAGGCGGCCTTACACACTTTCTGGTTAAAAGATTTCATTTAGATATAAATAAAAATAAAACACATTTCATGAAAAACCAAGATAGGGAGCTGTACCTATGCAAAAATTTAGAGGGAAGTGATTTGAACAACACTTACCCAACTGTTCAGTGAATCATTTGTTCTCAGAATAAGGTAATAGAGTTTAAGATTAATCATTTGTAAACAAACAACAAATATGTTCACTAACAGATTTTTGGCGACTTTGCTTGGGAGAGAAACAAAGAGAAAACCAATTTTTCAGTAGACTGGTATGCCATAGACATAACAAAAGTGAACTCAAATTGGCAAAATTGCTCTGAGTTCAGGAAGCCTATTGAGATTGAGTCTTGTTTGAAATAGTTTAGTTTTTCATATGAGTAATCACCCTGGATTCTCGTCCATATACTCGAGCACAAAGAAGAGAAGGACTGGTTGATAACTATTTTGAAGAATTTCAAAATCTGTCGTTTGTCCCAAGTTTTACCCCTAGAAGGAAGGCCAAAAGTAGACCTTCATCTCCTGTCAGAGTTACCCCTATATCTTCTTCTTCCCCTTGGCAAGCACTAACACTTCTGGAATTCAAGCTCCTCCTCTTGTGACCATTCATCTAGTGTTCATTATGGCTCAACCTTGGGGCGTGGCTATTGGACCTCTTGCTCTCACAACCCATAATCCATTACCAAAAGGAGAAAAGGATGTTTTACCCAAATATAAAGGTGATGGGAAAGTTTCAGTTGAAGAGATTTTGAACTCTTTTAATGTAGCAATTGGAATCCTAGCAGTCCAATATGAGGACGTGGCTGTTAGGTTTTTTGTCCAAACCCTCACCGAAGGGGCAGCAGAACGGTTTAGCCAACTGCAAGCAGGATCCATAACTAACTAGCAAATGATGAAAACCAATTTTGATAAAAGATTCCAAAGCACTGATGATGAACACACATTACTGGCTCAACTCACATAGATGAAGAAGGAAATTCATGAGCCGATGAGGGATTATGTAGCAAGATATAATAAGATTATTCACAAAATTCCTCAAGCCAAGAGACCAACTGTAGATAATCAGTGATGTTTCTTCGTAAATTCCATGCCACCTGATGTAGGATTTCACCTCAGAAGAAGTAGGCCGATGGACCTAGACACTGCACAAAATGAGGCTATACAACTTGAAGATGATCTGATAACAGCTGGCAAATGGAGGAAAGATGTACAAATTTCTTAGGGACAATCTCAGGCTTCTACATCGTCTACCAATCCGATTGTTCAACGACTTGTCAATGATATGATTGCTTTAAAGAGACAGATACCTAAGCCTGGAAACTCTTATCCACAACCTTATCAGGA